>NW_016107522.1:504436-540342 GCF_001604975.1 Cebus imitator | reverse complement strand
GATTACAGGCACGCACCACCATGCCCAGCTAATTTTTTGTATTTTTAGTAGAGACGGGGTTTCACCATGTTGACCAGGATGGTCTCGATCTCTTGACCTCGTGATCCACTCGCCTCGGCCTCCCAAAGTGCTGGGATTACAGGCTTGAGCCACCGCACCCGGCGAATGTTGCTCTCTTGCCCAGGCTGGAGCGCTGTGGTACCATCTCAGCTCACTACAACCTCCGACTCCCCGGTTCAAGCAATTTCCAGCTAATTTTTGTATTTTTAGTAGAGACAGGGTTTCACCATGCTGGCCAGGCTGATCTCAAACTCCTGACCTCAAGTGATCCGCCTGCCTTGGCCTCCCAAAGTGCCGGGATTATAGGTGTGAGCCACTGGGCCTGGCGAGGAGGAAGGTTCTAAGCAATGTTAGTAGGATCAGAAGGGAAAGCTCTCTAAGGCACCCACTATTTGTTTTAGAAAACAATATTTTAAAATCCTGTTTGCTATTCATTGAATAGCTTAGGTTTTGTTAATAATTTCAAATTGAGTATAATTAGACCATCTAGTCAGTAATTGATATATTTATTTATTTAACAGAACAGAATATGGCAAAGAGACCAGAGAGATATGCGGGCAATTCAGCCTGATGCAGGTTATTACAATGATGTAAGTATATGATGCGTCATACTAGCTTAATAAACACTTCCTTGCTTGAATATTTTAGCCTAAAAATATGTGGCTTCAAGTCCAAAATGGTCTTTTCTTTTTACATTTTTATAATTAAAATATTCCCAAAGGGATAATGTAACATGTCTGTAGAACCATGGGTTATATTTTTGTCTCAATTTAGATTTTCCTTTTAATCTAATGATGGGTAAATTTTTGATTTGGGACTTAAAGCGGTGTCCAACAAGAAGTTGAATAATCTAAAATCTTATCATGGAAAGTTAATTTTAACTTTCTTAAAACTTAAATTTGAACTTAATTAGCTTTATGTGAACATATTTAATTGTGTTAACTTTGAGTACTAACTGGGGAAGTCTGGTGATTTTCTTGTTTATTTAGTTATAATGGGTATTTAACTTTCCTGTGTCTTACATTTCTTCACTTAATTAATAGACTAATTGTTTTTTTATTTTGTTTTGTGTGTGTGTGTGTGTGTGTGTGTGTGTGTGTGTGTGTGTGTGTTTTTAATTAATAGACTAATTGTAATAATCCTTTATAATCGTTTTTAGGAAAAGTTTTATATGGTCCCCAGTTTGTCTTAAACGTTGAAATCATTACCTTGCCACATTCCTGGTTTCTGCCTTGTATGTAATCAGGAGCTCTAAGAACCCAATTTTCCTTTTTTGTAGCTGGTCCCACCTATAGGAATGTTGAATAATCCGATGAATGCAGTAACAACAAAATTTGTTCGGACATCAACAAATAAAGTAAAATGCCCGGTATTTGTTGTTAGGGTAAGTATTCTGTTGGATATTTTGGGGGGAAAATTAATCTTGAGTTATACAGCAAATTTATTTGACAGGGCAAAGAAAATGAAACATTATTTTAAAAGTATATCTGGGCTAAAAATTGGTTTATTCCTAGTAACTTTATTTAAAAATATCCAGTTGTTTATCTGCTTTATCACCATTAAGTGAGATACCACTTTGGGATTGTTTTTCTTCATGTGCTAATTTCTGTAGAATTCTCTCTGAATACATGGATACGTATTGTAGCAGGCCGCAGAGTTGTCTTTGAATAGGAATGCTTTTGTTCCTGTATACAAAGCAGCATCCCAAGATAAATGAAAAATACTTAGGAGTTACTAGGCAGGAAAATATCTGAGAAAGCTGAAGAACCGTGGTGTACCGTGTACCGTAAGTTTTAGTTCTGTGAAGGTACCTAGTAGGCACCTTTAAACTGAAATTTTAAAAATATAATTTTAAATTTTAACCCTTATTTTTATAGATGGTAATGTAATCATTTTCTTCTTTATGTTTCTATTATTCCACTTCCTAGCTAATGGACTTGTTGGTTAACAGTATCAGAGATGTAGAATGGTTAACAGTCTAAGTTGAGCAAATAACAGTTGGAAAAAAAAAATGAGACTGAGAAAAGACAATTGTAAACATTAGTGGCAGATGAGGAAAATAAGCAGATCTTCTGATATCAGAGGAGTATGATAGCAAGGAGAACCAAAAGGTCTTAGGAGAGAGATGGCAGTCTGAACTCCATGGAAATAGCTGCATTTAGTGTTAGGCCTCCTATTTGCCTCCGTGGCCTTAGGCAGTAGAAACATCAGTAAAGGGCCGGGCATGGTGGCTCACACCTGTAATCCCAGCACTTTGGGAGGCAGAGGCGGGTGGATCACCTGAGGGTGGGAGTTTGAGACCAGTCTGACCAATAGGATGAAACCTCGTCTCTACTAAAAATACAAAAATTAGCCAGGCGTGGTGGCATGCACCTGTAATCTCAGGTACTTGGGAGGCTGAGACAGAAGAATTGGTCCCAGGAGGTGGAGGTTGCAGTGAGCTGAGATTGTGCCACTGCACTCCAGCCTGGGCAACAAGAGCTAAAGCCCTACTCAAAAAAAAAAAAAAAAAAAAAAAAGAAACATCAGTAAAAAAAAAAAAAAAAAAAAAAAAAGAAACATCAGTAAAGAAACATTGTGGCCAGGCATGGTGTCTCATGCCTATAATCCCAGCACTTTGGGAGGCTGAGGCAGGCAGATCATGAGGTCAGGAGTTTGAGATCAGCCTGGCCAATATGGTGAAACCCCGTCTCTACTAAAAAATACAAAAAATTAGTTAGGTGTGGTGGCATGCACCTGTAGTCCCAGCTACTCAGGATGCTGAGGTAGGAGAATCATGGTTGCAGTGAGCCAAGATCGCACCACTGCCCTCTGGCCAGGGCAACAGAGCAAGACTCTGTCTTAAAAAAATAAAAAAAAGAAAGAAACATTGTTACGTGAGTACAGGCAACCAGTGTATAGTATAATTTTTTTTCTAATCAGGGGAATTTGGTCAAAGGGATATGATGTGCAGCTAATTTTAATATCCTCTTAACATAACATGGCAAACCTTTTTGGAAAGAATAAAATCCAAGCACGCCATATCTGATAAGGTGGGTAAATGCTCTCATGTGGGGATTACGCTATAAGGTTTTAGGAAGAATTTGTACATAGTAGAGGTGCAGTCACAAAAGGTATTAAGGTATAAAGACTGTGGGCTCTGTGTCTACAGTTTGGTTGTCTGTAGTATTGACTGGGTTAGGATCCATATCAGATAACAGAAACTAGAAAGGGAGGAGGCTTTTATCTGTTAATCAAAACTGTGACTTACAGGTAAACAATAAAAAGCCAAACTATCACATATATTTGTGTAATTTAAGAAATAACCTTTATATATCCTAGCCTACGGTTTCTTTAGGCACATACATATTTTTCTACTTTGTCACAGTTTTTATTTTGGAAAATAGGATTGTTGTGTAAACATTTTGTATGTTTGCGTCTTTTAAGGAAAATCAATGTGTGATCCATCTTAGAAACTTGAAAATGAAAAGAAAAAAAAAAAAAAAAAAAAAAAAAAAAAAAAAAAAAAAAAAAAAAAAAAAAAAAAAAAAAAAAAAAAAAAAGATTTCAAATTAACCAGCACATATGTCACAGATTTCCTTTAGTATACAAATTGTAATGTTAAAATAATGATGTAAAAATATTTAAAGGGCTTTAAGTGCCAAAAGTAAAAAAGGGTTTTACGTGTAATTTGAAAGGAGAAAAGGGTTTAAGTGCAAAAAGAATTACTGGTATAGTCATTCCCTGAAAATATATACCTCTATTGTGTATCAATAAAAAATGAAAAATATTGGTGTAGTGTTAATTAGTCATGGCACAATTTATGGTTTTTTTTGAGAGTAGATCAGCATAAGACTTGTCACTGCTTGGTACTTTGGATGGAGGAGAGCTTACAATTTTATTTTGAAGTATGTTTAGCTGCAGGAAGAGTTTGATAGCTTCAGTTCCCTTAAATTGGTACTTGTTATTATCTTGTTTTTTTAATTGAATACTGGTAACTTTTCTTTCTAGATTTGTCTCCTAGTACTTGTAAGCACCAAATCCTTTATTTAGTCTTTGAGTTGTGGTGGTGACTGATCACCTTATTTATGTTAGTCTCTCATATAGCCTAGGAAATGAGGTCTTTGCATATTCTATTTTGAAATAGTCTTTACCATTCATAGGTTTGTGTAATTTAGTGAGTAGGGGCATGTACTCCTCATGTACTTAGTATCTTTAATTTAGCTAAGAAGCCAGAGTACTAGAGCTTTTCCTGCACTGCGTTAGGCTCTTTTCTGACAGAGTACTTCTGATAAAGCTGAGCTACATTTAAGTGAAAGTATCATCTACTTAGTGTCAGTTATTGCATGTTTTATAAATATCTTTAACATGTTTTCAAAGTTAGTGAAATTGGAGGATGTGTGCCCTTGTATAACCTTTCTTTTTTTCTCCCTTAGTGGACCCCAGAAGGAAGACGCTTGGTCACTGGAGCTTCTAGTGGGGAGTTCACCTTGTGGAATGGACTTACTTTTAATTTTGAAACAATATTACAGGTAATAGTAATCACCAGATGATACATCATCCGTGGTACTGTGAAGAACTTGAGATATACAGTAGTCACTTCATTGGCATTGTTAAACTTAGAATTGGACAAATCATTACCTCGAGTCAGTACATGCTCTTGTAAGCCTTTAGTCATATATTCTTTGAAGCAGCACCTTACTAATTAATGTTTTCTGTTTTCATAGGCTCACGACAGCCCAGTGAGGGCCATGACGTGGTCACATAATGACATGTGGATGTTGACAGCAGACCACGGAGGATATGTGAAATATTGGCAGTCGAACATGAACAACGTCAAGATGTTCCAGGCACATAAGGAGGCGATTAGAGAGGCCAGGTTTATACACAATATACCATTTTCTGTAGTCCCTATTGTCATGGTTAAATTATTCTCTAAGTGTATTCTGGGTGCAGAGATGCATGGGCTCTGTCAGATTCTGGGAAACTTTCTGCACCCTATAAGCACAATATTTTTCTTTGTTTTCACACATTCACCATTTTGCTGGCACCTTTCTGAAGTAGTGTTGTCCCGGTATCAGCCTTTGCAATTTGTTAGAGATGTATTGTCTGCCGCATTTTGCACTGGTTTTCTCTTTTCATTTATGATTAATAATGTGTATACTTTATTCCTTTTTATTATCTACTGTGTAAGACAAGAATATTTAATTCCAAATAAAGAATTCAGTCTTTAATTATGCAACTGAATAAAATCTAAAGCCTACAGAAAACAACTTCAGAATTCACACAAAGTGGAAAAAGGCTTAAGTGAAGACCTCGTTGGCTTGGTTATGCCACGACTTCCAAAGGAAAGTATAGGACTAAAAACCCTCACAGATAACTGGATGTGGCAAACATTAACGGATTAATGAATGGGTTCTTCAAGCTTTGCAGCTGTAAGCAGATCATTGTGAAGAAGACTCTAGGACTTTTCTTCTGATTCACTGTTGATAACATCACTTATGCAAATGTATACAATAAGTGGAGTTTAAAATATTTTCAGTGAGTTGTACATTTTTACATATCAGTGAGATATGTATAGTAAAACTGGGGGAAAAAGTTCCAAATACAAGCCTGAAGAATTGCTGCAGCCTCAGAATAAAGCTAAGCAGCATTCTTTAAGGTTGTGCCACCCATGTGTGGGAGGAGGTTGACATCTTTATAGAAACATCATCCACTGTAGTCATTTGCTTATATTTGCAGAATCTTAACAGAAATTGTTGGATGAACATCCTTTTGCTTTGTAGATTTTGCGTTAGTGCCATGCCCATACATTGAGTTTACACAGTTGATCTTTTCTTAGTCATAGGATTCCAAAGTTCAAGGGAGTTCTTAGTGTTAGTTGAGAAACTTGATCATCTTTCACTACTGGGAAAAACTGGCTCCTTCTTGCAGTGGATTCTTTGGCTTTAAACACAAGTCTGAATGTCGTTATTTTAAAGTTTTCCTCAAAAGGTGCAACATCCATGGAATAGCTTGCTAGGAAGATGTGAAAGTTTTCTACCGACCTTTAGAACAGATGAGAAACATCACATGTAGGGATGGTTAGCAATCAGTCTTCTAGTAGACTGCCCACATTGTTTCAGCTTATCATTTCATGAAGTGTTGGAGGCAGAAGCTGATGATAATTTTTGGGAGCAGTATTCGTGTGCGATTTAAAAGACTGCAGGAATACTGCAAAAATATAATCCATTTAGTTTTACCGCTTAAGGCAGCGTCATGTGATTTCCTGGTATGATAGGAAATAGAGAAGGAACATGGATAGCATTAGCACTAATAATACACACGTGAAGTTCTCAGAATACTGATGGTTGAAAACTCAGAAACAACTGCTCCGTTGAAGTCTTCTTTTGATGAGATGCCTGTGTTAGTTGACAACATTCGCTTTAAGGGCTTCTTCACTGGAATTCTGCCCTCTCCTGTTTATAATGCAGCACCGTGTTTTTATTTTTCCCTGTCTGAGAAGCACAGATTATCTGTTAAATGCTGACTTCTTTCCCCTGCTGTGTGTCTTCATGTAACAGTTTCTCACCCACGGATAATAAATTTGCTACATGCTCTGATGACGGCACTGTTAGAATCTGGGACTTTCTTCGTTGCCATGAGGAAAGAATTCTCCGAGGTACGTGTACTAACAGTACTGATTGGAATATTTAAACAGGGAAGACATTTGTGGTTGAATCATCACAAAACCACAATACTGGCCTACATCTCCATTCAATTGTTTTACATGTACACACCGTCTCAGGCTCTTCAAAAAAACCAACACTTTCCCTGATTCACAGTCATTTTGTAGGTTTTTACTACCAGTGTCATCTTTGAATTTTTCAGCTATGAATTAAATACAAGAGGCCCCTCTCCTTACTTGTTTATCTGTATGCGTCTTTTAGGCTGTATTCCTTTTCCTTTCCTGTAGCCAGTGTACTTGCTCCCAACATATGGACAGTGTGGTTTGATTTAGATAGTTCTCATTCTCCTGGCCGCCCTTTCACAATGTGAGTTAACCAACAAGACAGAGGCATCAAAGCTACACTTCTTAGTGTTACTATTTCTGAAAGCAGTTGGTTTTGCAGTACACCACATTTGTACTACATGGCCTGCTTGTTACTAAGTTGGGGAGGCATTGCTTGTTTACTTTTGTTGATTTCATAATTAATAAAGAAACCTCTATGAATTCATTCTATAACTGAAGTCCATATTCTCACTTCGATTATTTTAGATTATGATTAGAATATTGGACTCTGTAAAATGAGACTGTTGAAATACTAACAGTATATCAATGTGAGTTACATGAATTCAGTGGTGGTAGAGTTAAGGAATTTGTTGTATATGTGCAATACAAACATCACAACGAGAGACTTCTAACTGGATCCTATTAGTTTATTAAGTAGGAAGGTACTTTTCTCAGGTGCTTAATTTGAACCTGTTAAACGTACTGTTTAACAAACAGTATCTTCTACTCCATATCCTTGATTCTAGAATGCCACAAAAGTACCATCTTTCTCTGACACAAATGCAGGGTGGGAGGATGGGTGCTACAGGTGTTGGGTGTCAAATTGTTATTCAGAGCCTTTCCCTATGTTCAAGAGTCAGCAGAGATCGTTGTCTCAGTGAATCGTAAGTTTCCCACAGCTTTTCAGAGCTTTATCTATAGCATGTAATGTTGACGCTTTGGAGACAGGAAAGACTCTTAAGATACTTTAACCTTATTTCAGTCCATATTTCAAGCCAGCATCTTCAATCACATTTGCTTAAACACTCCTGACTTTGTGCATTTTGTTTGGGTTGATCCACAGCAGTGTATGATTATAGCTTTCATAAGGATAGGGAGCCTGTCACATTGAGGAAGTATACTCATTATAAAGGTCATAATATTGTATAACTTCAGAATGAGACAAAGGCTTTGAGATCATCTTGTCAGCGTCATTTTATGATGAGCACCATGACTCCAAGGGTGTAAGTGACATGTTCAAAGCCAGGACTAGAATCTTACTTGGCACCCAGCTCAATGCCACACTTACGTTGAATCTTTCCTCACTATTAGTCTTAGCTATTAAACAGAAATAAGTCAAATATTTTCTAAGTTTTTAAAATCCTAGAAACTTTCAGAAAATGAAATAATTTTATTTATTAAAACTAACTCTAGAGAATTAAAACAACTAATTTTACAGTGGACTGTACTAACTGAAGTCTGATCTGAAACCACTTTGCAGCTTGGATTTTAAGAAGAAGGAAATCTGTGTGGTAATGTTTTTCAATCCCATGATCCAGTGAAGCATTATTCCGTTTTGGTAATGAAAGGGTTTTATTAAGAATTTTCTTCTGGAATTTAGAGTGTGCAGGGGATGTTAACTAGCAGTTATATATTTTCAAATAAGTCCAGGTAAATTTAGATGAAGCTAAGTATCATAAATGAGAGTTGAGATTTTTGTTTGGGGGCTCATTGTTTTAGGTTTTTACTATGGAAATTTCAAACATGCACAAAGGTATAATGAGCCTTCACATACTTTGAGGATTTACATTCTAGCTTTCTAATATCGTGTGATTCTTTTAAAAAATATTCTACTTGCTTTATAGTCATAATATTTTTAGTACCCCAAGACACTTCAGTATGTGAAGCAGATATGAATATATTGAACTAAGTTGATTATACCACCCAAGCAGTAATTCTGATAGCAAGTCTGGTGTAGGAGAAGAGTTATTAGATTCCAATTGTGTGTTTTCTGTCATTTCTCACTTTTCCAAATTTTCTGCATCTAAGAGCTTCCCATCCTCCCCTTGGTGAGTTGTGGGGTCAGAGGGATGGTGGATTGGCGGTTCTTTCAAGGGATGATGAGAAGTTCTTTAAATGTGAAGTGAACTTACTTAGTGCTACTGAGAGAAAATTGGATCACAAAGTCAAACAAATAGGGACAGGATATTCAGACCTCTAAAATATCAGTCGCCCTTTATTAAGGATGATGTTCATGTAACACACGTAGACTCTGTGGCATCAGGCAGATAAGCATACTCCTTTGCATTGTTAGTGTTGTGTGGCAGGCCATTACTTTTGGAGTTAACTGTTAAGAAAATATAAGAATACTCTATTTAAGAGGAGTTTGTGATCATATAGTTGAACTCTCTATCAAATACTTTTCTACAGCATTCCTAAAAAACAGTCTTCTATTCACAAACATTTTCAGTGATGGAGTATTCCCTACTTCACATGAATTCCTTTTAATTTTAGACAGCTCTACTTTTCAGGGAGTTCTTGCATTATATCCGAAATCTGCTTCCTTACAAGGCGTCTGGCTTACAGAATACCAAAAATTAAGTCTGCACTTCAGTCACATGGCAAGCCGTTAAGTATTAAAAGACAGCTGTAGGCCAGGCTCATGGCTGTAATCCCAGCACTTTGGGAGGCTGAGGTGGGCGAATCATGAGGTCAGGAGATCGATACCATCCTGGCTAACATGATGAAACCCCGTTTCTACTAAAAATATAAAAATTAGCCAGTTGTGGCGATGGGCACCTATAGTCCAGCTACTTGGGAGGCTGAGGCTGGAGAATCGCTTGAACTCGGTAGGTAGAGGTTGCAGTGAGCCAAGATCACACCACTGCACTCCACCCTGGGTGACAGAGCGAGACTCCGTCTCAAAAAAAAAAAAAGACAGCTGTAGGGTCTTCTTAACTGAGTTTTTTAGCTTTAAGTATACAGTGTGCCTGTACATAACAGAAGCCATGATACCATAGTTTTTTTATTATTATTATTTTTTTAAGCAGAGACAGGCTCTGTGTTGCCCAGGCTGGTCTCAAACTCCTCAGCTCAAGGGATCCTCCTGCCTCAGCCTCCCAAAGTGCTAGGATTATAGTGAGGGCCACCACACTGGACCTGTACTTTGAATGCAGAGTTTATAGTTGCTTTTTATTTTTACTTTTTTATTATTTTTAAAATATTTTTGAGACCAAGTCTTGCTCTGTCGCCCAGGCTGGGGAGTGCAGTGGTGCAATCTCGATTCACTCTAATTTCTGCCTCTCATGTTCAAGTGATTCTCCTGCCTCAGCCTCCTGAGTAGCTGGGATTACAGGCATGCATCAGCATACCCAGTTTACTTCTGTATTTTTAGCAGATACTGGGTTTCACCATGTTGGCCCAGGCTGTTCTGTAACTCCTGACCTCACATGATCCACGTGACCCGGCCTCCCAAAGTGCTGGTATTACAGGCATGAACCACTGTGCCTGGCCTGTAGTTGCTTTTTATAATAGTATCATTCTGAGATTGCTCTTAGGCCTAGAAAAGGTCAAAGTTACAGAAGAGAAAAATAATCAGTATCTTCTGAGGTTTAAAATGAGCATAGATCTGTTGTCGGTGGATTTATTATATAAAAGTCCTTGTTGGTTGGCTCATGAGTTGGAAAAAACAGACATTTATGAAATAGAATATACTGCAGCATTGAGAAGCACTATGTATATGTCCACCATTACAAAGGATGTGTAAGTCACCATAGTTTATACACATTTTCTCCTTTTTTTTCTAGTGTTGATTGTGGCGATTTATGGACTGGGATTACAGTAACATTTTTTTACAGTTTTTATTAAAAATTGAAAAAAAATTTCCCCTAGCTTCCCAGCTTATGATAAAATAACATTGTACACACCAGAAATATGTGAGCCTAAATGAGCCTATAAGTTATGTTTACACGTTTGACTCCAACTGAAATAGTACCATTAAAATCTAATAAACAATGAGTATCCTATATGCAAGTTACCTAGTAGACTGTTCTGTAAGATATAACCCTATCCTCATGTTGAGTAGGGAAGGTAAGATATTTTCACAATCGCTGAAGATGTCTGATAGTATGGTAGGAGAGCCATGTGAGCGCTTGAAGCGTAGTTTTATCGGCATGTGGAAGCAGATTATTTCATTACTGGCAGGTTGAAAATACAGAATAAGTAAGAATATGGAAATAAATTTTACTGAGAGGCATTATGTTCTTTTAATTTGTTTCCCACAGCCTCACGCCTCCCTATTATACTCGTAAAGAGAATCAGCTAACAAATTTCAGCATGCTTTAATTTTGTATTACCTTCTTGATTTTAACAATAATAGCTGACACATTATACTTACAGTATATCAGGCATATTGTAAGTAGTTTGTTTAATCTTCCCAGTAGTCCTATGCGAGCAGTACTGGTTGTTCTTCATTTTACAAATGAGTAAACCAGGCCAGGCGCGGTGGCTCACGCTTGTAATCTCAGCACTTTGGGAGGCCGAGACGGGTGGATCACGAGGTCAAGAGATCGAGACCATCCTGGTCAACATGGTGAAACCCCGTCTCTACCAAAAATACAAAAATTAGCTGGGCATGGTGGCGCACGCCTGTAGTCCCAGCTACTCGGGAGGCTGAGGCAGGAGAATTGCTTGAACCCAGGAGGCGGAGGTTGCGGTGAGCCGAGATCGCGCCATTGCACTCCAGCCTGGGTAACAAGAGCGAAACTCTGTCTCAAAAAAAAAAAAAAAAACAAATGAGTAAACCAAGGTACCAGAAAGTTAAATAAACCTGTCAAAGGTCATATAGCTTGTAAGAGCTGAGGCTTGGATTTGAAGCCTGTTTGTTTGGCCCCAGTGTTCATGCTCTTAACTACTATGTTAAACTGTCTCTTTTATGTTTTAAATGAATGCCAGCAACAGTGCCTTCTTAAGCTGTAATGACATAATTGTGAAGTAAAGATGTTTTTGGGGGAGAAGGGTGTAGGCGGAGGAAACGAGGTACTCAAGTTCATTTTCTAACATTCTTTAAAATTGTAGAGGTTATAGTGAATGTAACAAAAATATTAAACCATAGCTAATGGTTCCCACTACAAATGGGTTATAAGATTTATTAAATAGAACATGGACATAAGCAGTTCTGTTGAGACTTATGCAGGAGTTTTTAGTTTTCAAATAAAATACTAATGGAATGGAAATGAACACTTCAGTACTCATCCCACAGATTAAGAAAAATAATATTATTGCTAATACTTTCGATAAGTCTGTGTGCCCCTTCAGGATTGTATTTCACTGTGGTTTACACTAAATGGGATGACCGCTGTCTACACGAAGATCTTTTGGTTTGGCAGTGTGGTTTTGAACTGTGTGAAGACACATTTACAGAGTTTGAGTGTTCCAAAAAATGGGTGCTTTTTATTGGAAATGACTTTGTTACTAAAGTAAAATTGGCAAGCCATGTAGTTTATGATAATGAACCTAATTTATTTCTGTAAGGTTTTACAAAACACTCTCCAGAATTGTTTACCCCCAAGACAAAAAACAGAAACACCTTTAAAGAAAAATTCCTTACGTTGACTTAGCATGCTTTTAATATTAAAAGCACTTCAAGCATATCTCATTTAACCATCCAAACAACCACCTGGACCCATTTTACATACAGCTACCTGTATTTTCTACCCAGTTTCTTTCTTTGAGGAAGTGTTTCTTTAAGGCACTCTGCAATTCTAAAAAGACTGGATCATGGTAGGTTGTCTTATTATGTAAATAATTATCTGGCTATATTTTGAGAGGGAAAAAGGCTTTATATTTAACATCTAAAGCACATTATTTTAAAAAATTTGTGTAGTAGGGTCCTGAAATATTCATTTTACATGATGTGTTCATATTTTTACAGGAACTGTTTAAAATTTTTATGCTGGGCTTTGTTCTTTTAATCTCTGTGCTGATTTAAAATATTGTGCATAATATGACCAAAACCTGTTGAATGTACCTTTCTTGGGGTACAGAGTTGCATGCTGCTGCTGTTATATTTAGTGTCTTAATTAACAGTCAAGAGCCACTCCCAGGCATTCTTTTGTATATGAAGATTCAATTTTTGTTTTGTTTTGTTTTTTGAGACAGGATTTTGCTCTGTCACCCAGGCTGGAGTGCAGTGGTGCAATAATGGCTCACTGCAGCCTCTGCCTCCTGGGTTCAAGCAATTCTTCCACCTCAGCCTCCCCAGTAACTGGGACTACAGGCATGTGCCACCACACCCGGCTTATTTTTGTATTTTTTGGTGGAGATGGGGTTTCACCATGTTGGACAGGCTGGTCTCTTGACCTCAGGTGGTCCACCCGCCTCAGCCTTCCAAAGTGCTGGGGTTACAGGCGTGAGCCACCATGCTTGGCTAAATATTCAAATTTTTTAACAGTGACAAATCCCTATGATTAATAATTTAGGCAGTCATTTTTCAGAAAAAGCCTTTATATCTTTATATTGATTAAAGATACAAATTTTCTCTAGTTGTCTATTCTGTAGTTGTATGCTTCTGTAAGTTTTGAGTGAGGCTTAAATTTTTGTTCTGATGAATTAGTTACCCTGTTCTGTTACAGATCTCACTCAGCTTATCAGGTCTTTGATAGTTTTTAAAGTTAAAATTCTGAGCTTTGGAAAGGCTGATACAATTAGATAAATATATAATATGTCTTGGCTTTTTCATTTTTGGTGAGTAGATTCTTTAATAAAGTATATGATTAAAATATGGTATAACATTGTAAGTTTAGTCAGTGAGGGAAGTATGGAGACAGGGTTTCACCATGTCGGTCAGGCTGGTCTTAAACTCCTGACTTCAAGTGATCTGCTCGCCTCGACCTCCCAAAGTGTTGGGATTACGGGCATGAACCACTTGTGCCTGACTACTTTTTTATAATACACCAGAAAACTGTATCTCAGCAATTTCTGAGAAGTACCTATAGTGCTATGATCTCTTTAATTGTAAAGAGACCAGAATGAGGATTTCTGTTTATAGGAATAAATGGTAGTTTCTGGGTCAGTTATTCCTTTTTACAGGTTGTTTCATAAAATAACCTTAATTTCTCCACATGCACACTAAAACCCTCAAAGCCAAATTTGCCAAGGCCTTTCTCTGTTTTTTCCCTTTGGATGTATTTTGATACTTGGTAGAGCTCACGGTGAGAGAACAGAGTTAATATTGAGGATGGCCTCCTTAGTCTGGCCATCTCCCTATGCCTGTTGTAGACTGTGGGAGTCCTCTCAGTTTCCCGGTTTGTTTTGTCACACATGGAAATTATAAGTATTTTATCATATTGAAACAATTAGAAAATACTGAGGGAAGTCAGCATGAATGCAGAAACAAGGAGTAAAAAAGGATGGGTTCTAGGAACTGCTTGTCAGGGAGCTCAATATTTTATCTGCAACAGAAAATTTTAATGTTATTAAACAAAAGTGGTTTGTGATGCCATTAGTCATTCAGGTTAGATTAGTAGTTCTTAATCCCATCAGGCCCAATGACTGCTTTTTCAGATAAATAATTTGTGATCTATACACTTCTGAAGTGAACTTCATTGATGACTACCACACATAACTTTCTAAAAAAGTCACCAACACAAGTATGCACACATGCATGCATGTGCAGGCTTGGAGAAAGAAATCCTTCCAAAGTGCTTATTAAGGGGCTTACTGCATTGAGAAATAGTAATCTGGAATAAATCATGCTAAAATAATCCTGTTTTTTTATATTGGAGAGGTCAAGGACATTGTGGCCAGAGCAATATAGGCGATCTTTTAAACTAATTTGTGGATCATGGTAGAGGAATGTGGCTTTTTAGCTGTATGAGTGAAAGGTCATTCCCAAAGAAAGTCTTCCCTGGATGTTTGTTACCTGTGAGAGAAGTATTCAGAGAGTGCTGTGTAAGGTTCTTTACTTGTCCCGTCCTGTTTAACATTTTATATTAATTGCTTTGTAGATTTTTAGCTGATTCAAATCTACAAGTAGAAGTTCACCAGATTTCAGGATTTGAGAAGATGTTGCGAAGTTTAACTTAATAGAAACTTAAAATGTAAAATAAAAGATAAATATGAAGTTCTGTCCTTTGATCAACCTCAGTTCCAGGGTTTGCTAGACTGGTTAATTAGAGTTCCTATAAAAACAATCCTAAGATTTGATTGGCGTGAACCCTTGAGGTGTTATGTTCTTCCCCACTTATTAGAATACTTAATAGATGTTCAGAGTGGTGGAGCTTCATTTTTGAGGGGAGTTTACTGGAATGGAGAACAGTAGAAAAACTTAAGATTATAGTTATTTTCATATATTTAAAGAATATTTTTTGCAAGTAGGATTGGATTTATTTTATATAGGTGTAGAATATAGGGGTTAGGTTATAGGACATCATATTTGGATTTCATTTTTTTTCTGTGGAAAGATAAGAGAATGTGGCCAGGCACAGTGACTCATACCTGTAATCCCAGCTCTTTGGGTGGTCGAGGTGGGAGGGTTGTTGAAGTCAGGAGTTTGAGACCAGCCTGGGTGACAAAAGTGAGACCCTGTGTTTACAAAAAAAATGAAAAAAGTAGTGGCATGCATGTGTAGTCCTAGCTACTCAGAAAGCTGAGGCAGGAGGATTGCTCAAGTCTAGGTGTTAGAGGCTACAGTGAGCTTAGATTGTGCCACTGCACTCTAGCCTGGATGACATAGGGGAGATGCTGTATTTTTTCCTTCCATAAAAGAGAAGAAAAGAGAACGGACTGTTGTGTGGGCTTTTGGGCTTCCCTTTCATGAAATTTTGCCACATTTAGCTTGCCACCTACCTGTCAGGGAAGTTATAGAAAGCATTACCTTTTCAGATGGATGATTGGATTTGATAATATTAACCGGAATTACATTAGTTTTATGTTTCAGGGCAGACCTAAAGTTTGAAAGTCAAGCATTGCAAAGAGTTAAGTGACTAGGATGTATCTCATAAGGAGATGTTGCCAGCCTCCGTTGAGACACTGGATGATGTTATTAACACTATTGTTTGAAGTAGTGGAGTCTCAAAATTACCTAATCTTTCAAAAAATTTTGAAATATTTATGCTTTTTAATTGTATATATCCAGTAAGTGCACAAATCTTAAATGTATAGTATAATGTATTTTTTATATTTATGCACTTGCCTTAACTACCTCTGGATAAGATGCAGAATAATTTTATCAGTCAAAGATTTCTTCATGTCCCTTTTCCACCTTAGCTTTTTACTAGGTGGGTTAGGCTTTGAAAGATGTTTTCATTAAGTTATTTTTATTTATCTTTTTTTTTTTTGGAGTCTCTGTTGCCCAGGCTGAAGTGCAGTGGAGCGATCTCGGCTCACTGCAACCTCCACCTCCCAGGTTCAAGCGATTCTTCTGCCTCAGCCTCACGAGTAGCTGGGACTACAGGTGTGTGCCACTATGCCTGGCTAATTTTTCTGTTTTTAGTAGAGATGGGGGTTTCACCTTATTGGTCAGGCTGGTCTTGAACTCCTGACCTCATGATCCGCCTGCTTCAGCTTCCCAAAGTGCTGGGATTACAGGTGTGAGTCACCACACCTGGCATTTTTCTATTTCTTTAGTACTATTCTTTATGTTTTGTGATATTGTGGTTTTTATCTCACCTTCCAGTGTGTAGAGTTGTCTTAATTACCTTTCATTGATTTTTGTCTATATTCTGTTTTTAAAAAAACAGATGTAGTTCTGAGTCTAGATGCCTCCATATTCTTTTAAAAATACTGTTTTATTACTTTTTCTGATGAGCGTCATCTGGCAGTCTCCTGCTACTAAAACCAATTCATTGGAAGCATATGAAAAGACACTATTGCATATGGTTATAACCACAAGCTCTAGAAGCTGAATGTTAGTCACAGTTTCAGCTCTTAGGAGCCATGTGTTTCTGGGGCAAGTTACAATACTTTGTGTCCTCATCTATGAAATGAGGTACTCATCTCGTTGAGCTGTCATTTCCAAAGTGAATTTCAGAGCCTGCTTCCAAATCTCTGGACTATTTAAGGATAAAAGTGGTTATCTGAGAACTTTTTTCATTTAAATGTTTTTTAGCCATTGTTGTTATAGTAGTACACGTTTTTATATTTACAAGCAGTCTATAACTATTACTACTTGTTTAAACAAAGTTGTCACTTTTAAATGTTTTTAGACGTAAAAAATTCAGGTATGAACTTAGAATTGACCTTTTTAAACTATTATAAAAGGGCTGGGCATGGTGGCCCACACCTGTAATCCCAGCACTTTGGGAGGCCAAGGCAGGCGGATCACTTGAGGGCAGGAGTTCGAGACCAGCTTGGGCAACATGTTGAAACCCCGTCTCTACTAAAAATAAGTTAGCTGGACATGGTGGCATGTGCCTGTAGTCCTAGCTTCTCAGTAGGCTGAGGCAGGAGAATTGCATGAATCCAAGAGGCAGAGGAGGTTTCAGTGTATCGATACCACACCATTGCACTCCAGCCTGGGCAACGAGCAAAACTCCATTACGTACGTACATACATACATACATAATGTCTTATAAAAGGATTTAAAGATTTTATGTTGTTAGCTGCATCAGATAATTAAATCATGACACGCTGTGGCAAATGTGCTGTCATTGTTTCTTTTGCTGATATAAATTTAGAAGACATGGTGTCTCCCTTTAGCACCATGTCCAACATTTTCGCAGTTCTCTCATTTCTTCAGAAATGTTTTGTGAATTGATGAAGTACCACATTAAGCAGGAATGATACTTACATTGACAGTGAATAGTCTTCACTGTCAGCAGCAGCAGGCTGTGGTGTCCAGACTGTTTCATCGGGACAGCATTTTGTTTTCTTCAGGGGAAGAGCAGGGTTTTTTCCTACTGACCAACCTTAATCACAAGAATTAATCCCTCTTCCATTTAGTGATAAATAAGTTAGATGAACAAATGATAACTCTGGTAAAATGTTACTTCTTTTTGCCATCTTGGATGAATAATGTGTCAGCAGTAAGTTAGGAGTCTTGGGGAAAATTTTTGTTGAAGTAGACAAGATTTAAATACAGAGATCTAATGTTTTTTGGGCTCTCGGTACCCTCTGCTTCCACCCCATCAAACTTGTCAGTTTGACCAAATGGACTAGCTGAATTTCCTCTGCCCAGATTCTTCAGTGTAGTTCATTGCAAGATAGGAGCCAAATCCTTACCTGTGACATAGCAGATGTGGGCCTGATTCAGTGATTCTAAGATCAGACGGGTGACGTCTAGAATAAAAAGAGCATTTTAAGTTTAGTGATTTCTGAACTAAAATCCTGCTCCTTTCTTGACGGCATTATAGTACAGCACTCAGTTTTCTTCTTCTTACTGTAGACCCTAAATACTAAATAACTCAAAAATTTGGTAGTGGTGGCTGGGTGCGGTGGCTCACGCCTGTAATCCCAGCACTTTGGGAGGCTGAGGTGGGTAGATCACGAGGTCAGGAGATTGAGACCATCCTGGCCAACATGGTGAAACCCCACCTCTACTTAATACAGAAAAATTAGCTGGACGTGCTGGTGCGTGCCTGTAGTCCCGACTACTCGGGAGGCTGAGACAGGGGAATCACTTGAAGCTGGGAGGTGGAGATTGCGGTGAGCCGAGATCGTGCCACTGCACTCCAGCCTGGGTGACAGAGCAAGACTCTGTCTCAAAAAAAAAAAAGTTCGTAGTGGTAATATTAAAAAAATTTTTTTTGTAATGGTTAGATCATTTCATTTTTGTTTCCTGAAATCTATGCAAATTCTTCCACTTATGTCTTTTTAAAGTGTATTCTGATTTTAAAATTTATTATTTTTCAGAGACAGGACCTCACTCTGTTGCCCATGTTGGAGTACATCGTCATGATCATAGCTCACTATAACCTCAAACTCCTGGCCTTAAGCCATCCTCCTGCCCAATCTGTTTTTTTTTTTTTTTTTTAAATAGAGCCTCTTCACTCTAAATATCAATATAATATTATTAATTTGAGACAAGCTCTTGCTCTGTCACCTAGGCTGCAGTGCAGTGGCATGATCTTGGCTTACTGCCACCTCTGCCTGCCAGGCTCAAGCGATCCTCCCACCTCAACCTCCTAAGAAGCTGGGGCTACAGGCATGTGCCACTGTGCGTGGCTAATTTTTGTATTTTTAGTAGAGTCAGGGTTTCACCATGTTGCCCAGGCTGGTCTTGAACTCCTGGGCTCAAGTGATCTGCCCACCTCTGCCTCCCAAAGTACTGAGCCATCATGCTTGGCCATTAATCTGATTTTTTAGAACATTTTTAGTTTTACAGATTTTATGTTTTAATGTGCTTGCAAATGTTCCCAAGGATCTTCTGGGAGGAAATAAAATGTTTATATATTAACACAACAATTTGTCAAGAGTATTCACGAGACATTTTGTTTAGTTCATTAAATTCTAGCAGGTAAATCATTAAGCCAATTACTGTAAAATACCTTGAGGTTTTGAATTAGCTATTTTATTTATTTATTTTTACATTTTAACCTCTGAAAGAAATAAAATTAGCTATGTTGTTGCCCACGCTGGAGTGCAGTGGTGCAATCTTGGCTCATTGCAACTTCCAGCTCCCGGGTTCAAGCAATTTTTGTGCCTCAGTCTCCTGGGTTGCTGGGATTACAGGCACATACCACCATGCCTGGCTAATTT
The DNA here is from genome assembly GCF_001604975.1 of Cebus imitator. Classification (NCBI taxonomy): domain Eukaryota; kingdom Metazoa; phylum Chordata; class Mammalia; order Primates; family Cebidae; genus Cebus; species Cebus imitator. Next base: position 520,856 of record NW_016107522.1, on the reverse strand, counting down.
TTGTATTTTCAGTAGAGATGGGGTTTCACCAAGTTGCCCAGGCTGGTCTTGAACTCCTGACCTCAAGTGATCCACCCGCCTTGGCCATCCAAAGTGCTGGGATTACAGGCATGAGCCACTGTGCCTGGCCTTCCCTTGTATTCTTGACTTCAAGTCTGTTCTCGGTGGCTCACGCCAGTAATCCCAGCACTTTGGGAGGGCGAAGGCAGGCAGATCACTTGACTCCAGGAGGTTGAGATCAGCCTTGACAACATGGCAAAACCCCATTCATACAAAAAAAAAATTCAAAAAATTAGCCGGGTGTGTTGATGTGTGTTTGTTGTCCCCGCTACCAGGGAGACAGGTAAGATGATCTCTTGAACCTGGGAAATCCAAGGCTGCAGTGAGCCGAGATTTTGCCACTGCACTCAGGCCTGGGTGACAGAGTGAGGCCCTTTCCCTCCCGTCCCTGCCAAACGTCTGTTCTCCTGTAGTGAGAAATAAGCTGATACATTTTTGACTTAAGAATCAGATATTAGAAATTTCAGCCTGTGAAATGAAAGGTATTTTAAAGACGAGTGTTGTGGAGAGTTTCAGTTCTTAAGGAGAAACACTGAGGACTGTGATAATTGTAAAGGTTAAGGTTTGGCACAGTTCCTGAAGGCTTGTCTTAAAAGAGAAATTCGTCAACACTGTGGTGTTTCTTTTTTCTTTTTTTTGAGACGGAGTCCTGCTCTTGTCACCCAGGCTGGAGTGCGTGGTGCGATCTCAGCTCACTGCAACCTCTGCCTCCCAGGCTGATGCGATTCTCCTAACTCAGCCTCCCGAATAGCTGGGATTATAGGCGTGTACTACCATGGTAGACTAATTTCTGGTATTTTTAGTAGAGACAGGGTTTCATCATGTTGGCCAGGCTGGCCTTGAAACCCTGACCTCAGGTGATCCGCCCGCCTCGGCCTCCCAAATTGTTGGGATTACAAACCTGAGCCACCACACCTGGGCTTATGGTGTTTCCTCATCATCATTTTATTTATTTTATTTTGTTGACAGCGGTTCACTTGGTCACCCAGGTTGGAGTGCAGTGGCACGATCACAACTCACTGGAGCCTCAACTGCCTGAGGTTATGTGATCCACTGAGCTTTCTGAATAGCTGGGACTGCAGGTGCATGCCACTATGCCTGTCTAATTTTATCTTTTTATTTTTAATAGAAACAAGATGTCACTATGTTGTCTAGGCTTGTCTCGAACTCCTGGGCTGAAGAGATTCTCCCATCTTGGCCTCCCAAAGTGTCGGGATTACAGGCATGAGCCACCACACCTGGCCACATTTTTGGTTTTGTACTTGTAGATATGATTAATACTTATAGAACTGTAAAAATCTTTGATCAAAAGAGTGCGTATGAAAATCTTGTTTTATTTTCTTACAGCTTATATACTATCCAGATAATTCCAGTAGTTAAGGTGAGCTCTATTTTTTTTTTTTTTTTTTTTAAGTTTCAGCTACCTAGGAAGCTGTGGTAGAAGGATTACTTGAGCCCAGGAGTAATCAAGACAGCAGTGAGCCATGCACCACTGCACCCAGGCCTGGGTGACCAAATGAGACCCTGTCCTAGGAAAAAAGATATTACCGTTTTTCATGTTTTCCTTATAGCTTCAGCTTTGTTATTGCTGAGCATTTTCCTGGAGCCCTTGTTTTAAAATACCTCTAAACTTAGGCATAACCCAGATACTTGGACATGCTGCCGCCAAAATGACCCTTGACTAACTCCAGCTTATTCTCCTGACCAACTAAAAGCTTCTTCTCTGCCTTAACAGTTTTAAATGCTTTTTACTTTACCTCCGCCATTTAAAACATTTTACCATGGTCTTGACATTAAAAGTAAAACTGAAGAAATCTTATACCAGCATCATCCAGAGCTGCCCTCCTGTGAATGATGTATTAATAAGCTGTGTTTTAGAGTCATTTTCTAAGCCTAGAACATTTACTCTATTTTCATTTCACTGTTCGTATTCACAAGTGTGAATACCCTTCAGCTAAAGGCCACTAGAGTACACCTGTGGTAGAGTAAGTTGGGATTTATTACTCATTGCAGCAAAGAACACAGACCACAGGGAACCATGGGGTGTCCCTAGTAAGAGGGTGTTATAGGATTTAGGTTTTGGGTAGTTTTTTGGACATGAGGGCTTGCTCTGGATAGGGTGCTGTCAAAAAACAGAGGCAATACTATGATTGGGTATCAACAGATCTTATAGAGAGGGTCAACTAGATTGAGGAAACAGCTGTAATTGTTGAAGAAATAGCTCTCACTCATTTGGCGGAAAGAATTTTGTATTTTGTGGATTGTACAGTGACATTCTTTTGTCTCACTTTGCCATGGTCTTGGAGTGACTACTTTTGTTATCTATGTTCAGTGAGATTGTCCAACAGGAGCATGAAATGTTTAAGCTGTAGATATCAGAACAGTTTGTAGTAACACCAAGGCTTAGCTTGAACCTCACATTAGTTCTCAGAGGTCAGGGTTTGCTGCTTTTTACTTTCTCAAAAGTATTCAAATCCAGACAGTTGAGGTCAGGATTTAGTAGCAGTGACATGCTAGGCAGGCACAAGTTGGAACAAGCTGATGTGATACCAGCAATATGGTTTTACGAAACAGAGCAATTGGGGAGAATTTGGTGGCATGTTAACCAGCATGTGCCAGTTTTCAGCTGGCTATAGTAAGTAGTGGGTGAAGTAGGAACTTACTCTTTTTAAGAAGTAACGTGAGTTTTCTTCTGGGGATCCTGGGGCTTAACCTCACTGAATTTGTGTCCAGGAATTAGTTTTTAGTGCCTCAGTTGTTTCTTAACAGCTGGGAAGAGTCAACTCATTTTGTATATGGTCTGTGCTAATAGCAGAGATTTTAAAGATTTTAAAGACTTATGAACTGCTACCTTCCTTACAAAAATAAATTATAATAAATAATTGTAAAATTCCTTATGAACTGTGAGGTTGACTGTAGGCAAAATAAAAAACATGTTTTTAAACAGATCTGCTCCGCAGCTTGGTTATGGGCATCAAAGATCACTGAGAAGTTTTGTGTTTATGCATTTGTTCAAATAATTCCTGTGTGCTGTGAGCCAGATGAGGCTCCTGGCACTGGGCGTGGAGGAGGCAGCTGGGCATTCCTGTCTTGATGGACCGTGCAAGTAACGGCGGGAAACTTTGTGGTTTTGGAGCATCACTGAGTGGTGTCTTAATTTCATGTAACATATTCTAAAATAAGCACTGCATCCTTGCATTATAGTACAGAGAATAATCCTACGATTAATGAAATGATTTTTGTTACTTTTTTTTTCTGAGACAGAGTCTCGCTCTGTTGCCCAGGCCAGAGTGCAGTGGCGCTATCTTGGCTCACTGTAACCTCCGTTTTCTGGACTCAGGCAGTCCTCCTATTTCAGCCTCCTGTGTAGCGGGGAATACCACCATGCTTAACTAATTTTTGTATTTTTTGATAGAGGCAGCTGTTCTCAAACTCAGGGGCTCAAGCAATCCATCCTCCTTAACCTCCCAAAATGATGGGATTACAGGTGTGAGCAACCATGCGCCAGTTTTTGTGACTTCAAAAATGGTAACTATTTTGTTTTTGGGACAGGATCTCACTGTCATACAGGTTGGAGTGCAGGGGTATGATCTCAGCTCACTGTAGCCTTGACTTCCTGGGGCTCAAGCAGTCCTCCTACCTGAGCCACCTGAGTAGCTGGGAGTACAGGCGCATGCCACCATGCCTGGTTAATTTTTGGTATTTTTTGCAGAGACTGAGTTTTGCCACATTGCCCAGGCTAGTCTTGAACTCCTGGGTTCAAGCAATCCTCCCACCTTGGCCTCCATAGTATTAGGATTAAAGGTGTGAGCCACTGAGTTCATGCAAGAGTGGCAGTATCTTTAAAACATGGTGGATTTCAGAACAAAATTTAACATCTAGCAAACTCCAAGGCTGCTCCTGTTGGATATTCACCTTGAATAATATTGAGGGTATTCTTAATACTGAATCCTTTCGTCATTTGGTAAAAGCTAAGTATAGGTTTGTAGTTAACACTGAGCTATGGGTACTTATTAAAACTCTAGAGCTCATTTGGAGTGTCACATGATTAGAGAATTTAATGTGTCTAGCTGCATTAGACAAGCAGGACACATTATAGGCAAAACCAGCCTCTTCAAATAGTACTGCTAATTTTGCCACTGGTGTATAGAATTTTCCCATAGAAATAAAGAATTACATCATGTATCGTCATTGAAATCTTCCTAGCTGCTTTTTCGCTAACATCGAGTGCTCATAGGAACCTCAAAATCTTTAAAAAAGGTTTTAGATTGTAAAAGCTTTTACTTGTTTTTTTCAGTAGAGCAGTGGTAGTCTTAAAATATTGTTGATTTAGATCTATCTGAGGATAAAATATTTTCACAATAAGTTTTTTCTCCTAAAGATTTTCATACAGAAATATTTGTTCATTTTAGGTTTTAAACACTGTATGTTTTTATTTTATTTATTAAGTCAGTACATAATTTTGTATGGAGAAAACAGCACATTCCAGAGTTAACACAGATTTCAGGATTGATAAATTATGTAACCATTTGTGCCTATCTCTAAATTGTGTAGGTGCCAGAGTTAATTTTCATATAGTTCAGACAGATTTGTGGTGTATTCTCTTGGTTGAAGTGCCTCGATAATAAGGCTTTGTATTTTGAAATTAAATCTGTTTGGGTTTCACTTTTTTGATCTCCACAAAATTCACTGGTTTTAACCATCTTCTATAATCATATATTTATATATATTTTTTTATAACCATCCATTTACCAGGATTGATGTTGAATAGTACCAGTTTACGTGTCTTTTTATAGTCAATAATGAGTGCAAGTCTATTTGTAATTAGTATTTTTTTCTATAAAAAGAGAAGGATAACTTCTGTGTATTGTTAACTTTAAAATATAATGATAGAAGAATATAGTGCAATTACTGTTTACAATGGTCAAGTGACAAAGAAGAAATTATTAATGTTGTTAAACCGCCTTTTTAGCTGCTTCAAATGTCTAGCTACAGTCGTAGTTTCTGCTTGGCACAATCTTTGTTTTTCCTCTGGGGAACTTTAAACATCACTCACTTGAGAATCAGTAGGCTTGGCTTTGAATCCCCGCTTTGTCACTGGTCAAGTCAGTCTTTCTCAGCTTGCCTCTCCTTGCCTGTAAAGCAGAGCTAATGATACCTACCTCACAGGGCTGTTGTGAGGACCACAAACATACTCCCCACAGTGCAGGATGAAGCAAATGTTTGTTGCTAAAGTAAAAAATGTCAAGGAAAGGTGTTAAAAAGACAAGGGAGGAGTAAAGAAAATAACATGTTTTACTTAATTTAAGAGGAAATTGGAATTGATTAGAAGAGGCATTAAAGGAGAGGTATTAAAGGTATTAAAGGAAAGGCATTTACGGGAGGATATTATTAGATCAAGAATTAGGATTGGAATGTGATTATCTTATTTTCAGTGGCGATTTTTAGGTTTAAAAGTGTCATTGATAAAATGTAAGCCACATTTAAATAGATAACATTATATTGAAATAGAACTATGACTTCTTTTTAAAGCTTTATTTATGTAAGTCTTCATATTTTATTTCCACTGTCATCTCAGAGCCACAGGTGTGCCAGAAGGCAATCCTTCACACACTGCATTTCCCATGCACTGTCCCCAGAGTTCTCTTCATTGCCTTTGCTTGCTTTTTTTTTTTTAAACTATTTTATGTTTTAGAGACAGGGTCTCACTCTGTCTCCCAGGCTGGAGCACAATGGTATAATCATAGTTCACTACAACGTTGAACTGCAGGGCTCAAGTGATTCTCCTGCCTCAGCCTCCCGAGTAGCTGGGACTTCAGGAGCTTGCCATCATGCCCAGCTACAGATTGTTTTTTGAGTAGATAATACATTTGAATCTTTCTTCAGAATCATGTGCTGTTTTTTTGAGTTCTAGTTAGGTAAATTCATGTTGGATGTTACAGAGTAATATACCAAGTTGCTCTGTAGATTTGTAGCAGAGTATTCTTTCCGTTGGTACTTTTTGCTAGGTTTACAATATCTTGAAAAAATATGAAGACCATAAAATGATATGTCTGTCGTATGAGCTGTTTATTTGGACAGTTTTAATAGACATTTTAAGTTGGCTCAAAATCAGATACTTCATTGTTAGAAATATTTATATAACCAACACTTTGGTTGCTTTACAAGCCCTCATTTAATCTGTTTTTCTTCTGTCTTTGAATTTCTTTGTTGTTGTTTCTATAAAGGAGTAATGAAAGAAAAACCATTCTTTAAAGTTAAGGGTGAGAAACCTTCACTCTACCACTTTGCTTTGATTTTGTGTTCAGTGTGTTGGTTGAAGATGAGAAGTATGGACCAGACACTGGGAACTTCATGGTCCCACACATTCCAGCGTCACATTGGTCCCAAAGAGCACAGAGACAATGCTGCTGCAGATATCTGGCTAACCAGAAGTCTCTCTGGGAAGGAACAATAGCACAGTTTTGTGATTTCTGTGTGCTTGACTGGGTTGTACAAATAAACTCTGGGCCGTACATACACACAAATGTGTTCTTCAGAATGCAACAACTATGCCACTGAAGCATGCTCTCAGTATATATTTTAAAGAAATGTTTCCACTAGTAAAAATGGATTTACTTTGATCTTTCTATATCTGATCTTGTGATCAGGAAGATGATAAATACAAAGGCAAGCTGACTGCGTCACAATAGCTGATGTATATGGGGATCTCACTTGCAGCCTCGCTTCATTAGCAGTGCCATTCTCTAACCAATGAAGCCGAAGATCAAATGAAACACTGAGATGCATTTTTTTCATCAGTCATGCATGGCGAAAGGTACATTCTATGAATTGCATGGAATTAAGAATTGGAGACAGTTTTAAGGTGAATTTACACCTACACAATATGCCATATGGAAGGCTGAGATCTGTGGTGCAAGAGTACTGGGGGAGTGGAAGGGTGGAAAGGTAAGGAAATAAATGGGTGGGATTAACTTAAGGGTTATTTTTCTTGAGAATTTCTTTCTTTTACAAAGGTAATAAACATTCATAAAAGGTTCAATTAGAAGCAAGAAGTCAATTTCTTTCCCCTCTTATTTCTCAATTTTACTTTCAGAGGTAAGCACTGTTCTGTTAATAGCTTGGTGTGTATTGTTTTAGACCTCCTATATACACACACACACACACAAAAAGATACTTTTAAAAATCACTGCATGAAAGGAGATTATGCTACGTACACTCTTTTGCTGTTGGCTTTTCTCACTACACTGTATGTTAAGGTCATTTTTCTGTATCATTACTACCCTAGCCTTTTTGACTGCATGTATCTACTGTAATTTATTTAACCATTCCTCACTGATAGGCCTTTGGGATTTTCAGTAAGTTTTTACCAAGACACAGTTGTGCACTAAGTGTCCTCATACCTTTGTATTTGTGTCACTTATGTAAATTTTCCTTTTGGGTAGACTCCTAAGAATAAACTCAATGAAGTGAAGAGTATGAATGTTTAAACTTTTAGAAGATGAGTTGTCTTCACTGTCCAGAAAGTCATTAATGGTGAAGTTTAAGAAAGTTGTCTAGCTAAACTGAAAATGACACAGGTTTAACATTTTAGGAAATGGTCACCACCTAAATAACCTTATTTTTAAAAATTACTAATAATATGCACACATGGTAAAAAGTCTTTCCTCCGGCACCACAGAGGGATGGAATTTGAAATTTAAAAATCTGCCAAATTTTTTACCTCCCCCAAAGGTGGTTTCTTAAAACTAATTGTTTCTATTCTTGTGGCTATCAGAATTTCACATAATATTTTGGTATATCTGTCTGACTCAGTGTCTCTTTCTGTCATGAAAGGTGAGGAATTTAGTGTTATTCACACCACCAACCATGCCTCCTACTTCCTCGTTTTTGTCATAATGAACTGTAGTTTCAGTGGTTTCCTTTATAGCCTTAAATGTTCTTAAACCTTTATTTTTAAGGGGACCACCCAACTTCAGCCAATATTCCTTGGCTCACCATTAGGTTACAGAAGGAAATCTGTGTCTCCCAATGTGTTTCCACTTCTGCCGTTTAATTCTGTCAAGGATTTTAAGCCATTTTTATTCTGTTCTTGAATTACGGTTACTTTCTGTTTTCTTCATATTTTAAAATTCTAAACAATGAGAACAAAGAAGATAGCATTTCTGCTATGAATGATACTATTGATAACAGAACCAAGTAGTATAATGGGGCCTTACAGAAAGAATGATAATCCTGTGGCAGTTAAAGAAAAGCCGTTCTGTGTGGAAGTGTTGAGATCCAGTAAGCTGCTTTTTTATGAAGTCTGTGGTGTTATCAACCGTTGTAAATAACGCAATAGTTTAATTCACTTTAGTTTGTCTTGAAATTTCTAGTGACATTTCCTTTTTTAAAAAAATTAATGTCACTAAAATCTTTATCATAGCAAATTTTTAGGTTTTCAGTTTTTCAATTTGATTAAATGGTTTTTGTTTTTAAAGACATTCTTCTAAGTTCACTCATTTTTTTTTCAGTTCAGTTGAAAGATCTTCAAATAGATTTCTCAGAAACAGCATATAGGAGGTAAATAAAAATTACTGAGTCTGGAAAGGTATTTAATTACCATCATACTTGACTCATAGTTTGGGTTTGAATTCTTGGTTTGAGATCCTTTGCCCTCTGAATTTTTACATCCTTCATTATCTTCTATCAGTTTTATTGGTAAGTCAGATATAATCCTGAGTCTCATTATTTTGTGTGTATCTTGATTTTCTGAATGATCTCTGAGGTTTTTTTTTGTTGTTGTTGTTAAACTGGGTATAGGTACGAATATTTTAAACTTTATTTATCTTTCTTGGCATACCGTCATCTTCAGTCTTACCCTTTTTCCATTCAAAGGATTTTTCTTGCTTTGATGATTGTTTCCATTGTCTCTGCTTGTCTTATGGAATTCTTAGGAGATGACTGTTGGGCTCTTTGGAGCTGTCTTATCTATCATTATATTTCCTTACATGTTTTGTGTTCTCCCCTTTCTCTAAGTATTGGGAGATTTCTGTTTGTCTTCCAGAATACTAATTTAGTTTTCATTCATGCCCAGCCTGGTTTTCAGCCCATCTGGTGATTTCTTTTCTTTCTTCTCTTTTCTTTTCCTTTCTTTTCTTTCTTTGAGACAGGGTCTCCTTCTGTCTCCTGGGCTGGAGGGCAGTGGTGCAATCATGGCTTACTGTAGCCGTGACCTCCTGGGCTCAAGCAGTCCTCCCACCTCAGTTTCCTCAGTAGTGGGATCTACAGGTGTGAGCCACCATGCATAACTAATTTTATTTTTATTTATTTTAAAATTTTTGTTGGCTGTTCTCAAACTACCTGCGCTCAAGCAATTCACCTACCTCGACCTCGCAAAGTGCTGGGATTACAGGCTTGAGCCACTAGCCAGCCAAAATTTTTATTTTTATTTATTTTTATTTTTTTGAGATGGAGTTTCACTCTTGTTGCCCAGGGTGGAGTGTAGTGGCGCAATCTCGGCTCACGGCAACCCCCCACCTCCCAGGTTCCAACCTGGGTTCAAGTGATTCTCCTGCCTCAGCCTCTCGCGTAGCTGGAATTACAGATGCCCGCCATCATGCCTGGCTAATTTTTTGTATTTTGAGTAGAGACAGGGTTTCGTCATGTTGGCCAGGCTGGTCTCAAACTCCTGACTTTAGGTAATCCACCCGCCTCAGCCTCCCAAAGTGCTGGGATTACAGGCATGAGCCACCGTGCCTTGGCCGAAATTTTAATTTTTTATCAATTTTCAAGAATTTCTAGTGGTTCTCTGGTCTTTTCATTTTTTATAGAGGCCTGTTTTGTAGTGGGTTCGCTTTTAAGGAATATGCTCTTTAAATCCTTGGACATAGGAATTGAGATGCTTGCGTGTATGTGTGGTTTGATCTGTTGTTCTTGTTTTCCCTAAAGTTATGTAATCTGTTCCTTTGTCTTACCTGGTACTTGCTTTTTCTCAAATGCCCAGTGACCTTTGGTTGTCCAGATATTTGAATGGTGGTTTGTATTGGTTAGTATAAGTAGCTATTTTGCATTCTTTTGCAGTTAAGTTCGCTTACCTACGAAGGTCCTCTCCTGGATTGAAGACTTCACTGTGGATTTGTGTGTCTGTGTGTGTGCTTGTACATGTGTACATGCAGTGAGTGGAGAAGCACAGGCCACTGCCACATTTGTCAAGTAAGTGGGTTGTGGGTTGTACTCTGAGGTGGAGTACTTAAGCTTATTCCACTCTTAAGTGGAACTCCCGTCTTACTCTCCTTCCTCCCTCCCTCGCCTTTCCTCTTTTTTTCTCCTCCTTCTCCCATTCTCTTCCCCCCCACCCCCCACTTTTTTGCATTTTCTGGGTCATCCTGTGGCATTTCCACAAACTTTGTGCTGCTTTACTTTTCAGCCTCAAACCCTGCTCTAGGGTTTCTTCACAGACTGAAATTCGCATTGTGTAACAAATGTGCTTTGTGTAATTTGCTTTGGCTGGCTGAGAGCAGCTGTTCTACAGAAACAGGAAGTCAGGGGGAACAACCTGGACAAGTCTCCCTGTCATTACCCTCATTACTTCATCACAGCCTTTGTCACTGAGCCTTTGCCACAACCTTTGTCGCTGACAGCTATGGTCTTCTGTGTATTTTGGGTTTCATTTTTCTCTACTCTGGTTTATTCATATGGAGGGCCCATCTGTTTTTAGAGAGTACCCACGTTTTGGTTGAAGTGTTTTCAAAATTTCCTAAAATTTGTGGCCGGTATATATCAGTCTTGAGAAATAAATGCATCCTCTGTAAACCTTTGAAAGTAATTTAGGAAGAGGCTTGCATATTTCATTTTACTTGGTATTCAATCATGATTTTATTCTGATGCACAACTCCCTTTTCACGTTAGTGACCGTGAAACAATTTTTTCTTACCTCTCCTGATATTCTCCCTACTTCGATCATTTTTCCGTTTCTTAGTAAGTCTTTCATAGTGAAATTTAATTGTATACTTGAAGCTTAAGGTAATCCATGGCATTAGGGGATTTAAAGATAAGTAATCAATTAAAATAATTGAAAGATTATGTTGAACCCAGCTCTTCTTCTGTTTTCAAGACTGGGTCTCACTCTGTCACACAGGTTGGAGTGTGGTAGCATGATCTCAGCTCACTGCACCTTTGACCTCCCAGGCTCAAGCCTGCATCAGTCCCTGCCCTGCCCTGGTACCCTTGGGCAGCATGACACCCTGCTACTAATTCGTGTGTGTGTGTGTGTGTGTGTGTGTGTGTGTGTGTGTGTGTGTAGAAAGTGCGTGGATTATAAGCATGTGCCACCGCTGCTGGCCTGGCATTTTTCCTGTAGGTTTTTTGCCCCTTAGAAATGAGTTAATGATCTTTAACAATACAGAAAAAGTAGAGGGAACCATAAAAAGGAAGTTATGGGGGTATCATCTTCTCAGTGTTGGAGATGGCATTGTAGTCTAGTGGAATCAATAGTTACATTAGAGTATTACGTTAAGTACTTTGACTTAAATACTAAGTCTTTCTTAGTATTGTGTTTCTTAAAAAAAAAAAGCATACTCAACATAGTGAATAATGGTGGTCTCTCATTTTAGGTTTCCTAGTTCTGAGAGGTAAATGGCATTTACATCAAATGTATTACTTGGGGGTGAATGTTCATAATCAGAATTCAGAGTTATTTTTTTCTGGAGTCATTTGAAAACTGAAATTTAGCAGTCTTACAAATGTTTCACTTTGGGAACACGCTCTCACATCGAACCATTTTCTGCTTTCCCATACTCTGTTCATAGTAGTAATAGCTCTTACTGGATAACTAAGTCTCTATGGAAATAGCTGTCTGCATGGTGAACTTTTTCAGGGCAGAGATTGGATCACAATGAAAGCTTTTAAATGTTCAAAATATTTGCTAGGCATGATGCTAAGTGCTTCATGTATTTTATTCTTGAAACAACCCAATAATTTTTGGTAATAATCTTCATTTTACACATGTAAATATTAAGGCTTAGCAAGAGTTAAGTAGATGATACAAGGACATAACTAGTAAGTGACATCTGAGATTTAAACACATCCAGTTTTATTAGAAATGTTTTACTATTAGCCGTTATGTAGCATATGAGCACTGAACATATTACCTATTTGAATTATATTTAACGTACTCTTTTCTTGATTCCAAATGTAACTGACTTGACACTGTACTTCTGCTTTCATTGGACACAGCTACTTTCATCCTTTGGTTATTCTCTTCTTACGGGGGGAAATTATAGTAGAAGGTGGAAATGAGAATTTTTGTGATTTACTCTTGGTCCTGGCTCATAGAGGAAAGTGGAATAAACCATGAATCTGTTTTCCCGAAGAACATAGTTTTAGATTTTAAATGATGTGTGTATAGGTCTATTTTTTTTGCTCTCTCATCATTTTCTCATTCATTCAATAAAGAACAAGAACATGGCAGATTTTAAACACGTTCACAAGGAGATACTGGTATTGTTAAGATATGTTAAGTTTAATTTGAACTGGTTTGGATTTTCCTAATATGTATTACTTGATTTTCACATCTCTGGAATAGTAAGATCTTTTTTTCTGAGAACTATGGGCACACATTTTTAAGGTTCTTGTGTGTCTTTTATTTCATGTTTACTTTTTTTTTTTTTTTTTTTAATTAATAGAGATAGGGTTTCACCATGTTGGTCAGGAGGCTGATCTCAAAAACTCCTGACCTCGTGATCTGCCCACTTTGGCCTCCCAAAGTGTTGGGATTATAGGTGAGAGCCACTGAGCCTGGCTCATGTTTACATTATAATGGAACTGGTTGGATTTTTAGTGCTAGATTCAAATCTTTTCCTCCCATTTCAGCACTTTCAAGATTTTATTCCATTCTCCTTTTTAATCAAGAAAATTATTTACAGAGGGACTGCTTGCAGAGCAGGACTAGTCAATCCACAGGCAGTATGCCCTGAGTAGGCCCACTCTCTTCTTGCAGCTAGTGTGTTGATGAGAAGTGTTATAGTATATTGCAGAATGCCCCTCAGTTGGGATTTATCTACTGTTTTTCTCATGAGTAGTCTGGGGATTGTCGGTTTTGAGAGGAAGATCACACAGGTGAAATGCCATTTTCATCATACCATGTCATGGGTATATACTATCAATATGACTTGATGTTGATCTTGATCATCTGCTTGAGAATAGAGTTTGAATAGAGAATAGAGTTTCAAATTTCTTCAACGACAGCTACTCTTGTTTCCCCCTTTTCATGCTGTACTCTGGAATAAAGTCATAATATTAATATATAGCCCACACTTAAGGAGTGGAGTGTTACACCCCTCTTTTCAGGTGGCATAACTGTGTAAATTATATGGAATTCTTATGCATGGGAGACCTGACTCTTCTCCATTTATTTATATTTATTTTTTTTGACGCAGTCTTACTCTGTCACCCAGGCTGGAGTACAGTGGCACAATCTCGGCTCACTGCAGCCTCTGCCCCGCCCCAGGTTCCAGTGATTCTCCTGCCTCCGCCTCCTGGGTAGCTGGGATTACAGGTGCATGCCACCACACCCGGCTAATTTTTGTATTTTAAGTAGAGATGGGGTTTCGCCATGTTGGCTGGGTTGGTCTTGTACTCCTGATCTCAGGTGATCCACCTGCCTCAGCGTCCCAAAGCACTGGGATTACAGGCATGAGCCACTGTGCCTGGCCCACTTATTTGTTTATTGTTATTTGCTTATATCAGTATGGACTAAATGGATATTTTGTGGGAATTTTTATTATGGTGGGAATTTTTTAATATAACCCGCTCCCAGTTGGAAGTTTTCTCAGATTACATTTTTCTTTGAAGCAGAAATGGAGATGTTTGTCAAGATGCAGTTGGAGCATGTGTTATCTCTGATTACTCATTAACAGAAAAATCTTAGTCGTAGCTGCAAATTATGCAGTCTGCCAGGGCTCATGTGATTGATACCTGCCTCCACAGTATTTAAGAGTTAGTTCATGTACTCCTCTTGTTTTGATAGAGATGTTTTCATCACTGCTATTGTTACTTCCTTTTCTCACAAGAGGTGAGTAGCGGTAGGTGGACAAGGTTTAGGGAGGCACATTTACCAACAGTGTGTAAATACGCCCAAGAATATTCTGGCAAAACACAGATTCAGAGTACAGTTGATGCTGTAGATGGCTGTGGGATCACTACTCTTCCGCTTTGACAAGGATTATTTGTTGCTTTTATGTTTCTAAACACTGAATTAAAAAGAACTGTATCCTTAATCTGGCCAACTGAAAGTGAACTTGTTCACCTCTTTACCTTGCTTTCAGAAGGACTGCCTACTGTGGAAGTGCTCCATAAGTATCATTGAAAATATCTTTTGTTTCCGTTCTTGTTTCCGCGTTTTCTTCCATACTAGGGCCGTCAGTCTCGGCTTCTCTTTATTCTTGGCCTGGGTTGTCTGCTGGCACTAATACCTCTATTATTAATGTAGCATAGGTACTGGCCTTTCTGATAGTCTTGGGATTGCCAGACTCCCATCAATCTTTTGAGTGTCTTTTCTTTTTGCATTTTTCTAGTTTTTCAAGTGATGACTACATGCTGCTTTTCTTGACTGCATATATTGCTACTGAATTATGAATATCTGCAGAAATATTTACTAGAGAACCTGTGACTGTTGAATTACATGTGCCTGAACATACACACATATGCATACACGCATACCTCAGAGTACTTTCTTACAATGGACTTTGCTGCTGGTTTCTGCACATATGGAACACTGGTATCTCCTGTCTCAGACAAATGGCTGAAGTTCTCTATGATATTGGTGTTAACATCAAGGAATTGAACGAATACAACAGAAATGAGGTTGAAAAATATTTGGTTGCTACATTCCTTTAAGCATCTTTGATGAATACTCTGCAAAGTAGCCTTTAAAAAGTATAAATTTAAAAAAAAAGTCTACAAAGGAGAATTTGCTTGTTAGCACAAAACACACTGCAAAATTACTTCTATCTGGTTATTATAACTGAAGAATATGGAAGATTGACACACATTTTATACACCCTCAGGCAGTGTTTTGGAAATATAACTGTACCTTTTCAAATTATCAATTACCTGCTTTTCTCCATTTCCTAATCCTCAAGATTTTTTTAAATACAGCCTTTAAACTTGACTCAAATGGAAATTGTGCACTTCCCTATTTATACCCTTCCTCACATTATTGTAAGAGTTTAACAGCAGCCTGATATGTAAGTTTCGGCAAAACTTATACCTGTATATCTTTTTATTTGACTCAACAGTTATATATTTTACCATAGAGTCGTAAGAATTTGCTCACTTTGATGCCAGAAGTATTTAAGTAGTTACATGGCACTAATCTTATGAGTTGTATAGCTAATTTCAATTTCTAACCAACTTGACAGTTTCTTTTAGGTCAGTCTTTGTTGGTCTTCCATGTAAATACAAGTTGGTACAAATCAATAGAAACTATTTTATTTGCATATGCAAGGTAAATGTGTGACTTAAATAGAGACTGGCAGATTGATGGTGCATCTACCACTTTATCCATTTGAGCTTGCCGTTTTATGTTTGTGTTGGTTGCTCCTGACACTATACATTTCACAATTTTTTCTAACTTGAAAAACACTTATGTGCTACCACTCTGTTCTCATCAAATCCTTAAATTTGCTACACTCATTTCTGAATTTTCAATAAAGAAACACACATTACAGGCTAAAGGTTAAAGGCCCCTTTACATGCCCTTCCCTAGTCTCCTCCTCCTCCTCCTCCCCCAGAGGTGTCCACTTTCCTGAATGTAGGTTTATCATTGCCAGACAAACGTAGTAAACTAGTGTTTCACATTTCCAAAATCAGCCTTTTGGCGGACTTGAAAGAACTCTGAGAAAAGAAGACTTGTGACCAAATTCTTCCGCAGATTTGTAATAATAGACATATTGAAGGGACTGAAGGCTCTCAGACTGGGAAAGAAACTTATTTTAAAATTCAGCATCGCTCAGCTTCTTTGACTGCTGAACCCCTTCACCTGTGATTCTATGCACTGTTGCTTGGAACATACATTGTGAAAACACTGCCCTGCTTAGACATACCCCCTTTCCAGAATTAACTTTCCATTTAATTCTATAGTTTTTCACTGATGTAACTTTCTAGATTTGGACAACAAAGGTGACTAATAGTAATCACTCCCAAGTTGATGTTGACTGTTGGGTCGTGGTGAAAATCATTTTGCATTAAAGGAGGGTAAAATGCTAATAAATTGCTTATTCCTTGACCTACACAGATTGCTTATGCTTTTTTAAAATCTTAAATCCTCTGTCCAACTGGAGTGTCTGGCTATGGACCATGGGTACTCATATACCCTTTG
>NW_016107522.1:467687-504276 GCF_001604975.1 Cebus imitator | reverse complement strand
AAAGAAATTTTTCTTAAGATTTGTTCATAAAATGGCCTGATCCAGGAAAAATAAAATGGGAACATGAACACAATTTCTGACCTTCAAATAAAACTTATTATGTATTGGTTTTCAGACTGTTCACCGAGCTTTGGGATCCTATGGATTGTCTCAAGACAGGGTTATTTAGCTGTTTGGGGTGACAGGTTCCTTAGCATCCGTGAGGTGGAGGAGGGGTGAGGGCCTGAGAAAAATGCACAGGGCACAACAGTTTACATCCAGTTTCACAGAAGCCAGGGAACCTTCTCCTTTAAGGGAATAGTAAAAAAACAGACCTTTTGCGCTCACTGGTTCTAGCCTTCACTGCACTACACTTTATGGTTCTGGGATAGGAATTGATGAACAACAAGGCTTCACTGTCTACAAAGCAAGTCTAGAATGTGTGTTCACGAAATATCTAATGCCTAAACCATTTATCATGTTATTCTTAGAATTTTAAGGTTTATTAAGGAGTCTTTGCATTTTATTTCTAGAATTTCCTTTTTAACACATTAAGCATTTTTTCATTAGGAAAATTATCTTGTTTGTATTCTATCCCTTACTATTTCAAGTGTGATTACATAGCATGTTTTAAAAAGGAGACAGAGTTTTTTGTTTTTATTTTGTGGAGAAGGGTCTTTAAAAATGCATTAGTGTTTTTTCAAAGCTTAATTTCAATCGTGATTCAAAAGACTTTTATTCTAAGTATTTCTCAAAAAGCTATTATTCTAGCACTATGTAACCCTACAGATACTCCCCCAATATTCAGGTCTCGTTTTGTTTGGTGACCACATATTTGAGAGGTTGAGCACCTATAATAGGAACTCAATAAATGTTGGCATCATGCACATTTATTTTGAATTAATGAATGAGTGGAAGAGTACATAAATATGTGAAAGAATGAACAAGTAGAATCCATGAAATAGTTTACTTCCTGTTTTCTGTACATTTTAATGCACTATTAATGGTCGCTTTCTGCAAATAATTATTATAAAGTAGTAAGTTGGACATTTCTAGCATATTGGATGCAGGTCACCTGTGTCCAGGAGATGCTAATTCTGTCATTGGTCATTTAGCTAGGACCCTGAGGGAATGCTTCGCTAGATAGCTAGCTAAGAAATGATGCAAACTCATTGTTCTCAATGCTTAATATCTAAAATAACTCAATATTTGGAATATCTTTTGGTGGAGTTAGGTTATGGTTGCCACTTTCCTATGTTCTGAACAAGACTCTGGTCTTCAGAATCAATGTTTACTTATTAAATAGTCAAAATCATTATGTATTTATCCCTAAATTATTTTCTTGTATAGTTCTAAGAGGTGGAAAGGAGTACAGAAGTTGTCATGTACAAGCTCTTCAGTTACAGTGGAGGAAGTGAAAGTTGATTTGTGATTGGAACAAAAGGGACTGTCCACTTCATCTGGATGTTATATTTAGTGAGGTGAAGATAGGATTGGATGAGGAGGAAGACAGTCTGGGCCCCTTCCCACCACTGCCTTAACCCTTTCCAGCTTCAGTGTTTTCATCTGCAGAGTTAGAGGTCTGGATAGTTTTGCAGGTCTTCCCAAACTCCAATATCATTTAAAGATCATTTTTTGTTGTTCCTGTTCGTTGTACAACTAAGATAAAATAAGATTGTGGAAATTTAAAGGGACACTTTCTTTAAGGCCGGTTCTTGTCCAATAGGGTTTTTTTCTTGTGTGTGATGATGGAAGAATTCTGTATCTCTCCTTCTGATATTCTAGCTGCTAGTCACATGTGACTATTGCTTACTTGAAATGTCACTGATATGACTGAGAAACTAAAATTTTAACTCTAAAACAAATCTAAACAGCCACATGTGGCTAAAAGGTGCCGTATGGGACAATGCAGGTTAAATTCTTAGGTATTTGCGTTCAGAGGGAATTCCACACAGATTTATAATGGTCTTTTCTTTATATAGTGATATACAACCGGAATCTCTTAATTATAGAATTTTGCAATTGTACTTCCAAGTCTTACTGCTGAATCTTTCATGTGCCCATGTCACTGGCTTCTTTAAGCTCTGCCATCCTAGTGAGGATTATGCACACCCACCACAGTCTACCTGTAGACTCCTGTCAGTCCCCTGCAGGGCCACACTTTGTGCCTATGGTGGACTTTGTAGTGCCTGGAGCAGATTTGGTGCTGTTCAAAATTTTATCTTCCTTTTTTTTCCCCCCTTTCTTTCTTTTCTTTTTTTTTTTTTAAAGGGGCTTGATTCTGAGAAGTTTAATTATTTGAAAAAATGCTTAGTCTTTCATCAGCAAGAAATTTTTAGTACTAAAATCTTGAGCCTTTAGTGAGATGTTTTTAGTACTATAACGTCTAGTAACTAGGCCACAAAAACTCTTGTTACCTGGGTGAATTTTCCATTCAGTCCGTATTAATTCTTTCAGTATTACAAATACTACATTCTTGGAATTTTCACATTTGGGGAATCACAAAGAGCCTGGAATGATTGTATCCTGAAATTCTGTACCTCAGAAATGAAATGATCAAGTTTAGTGTAGAGGCTTTCTTTACGCGTAATGTTTGGAATTAATAAACCACGTGTTTGGTTCTTAATCATTTTTCTATGAAATAATTTAGATAAGATTAAGTTTTTATGTATGGTTTGCCACTTCGCAGAACCCTCAATATCCTGAAACTTAATGCATCCATACCATGCGTGAGAGCTATCAGTGAAAACCTCCCTGCTGAGTATCTGAGGTACATCTTCTGGGACCACAGGCACTGGTTTGTTCTATTAGCAAACGAAGGCATTAATTGATATCAGTCATTCCCTTGAGTTTTGAATAGAGGGACACCAAAAGTAGTTGCCATTAAATGAAATAATAAAAGTACATGTTAAGAAGTATTTGACCAGCCTGGACAACACAGGGAGACTCCATTTCTACAAAAATAAAAAGATTAGCCAGACATGGTAGTGCATGCCTATAGTCCCATCTACCGGGAAGCCTGGCTCAAACAATCACAGTTCACTACAGCCTCCACCTCCTGTGCTCAAATTCCCACTGCACTCTCGCCTAGGCAATCGAGTGAGACCCTGTCTCAAATAAAAAGGTTCAGGAGTATAGAAGAGTAAATGTCACTTTCTTATTCCCATACCATTTCTTCTTCCTAAAAAACTGTTACTAGCTGGAACCATATTACACTTTGCTTTTGCGCTTATATTTTAAAAAGGCAGGCTTACTGAGAGGGTGTGTGTGTGTGTGTTGTATATATATATTTATTTTATTTTATTTTATTTTTGAGATAAGATCTCCCTCTGTCACCCAGGCTGGAATGCAGTGGCACAATCACAACTCACTGCAGCTCTGACCTCCCCAGGCTCAAGCAGTCCTCCCACATCAGCCTCCTGAGAAGCTGGGAGCACAGGTTTGCACCACCATATTCGGCTAATTTTTAAGTTTTTCTTGTAGAGACAGGGTCTCACTGTGTTATCCAGGCTGGTCTGTACCTCCTGGGCTCAAGCAGTTCTCCAGCCTCAGCATCACAAAGTACTGGGATTATAGGTGTGAGCACCATGCCTGGCCCTGAGGTATAATTTACATATGGTAACACTACCCTTTTTAGATGTATAATCCTATAAAATTTGACACATAAATACCCTATAATCTAGATACAGAACATTTCCAACACCCCCAAAAGGTTCTTATTTCTGCCTCAGTTTTAAGAGCTGGATTGTATTCAGTTATATGTCTTTACCTTAATTTTCCTAAATAACCTCTCCTTGATTCGTGTTTAAGTTATTTCCAGTTTTGGCAGTTCAAACAAGATGCAGTAAATATCTTTGTACATAAATTTTGGTGTGCTTTTGCAGTCATAGAGTAAATTCCTAGCAGAGGATTGATAGAATCAATGGTTAGGTACCTTTAAGATTGTGATAGAGATGGCCATATGGCCTTGCCCAAAAATTGTCCTAATTTGCTTCCCAACCAATTACAGATGAGAGTGCCTATTACTCTCTCTCTTGTTAATATTGAGTGCCAGCAAATTTAATTTTTGCTTTTCTTTTTTTTTTGAGGCAGGGTCCTGCTCTGTTGCCCAGGCTGGAGTGCAGTGTTACGATCTTGGCTTACTGCAACTTCCGCCTCCCTGGGCTCAGGCGATCCTCCCACCTTTGCTTCCTGAACAACTGGGACTACAGGTGTGCACCACCATGCCCAGCTAATTTTTGTATTTTTTTAAAGATGGGGGTCTCACTATGTTTCCCAGGCTGGTCTCAAACTCCTGGATTCAACCAATCCACCTGTCTTGGCCTCCCAAAGTGCTGGAATTACAGGCATGTGCCACCATGCCTGATCAATTTTTGTTAATTTGATGGGAAAATATTACCTAGCAAAGTAACTTGCATTCAGTGGTGTTTCTTTTATTCATATTAAAAATATACCTATACAAAAACCAAAAACATACCAGAGTTTACAAACACACAAACTATAATCCATGTTGTTTCTTCTTAAAACCACCATATTATACTAGAGGAAATGGGGATAGAAAAATTTCATCTTTGTTTCCATTATTCTCAACATGATTTTCATTTTCTGCTTATCTATATCTACATTTTGGTAATCATACCAAATTGTTCCTGAACAAAATGTACATGTACAAAGTGTACATACATAGGTTATGTTAAGATGATTATAAAAATATGTATGTGCATGTATAATTTGTGTTCTGCTTGCTTTTTAGTTCACATTATTTCATGAACTTTTTTTGTTTTGAAAATCTTCATTTTAATAGTTTTTGGCTGTGGTGAAGTTTGTTTAATAATTCCACTCTAAAATTTGTTTCCAATATTTTTGCTATTGTTAAGAAGACTTCAAATGCCATCTTTTACATATCAAAGGTTTTTTTTAATCCACTTAAATTCTTAGGATAAATCTCTACTGGTCTTATTCCTCTGAATCTGAATATATTAACATTGACATGTGAGGGTAGAATTTTATCATTTGAATTTTTTTTTCACTTCACTGGAAATTCAGCCACTTCTCCCTGAAGAAGTAAGCAATTGCATGTCAATTTTCTTCTATTCCAGATTAATCTGTTTATTTTTCTCCTTACATTAAAATATTCTAGGCTGGATGCGGTGTCTCACGCCTGTAATACCAGCACCCTGGGAGGCCGAGGTGGGTGGATCATCTAAGGTCAGGATTTCAAGACCAGCCTGGCCAACGTGGCAAAACCCCATCTCTACTAATAATACAAAAATTAGCCAGGCATGGTGGCACACACGTGTAATCCCAGCTACTTGGGAGGCTGAGGCAGGAGAATTGCTCCAACCCAGGAGGCAGAGGTTGCAGTGAGCCAAGATTGCACCACTGTACTCCAGCCTGGCGAGAGAGTAAGATTCTGTCTCAAAAAATAAAGTAAAATAAATCTTTTAATGTATGCTGTTTGTAAAGATTTCACACTTGCTTTCCAGAGGTAATCCACTGTTATGTAGTAAGTTTAGTAAATTTTTTTAAAATGGAATTTTCTCAATAGGTCATTAATGTGTTTCAAAGCTGAAAAATTACATAACAGT
The DNA here is from genome assembly GCF_001604975.1 of Cebus imitator. Lineage (NCBI taxonomy): Eukaryota > Metazoa > Chordata > Mammalia > Primates > Cebidae > Cebus > Cebus imitator. The sequence goes on along the minus strand of NW_016107522.1, from coordinate 498,709 downwards.
GTATAGTGAAAAGTCTCTTTCTTTCCCTTGTGTCCCAAGCTACCTAGTTCTTGGAGCCAGTTGATATTACCAGATTCTTTTGTACTCTTTCAGACATACATGGTATGCATTTTTGAGCAAAGGTGTGTTGGTGTATGTCCTCATTTTTAAAGTCATAAATGTTATGCTACAAATACTATTTTCATATATTTTCTTAAGTAACTTCATTTATTTGTATTTAATTTTGAAAAATTAGATACTACATGCACATGATTCAAAAATAAAATGATGTAAAGGCTAACAAATGAATAGGCTCTCCCTTGTTCCCGTTCACTGTCTGCTAGGTACCATCTTTCACTGAGTCTTTATGTATGGAGAAGCAAATAGGAAGTGACACAGTTTTGTTTTTTTCTGCTCTTGTAACTCTTACACTAACCTTTTCCTATCTAAGAAAGCAGTATCATATGGTCCTTAAGAGCAGAGTCTCTGGGGCCAGCTCCCTTCATTCAGATCTCTGCTCTGCCCTGTATCATCATTGTGGTCCCAAGCAAATGTTTTACTCTGTCGGTGCTTTACAGTCTTCAGATATAAAATGAGTCACTACATATACTTCACTTAGAATAGTACTGTACATAAATACATGTGTTTGCTAGTATTACTGGTTTTATTAAGAACAGGGATGAATAACATTATATCCAAGAATCACTACCAATCAGTTTGATTTGTATTTGTGATGTGTATGGATATGGCTAAATTCATGGGATTCCTCACTTACTTGAATTTTACTTAAATACATTTTAGAGAATATTAGAAAATAATGTAGCTGAAATTTATTTAATTTTGTGGTTCCTTTTTGGGTTCATAGTTTTTTTGTTTTTACATATACTTCTTTAAATATATATTAAAACTAAACGGGCATACATTCTTTATATAGTAAATGTGTCCTAGAGAAGATGAGGGTAGATAGAGATGGCTGTTAAGAATATGAACTTTTTGTATAGTGCATTGTAATTGGAAACTGCTTTCTCATGCATTTTTCATAATCTCAAATTTGATTGATTAATGAATACATAGCTATATATAATATTTATTTTTAGGTGACAGTGGCCCATAGAGTTTTAAAATTCCCTGGCCATAGCTTTTTAGGATTAAATCATTAATTAAAGTTTCTTAAGTCAAACAAGGAGCAAGGGGGACTGAAGTATGTTTATGTTTCAATTATTCCATCTTCAGTTGTTTTTCTTTTTAAAAGACAAAGCAACAGCAAAACCTCTCTTCCCCCTTCCCACCCTCAGATCCCAGTTACAAAATATGTTCATTGTAGAAAATATAAAAATATAGAATAAACACGAGGAAAGAGAATCACCTTAGTACCACCTTCCAGCTTAATATTATTTCTGTTAACAATTTGGTATCTAGACTTCTCGGCTTTTTTCTTTTATTTAGATAAGCTCACACAGTCATTCGTGTTATTGACTGCCTTTTACAGTGATGGTATACACTGATTGGTGTAATTAAAAAAAAAAAAAAACAGTATCATGAACATTTCAATCATGCCATTAAATCATCTATAGGATCATTTATAGTAGGTGCATCACATTCCTTTGAGTACATATAGCACACTGCAATTGATTTTGTAACATGTATTTGTGTTATATTAAAACCAAATTGCATCAGTATGCAAATGTTCAGACATATCCTTTTGTGTATCCATTATTTCCTAATGTTAAAATTCTGAGACATGAGATTATTGGGTTGTAGGAGATGCACTTTCTCATACTTTTGATACATACAGCCAAACTGTTCTCCAGATAGTTGTTACCTCCCTACATGCTTGCCAGTATGGGATATTTTGTTGGGATAAACTCATGCCCATTTGAGACCCAAATGTCTCCCCTTACGAACTGGTGCAAATCACTGACAGTGCCTCTACCCCATCTCTTCTTTCCACTTTCACTTCCCTTTGTCTCAGTTCTGTATCCTTCCTTGTTTTCACCTCAGAACTTCACAGAAGCTGGATTTAATGCAGGGTAGAGAAGGAAGCTCTTTTGAATGCTCTTCCTCACTCCTCACCTCCTGCTTAGTTCATTTGTTATGTAAAATATTCTTGGGGCTTTGTACAACATCCAGTTTTTTAAAAATCATACCCATTGTTTTCAGTTTTCATGTTCCACATTTGTGACTTTGAGTAAGTTCATCTATTACACTCGTGAAGTGAGCTCATGCCTTAGCATGGTGGTTACTGAAGTAACCATCTCTGGAATCCCACAGACCAGGGTCAGGTCCTCGCTCCTGCTCTTGTTGACTGGCCTTGGGATCTAGGATATGTTATTTTACCCCTACAGCCCTTCTGTTTCTTCACTTGTAAAAAGGAGATAATGCTAATATTTTCCTCAGGATTTTGTGGGGATTTACAAAGGTGATGCTTATAAGTGGTCAATACACTGCCTAAATGTAGTAAGCCTGCAGTAGGATAGCAGTTATTGTTACCTCATCTGACTGTCACAACATGTGTGAATCAAGTGAAGAGTATATCTCTCCTGCATTTCAGTAAACAGGAGCTGAAAGCTGGAATTCTCTTCCTGTCTTTCCATCTGATAAGTGGTGTCCTAAATTCCTAAATGGTGGTCCCAGAGTCCTAACTTCAGGTTGAATCAAGTTCATCTGTAAGGACTATCAGAAAGTGGGACAACTGAAGTAGTGCAGGGATTGTGCCTCATAGAGTAATCAGGAACAGCGTGAGAAATTTCAAAAGCTTTGCATACGGGTCTTGAGAGGTACAGCTTCCAAAAGCCTCAACAGACTTCTGGCAAGTAGGTGAGAAGATGCACTTAGTTCCAGGAGAAGAGGACTGGCTTTTGTGTGTCTTGACGTAGGAGGAGAGGATACTGTATCTGAGAAATTTCCAGACACAGATGCCAAAGAGTTCACAGAAAACATTTCAAGTTGACTGAGCACTGAGAGCAAAACATTTAATAGGTTTTTCTACTTTAAATGCATATGGCTAATTAGGTTTTAATCCTAACTTGTTTCCAACAGGGCATGGTGCTGATGTGAAATGTGTAGACTGGCATCCAACCAAAGGGTTAGTTGTTTCAGGAAGTAAAGATAGTCAACAGCCAATCAAGTTCTGGGATCCCAAGACTGGGCAGAGTCTTGCAACACTGTAAGTGATAGGAATCTCACCTTAGCCCCTGAACAAAGAGGGGCAAAGCAGTGTATCCTTTAACTTTCAGCTTTATTTTCTGTTATGTAGTTCTGAAAAAGTCATTTAGGCAACAGATGGACTTGGATCTGTAGACTTCTTATTAATTATGATTCATCTCTGAACTCTTAATGAAGTAAGGCTTGTTTTTGTCCTGCCACATAGACCTAACTTTAATTTGGTTGCTATGTGAGGGTGGGGAGGAGGATGAGGAAAGAGGTAGTTACTATTCTAGCCTGTTGTCTTTCATCAGAATACCTGTGCCACTGTGAGGAGCTGGTGTGTGTGCCCCTTACTAGACACATCCCAGCCTTCTCCATGTTACAACATCTATTTCGAGAGGGTTTCCTCTGTTTTTGAACCAGTTCTTATGTTTTGTGACGTGCTTACGTATGATGCAGCTGTGTAATCTAGTTTTCTCTTTCAGTTATTTGTGAACATCCACAGCTACATGAATCTGTTAACTTTTTTTGACCAAGTAGCTATATGGTCTTTGTGATTGGGAAGAGAACCATACTTAAAGTGAATTGCTTGGAGCAAGGCTGCTTTGTTGTGCAGCCCCAATGGCCATGTCAACCTGGAATGCCTTGTGAATGGTCCCTTGGAGATGTGCAGGCCGGGGGCTGTTGCACTGTTTTTAGTTCAAATTAACCTTCAGACTTTCCAGTGTCCATTTTTATGCTTTGTCTTAATTAGAGAAATTTCATTGAATTTTTGAAATGTAATGAGCTTTATTGAATATTATTTTCTGTATTCATGTGCTTTCCTGCTTCACGGATAAACTTCACTGTTCAGTGGAAGCTTTGCTGCTGTTTTATTTATTTATTTATTTATTTATTTATTTATTTATTATTATTTTGAGACAGAGTCTTGCTCTGTTACCCAGGCTGGAGTGCATTGGTGCGATCTTGGCTCACTGCAACCTTCACCTCCCGGGTTCAAGTGATTCTCCTGCCTCAGCCTCACAAGTAGCTGGGATTACAGTGGCATGCCATTATGCCTGGTTAATATTTGTATTTTTAGTAGAGATGGGGTTTCACTATGTTGACCAGGCTGGTCTCGAACTCCTGACCTCAGGCGATCCACCCGCCTTGGTCTCTCAGAGTGCTAGGATTGTAGGCGTGAGCCACCACACCCGGCCTCTGCTGCTGTTTTAACTGGTTGATGAGAGCTGTCTGTGTTTGGGCAGTGCGTATTATTTCTGTCATTGTGCTGTTACTTTCAAGTGTGTTTTTAAATGTGATTCTGTAATGTTACATGCTTTATCATTCTAGGCCCTATCTCTTGCCATGTTGATCCATTTGCTTTTCAACAAAAGTGGCCATTATATTTACACTTGTTTTGAATTCTGACCTTTTTTTCTTTGTTTCTAGTCATGCCCATAAAAACACAGTAATGGAAGTGAAATTAAATCTCAATGGCAATTGGCTGCTCACAGCATCACGTGACCATCTCTGTAAACTTTTTGATATCAGAAACCTAAAAGAAGAGCTTCAAGTCTTCCGAGGTCATAAGAAAGAAGCCACAGGTTAGCGGTTGTGGTATGATTCTCATTGACAACTGTTACCTATAGATTCTCAGATCCTGATAACTGTGTCTTTTCCCATGTTTTTGTTTTGCAGCTGTGGCCTGGCATCCTGTTCATGAAGGACTTTTTGCCAGTGGAGGGTCTGATGGTTCTTTGTTATTCTGGCATGTTGGGTATGTAAGATTTATGATGTGAAAAAGTAGTGTATTTTTTTAAGAGAGCACCTGAATGTGTGCAGACAAGATAGTTTTCTAATTTTTTTGTGTTCATACATCCTATATTAGAGACTGTTTGCAGTTTTCAATTTTGTAAATCCAGCTTGGAATAAAAAATATACCTCTGTTTGTAGATATGGAAGTCATTAAAGGAGGATTCAATTGGTTTCCTAGTTTCTGTTAGTGAAATAATGCTTGCAGTATTTTCTCTTATGAAGTGCTCTTTGGATGAAAGGGTAAATGTCCTTTGGCAATGGCAAGCCAATACCCCTATGACATGTGGAATTCACGGGAGTCCAAATCCAGGCTTTGGTAGCTTTGTTTTAAGGCTAACAGAAAATGTCTTTTTTGAGGCAGAGGGAGGAGCTGGGTAACTTTTGTGAAAAAGTCTTCTTTCTTTGGTGCTGTTGCAGGGTAGAGAAGGAAGTGGGTGGGATGGAGATGGCTCACGAAGGGATGATCTGGAGTCTGGCTTGGCATCCTCTCGGGCATATTCTCTGCTCAGGCTCCAATGACCATACTAGGTAAGCTTTATATTGAAATAGCAAAGCTTTCTATGGAGCAACACGAAATAAATACTGCATATGTTTATTTTTATTGGTTGATTGATATATTAATTTATATTCCAACTTATTCTTGGCAACATTTTTGTAATAGTTTACAAATACTTATATTGCAATAAAGAGATTGGGTATTGAATATGACTTTGGTTATTCAAATTTTGTTTTGCCTTCTTTTTTAAAACAATTTTTCTACGGTTTTGTTTTTTTGAGACAGGGTCTCTGCCCAACCTGGTGTGCAGTGGCACAGTTTTGGCTCACTGTAGCCTCAACCTCTGTGGGCTCAGGTGATCCTCCTATCTCAGCCTCCTGAGTAGCTGGGACTATAGGTGCACACCAGTAGTCCACACCGATTACCACACCTGGCTAATTTCTGCATTTTTTGTAGAGATGGGGTTTCACCATGTTGCCCAGGCTGATTGTCGAACTCCTGGGCTCAAGCGATCCTCCTGCCTCAGCCTCCCAAGGTGCTGGGATTACAGGCATGAGCCACCTTGCCCAGCCCCACATTTTATTTTTATTTTTATTATTTTTTTAAGAGACCGAGTCTCACTCTGTCACCTAGACTGGAGTGCTGTGGTGAGATCACAGCTCACTGCAGCCTCAAACTCCTAGGCTCAAGCCATCTTCCCACCTTAGCCTCTTGAGTGGCTGAGATTACAGGCATATGCCACCACACTCAGCTAACTTTTAAATTTTTATTTTGTAGAGACAAGGTTTCACTATGTTGCCCAGGCTGGGCTCGACTCCTGGACTCAGTCCTCCTGCCACAACCTCACATTTTTAATTTGTAGAAGAAACGAATTGTAAAAATTTGTTGTGTTTACCAAAGGTCTGCCTAGTAGTGTTAAGTGCCCAGAAAAATACTGACACCATGCATCTCTTCTCTTCTCATTACTTTTACAGCAAATTCTGGACTCGAAATCGACCAGGTGATAAAATGAGAGATCGATACAATCTAAACCTTTTACCTGGAATGTCTGAAGATGGAGTAGAATATGGTGAGACTCTTGCACATCTATCCTTTGAAATCTGATATTGTGTTATAGAAGTGTTTGATATTGGGAAGATTATACAAAATGAATTTTAATTTTATAGATTTATTTATAAATCACCAGTGACATTCATTTTTATAAAGCATTAATTTTATCAAGTCTCTACTTTTGTAAATTTTCTATTGACAGTGGTGTATTACTATTTATAGATGACCTTGAACCTAATAGCCTGGCAGTAATTCCAGGAATGGGAATACCAGAACAACTAAAATTAGCAATGGAACAAGAACAGATGGGTAAGAAGTTACACAGATATATTTTATTTGCATAATTTCTTTCTTGACGTGTTTCTTATCTTCCTGGTAAATATATTGAAATACCAAAATGATTTATGTTGAGAAATGTTGATAAAAATGATATAAACTGCATAATACTTAAAATGTATTCTTACAATAATGTGTTCATTGATCAAGTGGCCAATTTCTTTTATTTAAGAGGCAAACTACTTTTCTTTATGGTTACAGGGAAAGATGAATCAAATGAAATTGAAATGACAATTCCAGGCTTAGATTGGGGAATGGAGGAAGTGATGCAAAAGGACCAGAAAAAAGTACCTCAGAAGAAAGTTCCTTATGCAAAACCCATTCCTGCTCAGTTCCAGCAAGTAAGTAAAAGTGACTCCACCCCATCCATGCAGAGAGGTTTTGGTTGGTTAGTTTGACGTTTCTCTTGGATTATCTTGCTGTTGAAGGTGTTTCTGTACTGGAGTATTTTTCCCATATTCACTCACTCTTAGACATGGTCCTCATCTCCTGCTTTGCAGTCGTCTTGAGTTTGTTATGAATCTTCTCTGTTCTGTCCCCACCATGAGAGGAAATAGATCCACATCATGAGAGGAAATAGAAGAAAGAGGCACGGAGCAGAGGGAGTATGTTGATTCTCTTCTCCATTGTTTATCCAGATTCTGCTTTAGTTGTCCCCTCAACACAAAGTGCATGTGCCCTGTGAAGAGGCTGGCAAGCTGTGCATTCTTAATAACATGCAGTATCTTGCAGCTTTTATCACCATAGTAATTTCTTTCTTTCTCTTTTTTTTTAAAATAAAGATGAGGTTTCACCATATTGGCCAGGCTGGTCTTGAACTCCTGACCTCAGGTGATCCACTCACCTCAGCCTCTCAAAGTGCTGGGATTACAGGTGTGAGCCACCGCGCCCAGCCCACCATAGTAACTTCTACCTAGTAATATGTCTGCCTAAATTTATTCCCATGTCATTAAGAATTAGCCTGAGTCATGTACTCGAGTCATGGAGAAAAAGTAAAAAGAAATAAAGACAGTTAAGAGGTTAGATTGAGCAGATGACATTGTAGAGTGGTTTTCTCATTCTGTCATTGTGATTTTCATACTTAGGGTATGGTTTAATATTCTCTTATTTTCCAAGGCTTGGATGCAAAATAAAGTTCCAATTCCTGCTCCAAATGAGGTGCTGAATGACAGAAAAGAAGACATTAAATTGGAAGAGAAGAAAAAAACACAAGCAGAAATTGAGCAAGAAATGGCTACATTACAGTATACTAACCCACAACTTCTGGAGGTGTGTGAAGCTCTTTAGGGGGGAATTCAAGATGCTCTAAGAGGATGGTGGTGACATTTTCATTGATATGCTCCTAAGGAAAAGGGAAGTGACTCTCTAATGGGTCTGACACATACCACCATTTCCTGTTGCTATGCTAGAAGACTAGTTTCTAAAAGAATCCTGTTTCATAAAATTTTAAAAAATATGGTATGTATTTATTTTTATTTCTTTTATTTTTGAGACAGAGTCTTGCCCTGTCACCCAGGTTGGAATGCAGTGGTATGATCATGGCTTACTACAACCTCTGCCTCTTGGGCTCAAGTGATCCTCCCATGTAAGCCTCTTGAGTGTCAGGGACTGCAGGCATGCACCACCATGCCTAATGTTTTTTTAAAAGTGACTTCCTTGAGTCATATATTGAACTTCTAAAGCCAAATTAGGGTCAGGCGTGGTGGCTTACACCTGTAATCTCAGCACTTTGGGAGGCCGAGGCGAGCAGATCATGTGAGATCAGGAGTTTGAGACCAGCCTGGCCAACATGGTGAAACTCTGCCTCTACTAAAAATACAAAAAGTAGCCAGGCGTGGTGGTGCACGCCTGTAGTCCCAGCTACACAGGAGGCTGAGGCAGGAGAATTGCTTGAACTCCGGAGGCAGAGGTTGCAGTGAGCTGAGATCTTACCACTGCACTCTAGCCTGCACGAAAAAGTGACACTCCGTCTCAAAAACAACAACATAAAACCAAATTAGTGGGGCAGTGAGTAGATCTAAGTAAAATATACATTTTTAATAGAAAAGATAAAGGCAACATAGTTTTAATTTGAATTCACCTATTTATGAAAGAATTTTTCTTGTCAGCTCATATAGCAGGTAGCTAGTTCTTATTTTTCCTATCTATGTTAGCTACCAAGAATGACGAAATATTGGTAAATGATTGGGGTTTCCCTGATCAAGATGGATATAAATAATCCTGACTAGGCCAGGCATGGTGGCTCACGCCTGTAATCCCAGCACTTTGGGAGGCTGAGACAAGAGGATCAGTTACGCCCAGGAGTTTGAGATCAGCCTGGACAATATAGCAAGATCCTATCTCTACAAATAATAATAATTAGCTGGGTATTGTGGCACGTACCTGTAGTCCCAGCTACTCTGGAGGCCAAGGTGGGAGACTTACCTGAGCCCAGGAGGGTGAGGCTGTACAGAACCATGATCACACCACTGCACTCCAGCCTGGGGGACAGGAAATCAAAAAAACATAAAACAAAACAAAAAAACCTTACTACTGTGTTCCAGCCTTAATAAGAAAGGACCAGTGCTTGAGTGTTTCATGGACTCTAATTACCATTGGAGCATGAAGAGTTGGAGGAATTTTTATGTTTATTTTGAGGGTCTGTAATGGAATACATAATAGCAATATTGGCGTCTTCAAGGGCTCTGGCTTATTTATTCAACATGCTTTTTTCTTTCTTTCTTTTCAGCAACTTAAAATTGAAAGACTTGCACAGAAACAGGTCGAGCAAATTCAGCCTCCTCCCTCATCTGGCACCCCTCTCCTCGGACCCCAGCCTTTTCAAGGACAAGGTCCAATGTCTCAGATTCCTCAAGGTTTTCAACAGCCCCACCCATCTCAGCAGATGCCAATGAACATGGCTCAAATGGGGCCTCCAGGTCCACAGGGACAGTTTAGGCCTCCTGGACCTCAGGGACAAATGGGACCACAAGGTCCTCCACTGCATCAGGGAGGTGGGGGGCCACAAGGATTCATGGGACCACAGGGACCCCAGGGCCCACCCCAGGGGTTGCCACGGCCTCAGGACATGCATGGGCCCCAAGGAATGCAGAGGCATCCTGGACCTCATGGCCCTTTGGGACCTCAGGGGCCACCTGGACCACAAGGTAGTTCTGGTCCTCAAGGTCATATGGGTCCTCAGGGTCCACCTGGCCCACAGGGTCACATAGGCCCCCAAGGTCCGCCTGGTCCCCAGGGTCACTTGGGCCCACAGGGGCCCCCTGGTACTCAAGGTATGCAGGGACCACCTGGTCCCAGAGGAATGCAGGGACCTCCTCATCCTCATGGGATCCAAGGTGGGCCAGGGTCTCAAGGGATCCAAGGTCCTGTGTCTCAGGGACCTCTGATGGGATTGAATCCAAGAGGAATGCAGGGCCCTCCAGGCCCCCGGGAGAACCAGGGTCCTGCTCCCCAAGGGATGATGATGGGCCACCCGCCTCAAGAGATGAGAGGACCTCACCCTCCAAGTGGACTACTGGGACATGGCCCTCAGGAAATGAGAGGTCCTCAAGAGATCCGAGGCATGCAGGGGCCTCCACCCCAAGGATCAATGCTGGGACCTCCCCAGGAATTGCGAGGGCCTCCAGGCTCACAAAGTCAGCAGGGGCCACCCCAGGGCTCTTTAGGACCTCCACCCCAGGGTGGCATGCAAGGACCCCCCGGACCTCAGGGACAGCAGAACCCAGCAAGAGGGCCACATCCATCTCAAGGGCCAATACCATTCCAGCAACAGAAAACACCTCTGCTAGGTGATGGGCCCCGGGCCCCCTTCAACCAGGTATTATTCATTTCCAACTTACAGGCATTAATGCATTGGGAAAGTACACTCTTCACAGAAGCGATACTGCTGAGTATTGTGGAAAACGGTCACAGCTGGATAGAAATATTTATCAAGTAGTGGCAGTAGCTTAAGATACTAGCATCCTGGCTGAAGAGGGAAATCATAAGAATGAGTTAGGTTATACCCCCATTAAGTACATCTCAGTATTCATTTTTACTTCTTACCTTTTTTCTCTTTTTGTAATAGAGCTTCTTCCAGAAAAGATCCACTCTCATTTGAGTACAGTTGATCGTTGTCCCAGGGCTCCAGGAGAGCTGTGACCCTGAGAAGGAGGCATGTTTTACATGGTGGTCAGCTCTAAGGCCGTCATGCCCCCTTTTCCGGGCCCTTCACATTGCAGCCTGGTGTTCCATGGGCCTGCCAGCCACTGAGTCACCTCCTGTCTGCCAACTCTACTTTTAAAAGATACAGTGGGTATTTAACTCATAAGTGTACTATAGACTCTGTACCTCACTGTCTATTACAATGAATAGAAATCAAGAAGACCTGTGATTTCAGAGTTGAGCATTCCGGAAATTTTGACCCTTTGGATGAAACTCTGCTCAAGTTGTTTTCGGCTCACATATAAAAGTGTTGGCAGGAAGGAGCATTTCTGTAGAAACTCTCCTGTTTTGAGGACTCTGTTTTTGTTAGCCAATTCTTATTATTCATTCGTGGAGCTGTGCTTGAGAGATGGTGTGAGGTGAATTCAGGTTGCTTGGGGGAGTGAATTACAAAAAGAATTGCATGAGCAGAAATAGATTTAAATACTGTTCAGCTCTGTGGTTTTTATGTTTTTCTGAAGTTCTTAGTCTGGAGGCATTATTTGGGTCTGAATAATTGAGTTTTGTTCCTGAAAACTCGTCCAGTTGTGGACCAAAAGTGAGTGAGTGAGCTAACGTTGACTCCCTGAGATAGTTGGAGAAAGGGGATGCTACAGATGTAGAAAGCAGTCTTGTTTTGGTTTTTCAAGTACCACCAGAAATACCTAATGTAAAGGTAACCATTGGAGTTCCTGAACTCAGCTAATTAGCTAAGACAAATAAATTACATGCTATTCTTGAGTAGATCTTCCAGAACTTAAAAGTGTCATACCAATGGAGAATGTGAAGGCATCTGAATTATTTCCAGATTTTTATTAGGCACTTCTCAGAAGTTAGGATGAATTGAATTAAATATAGGGTTGCCATTCTAAATTGCCCTAAAACTTGAAGTATTATATATTTTATTAATTTATTGCTCAGTTGTATGTATATATAATATTATTTATTATAAGTTATTTTCCTGACTTTCTGGTAGTAAATGAACAGTTCTCATTGGGGAGGATTAAGAAAATAATGAACTTTAGCTACTGTGTTATAACTGAAATATTTATAAACGTGTCAGAGTCACAAGGACCGGCCTGAGTTTCTGGGACAATTCAATGGGATTTTTTATTGTGCCATATAGTAAAATATTTTTTCCATACATGAAAAGCATGATTCTGAAATTTTAACTGACCTATAGAAATATTGGTAGGATGAGTCTGAAGACCTGATACTTTGTAGGGCATTTCAGATTTCAGAAGTTGCGTGATGAAAATCTGTGCTCTTACTTCTTTTATGCTGAAATCTAACTTGCTTCACTTTAATCAGACCAGTTACTTAAACCAGTTGTTTTAATTGGTTTAATTTAGTGTTACTGTGTTAGGATTTCTGACTTTCCATTGATTTTTTTTTTTTTTGGCATTACAAATAAAGATCTAATTTTAAATAAAAGTTGTCAACAGTTTTAAAATACAAGTGCTTTTTAAAAAATTCTTGTAAGAGAAGTTATCTCCTTTCTCCTGATTTAAGGACGATGTTGCTATCATCTCACTAGCTAAATATTTACTGGGTGTTTTTATCTTGTCGTAATACAATTGCTGTTTATGAAGCACAAGCCTGTGATTTCATACCCTTACTTTAAAAACCTATTTTCAGGAAGGACAGAGTGCAGGTCCCCCACCCCTGATACCAGGCCTAGGGCAGCAGGGAGCACAAGGTCGCATTCCTCCTCTGAACCCTGGACAAGGACCTGGCCCCAACAAAGGTAAATATCTGCTCAGCTGAATAAAAGATTATATTCTACCGCCTTTGTGCACATTTTACAGTAAATAGTTTTGTTGGTCAATCATTGATAGACTGGTCATTTGAACCTCTGGGCAAAATAAGGGCATGGTCATTCAGATAAGAGCTTTGTCTTTGGTTGTTTTCTTAGATCTATTTAGTTAGGCAGCAACGCTGGCCAGAGGAAGTAAGCCCCTCGCCCCAGAAGCTGACAGTGAAGGCACCTGGACAGGCTCTGGCAGTCGTGCCTGTGACAGGCTGGCCTTGCCCATCTGTTGGCAATGCAGGTGGTTTCTGTGCTCAATGAGCGCAAGCGTGTTTCTGTCATCCTGAAGAGATGAATTGTTTCTGCTTCAAGTTTTTAAAAGTGTTTTTATTATCACACCCTTGTCCTCCCAAATCCTGTCATATATTGAATTCTTTAGCTGGTTACATAGTTGTGCACCATTTGAAAAGAAGAAAGCACTCTACCCATATGTGGTTCCTCAGGTTGTTGATATGAAAAGCAACGAGGTGAGAATGATTAGAATGTAGATGTGGGGCTATTTGGAAGTTTAGAGTTAATCCTAGGGTTGAAGGACAGCACTCAGGGCACTGTGGTCCCTGAGATCAGTGGGACACCCCCTGCCTTGCAGAGTTGGAGCAGGAGCGTGGTGGGCAGCACGCTGTTGGGGAGAGTTGAAGGGGGTGACTCTGGGAGTGTGGGTGGAGGGGAGTGAGGAAACACTGTTATGTTTAACACACACTTTCATAGTGGGGAGAAACCACAACTCCAAGAATCAGGAGGACTGCAGAGGTCGCCCTTCACAGAACTTTACTCTCTTAGTTTTAATTGGCTAAGCCCACAGCACTGTGTGGTACATGTTAAGATTCTTGCCCGCATTTTATCCAGTTAAGAAAAGTCCTTGTCAGCATTACAGTCCTAGGACTTTGTGAATTTAAGCTCAGTCTTGAATTTATGTGTGATACTAGAGGTAAGAAAGAGATAAGGGAACTAGAGAGAGTGTCTTTCTATCCCACTGTGTAGAAGTGTTAGCAGAGGCTGTACAGAAGGAAGGTGGCTCACAGGGAACTAGAGAAGCAAAAGGAGAGTCTTTTATCCCCCAAGTTATTGCCATCAGCAAACTGAGAGCTGCCTCTCTTCCTCTCCCTGCCCTGTGTCTGTCTCCACCTCCTTCCCGCTCATCCTTGCTCTTTCCCTTTTCTCTTTATCCTCCACCCTCTTTCTTTGTCTTCTTCCCTTCTCCTCCCAGGGACCAAAGGGAGAAGGGAGAGCTGAGAAAGTGTCCCTGCCATCCCCTACTGGATTAACCGCTTCCACCACCCCATCACTGGTGGCCACATCCCTTCTAATTTGTAGTGGTGGGTTTCTTTCCTTGAAGAGCAGGGTACTTTTAAACAGATAGAGGTAATTGGGAGGATTAATATTCATAGGATTAATAAATCCAAACGGAATATGTTTACCTTCCTTACACCAAAGGTCTGCAGTGTCTGAGGTTATGCTAAGTTCAACAACATCATGTCAGGGAAGAAGCCATTAGCTGCAGGAACACACTGGGAAGTGAGGGAGCCTGTCTGCCAGAAGGAAATGGAGCTAGGATCTTTGCAAACTGCTGAATAGAGAGGAGAGGACTGGTAAAAGAGACAGATGGGACAGAAAGAGCTGGAGGAGAGAGACTCCTTTAATGGCACAGTATCATCCTGAGATTTCCAAGTGTTTTGTATATGTCGTATGGTAAGCAGGAATGGAAACAGCCAATAGAAATGAATGAAATGAAAGGGCAGGGTCCAAGTGTAATGGTGCATGCCTGTAATCCCAGCACTTTGGGAGGCTGAGAGGGCGGATCACTTGAGGTCAAGAGTTCAAGACCAGCCTGGCCAACATGGTGAAACCCCATCTCTACTAAAAATACAAAAATTAGCCAGGTGTGGTCCCTGTAATTCCTGCTACTTGGGAGGCTGAGGCAGGAGAATCGCTTGAATCTGGAAGGTGGAGGTTTCAGTGAACTGAGATCACGCCACTTCACTCCAGCCTGGGTGACAGAGTAAGACTGTGTCTCTAAAAAAGATAAAAGAAAAAGAAGAAGAAGGATGCTGGGAGGCTGGGAATTATGGCTGGCTGGGGTTACAGGAGGGGTTCGTCTTCATTGCCAGGGAAAAGCAGTGAAAGGCATGAGCTTTACTCAGTGGAGGAATTTCACTTAACACAGTTTTTGTTTTTATAATCAAGAGTATCCTTTCGCTTGATATCAAGAGTGCTTGATTTAAATTGTATGTTGACAAAAATAGGTAAACATTTATAAAAGCTGCAGTAGTTCGGTAGCTGGGAAAATAGTCCCTTCAAAGTTAGGAGGTGAACTAAGTTCACCATCACACATTTGACTGGCATCTTTCCATTTTATTCCGTACTTTCGCTATGATACATATTTTCAAATATTTTAGAAACCTTTTGTGGGATTCCAAACACCGTCTTCAGAGAATGGTGAGAATATTGTAGATGAGGAACAACATTCATAGATAGGTGCAGAAGACCCCGAAACTGAAGCCCAGCAGGGCTGTTTGGTCATCAGGCAGGTATTCGAGAGGCCAGTGATTCCATGCAACAAGGCATAAAGCACAACAAGCCGTGGCTGGAGGAGGGATGTCATGGGTGGTGGCAGTGGCGCCCTGTTGATGGGTATAGAGGTGAATTCTTGGCGCGCTTCCTGGCCTGCAGTATTAATTTCCTCTGTTGTGTCCTCCTTGGATGTGGAGCAGGTGGCCCTAATGAAATGCCTGAAAGAATGGGGGCAGACAAAGGAAGCTCCTTCTGAAGCCCAGGAAGCTCTCTCATTTTCCAGTGTATAATAAGACAGGGACAGACGCTGCTCATCCCATTTGAGATTAGTAATTTGCCCTAGCTAGTGGGTGATGACACTGAAGTCTGCACCCCAAAGCTCCTGTTCTTTCTATTGTACAATGCCTCAGGGACGTTTGTCATGTAACTAAGCTGAGAACCAAGGAGGGAAAACATTCTCAATAAAGAATGCATTCTGAAATGTGAAGATGCTGCAGATCAGACCTGTGTCAGCAGGTTTCCTGGAAGACGTGGTAAAGTCAGCTTTGTTTCCTTTAGGTGACTCCCGCGGCCCTCCAAACCATCACATGGGCCCGATGTCAGAGAGGCGGCATGAGCAGAGCGGCGGGCCTGAGCATGGGCCCGAGAGGGGGCCTTTCCGGGGTGGCCAAGACTGCAGGGGTCCCCCTGATAGGCGTGGCCCTCACCCAGACTTCCCCGATGACTTCAACAGACCAGATGACTTCCACCCTGACAAGCGCTTTGGCCACCGGTTACGTGAATTTGAGGGGCGAGGAGGACCTTTACCGCAAGAAGAGAAGTGGAGGCGAGGGGGCCCTGGGCCTCCATTTCCTCCTGATCACAGGGAATTCAGCGAAGGGGATGGCCGGGGTGCAGCCCGAGGCCCTCCGGGGGCATGGGAAGGCCGCAGACCTGGAGACGAACGTTTCCCCCGGGATCCTGAGGACCCACGTTTCCGAGGGCGCAGAGAAGAAAGGTGGGACAGATACTTTGTGGGCCCATTCTATCTTCAGGGGAGCTTTTTATCTGCTCCCTCCACAAAGATCTCTTCTTTTCTTGAGGAAAGATAATTATATCAGTTACTAGCCCTACACTCTAGAGTTTGCATTTGGACTTTTAAAAAAAGTGTGCTTTTTAACCTTAGTCTAGTTTTAATCTTTGCTGTTTAGAAGTCTTTTTCTTTTTGCTTATTTTTTAAATTTTTTTGGTCCTTTTAAAGAGATGGGAGGATCAGTATACTATACTTGCTGGGATCTGAGTTAAAGTTTCCAGGTTCTTCTCGATTAGAATGATGAAACGTGAGGTAGCTACCTAGATTGGAAATAAAGGGGTCGTGAAACAGATGCAATTTTTGAATAATTGCCCAATAATCTTAACAAACTTAAACTGAAAAATAACCTTCCTGTTAAACTTAGATCAGGCTTGAACTCTCATCTCAGTCTGCTTGGGGAGTTTAAGGAACATTTAAGAAGAAATGTGGAGAAAGAAACAGGAATTAGCCCATGACCAGTGGCTCGTGCCTGTAATCTCAGCACTTTGGGTGGCTGAGGCGGGAGCGTTGCTTGAGGCCAGGAATTCAAGATCAGCCTGAGTAACATAGTGAAACTCCATCTCTACAAAATAATGTAAAAATTAGCTGGGTTTGGTGGTGCATGCCTATAGTCCTAGCTACTCAGGAACCTGAGGTAGGAGGATCACCAGAAGCCAGGAGGCTGCAGTGAGTTATGATTATGCCATTGCACTTCAGCCTGGCTACACAGCGAGATCCTGTCTGTTAAAAAGGAAAAAAAAACCACCCAGGAATTAGTAAAATCTCAAGTGAGACTAAGAATAATGGAGGCTAGATATTCCTGATCGAGGTGCAGCAGGGCTGGTTTCTGGTGAGGGCCCTCTTCCTGGCTGGCAGACAACTGCCTTTCTACTGTGTCCTCACATGTTGCGGGGTGGGGACATGAGGTCTCTCTGGTGTCTCTTTTATAGGAGCTACAATCCCATAATCAGGGGTCCAGTTCATAATTATGACTTCAGTCCTAATTAACTCCACAAGGCCCTACCTTCTAGTATATCACACTGGTGTTTAGGGTTTCAGCATATGAATTGGAGCGGTGGGGGACAAAAACACTGAGTCCATAAAGGAGGCATTTTCTTATTAGGGCAGATTGGATTGTCTTTATCCCTTTGTAACTAGGGCAGTCATAATAGTGAGTTTAGGGAAGACATGCACCCTGCTGAGACCTCCTGGCTCATCTGTCTCTTCCTCTTCTTGGCCAGCTCCACCCTTGCTCTAGTTTGTTATTTTGGCCAGTGTCTTCAGCACACCCTCTTGATTTGTAGGAAGCATGATTTGGTCAAGTTACCTTGGCACCAAGAAGGGTATTAAAAAGGTAGCTGGATCTCGGCAGGCTGAGGCAGGAGAATCGCTGGAACCTGGGAGGCTGAGGCAGGAGAATTGCTGGAACCCGGGAGGCTGAGACAGGAGAATTGCTGGAACCGGGGAGGCTGAGGCAGGAGAATCGCTTGAACCCGGGAGGCTGAGGCAGGAGAATCGCTGGAACCCAGGAAGGGGAGGCAGGAGAATCGCTTGAACCCGGGAGGCCGAGGTTGCAGTGAGCCGAGATCACGCCATTGCACTCCAGTGTGGACAAGAGCGAAACACCGCCTCAGAAAAAAAAAAAAGGCAGCTGGAGTTGGGGAGTAGAAAAGAGAGATCTCTTTTTCCTAGCAGAATGCCAAGTGACAATTGTAGGAGGGATGGTAGAATGAGAAAACCATCTCTTTAATAAGCAATCCATGTCATAACTGATGCTGGCAAGGATCATCAGTGGGTGCTAAACCTATTGGGCAAAATATTGTGGGGAAGCCAGGTGTTCTCTCAGTGTCCCAGTGTTACCCCACAGAGTGCTTAATAATTACAAAGGGAAAAATGCACCTTTGTGACATCAAACTGTGGTTGCCACACCACCCCTGTGTCATAAACATGGAGACAAATGGGCTCACAAAAGGTCTAAGCAGGTTTTGCCAAAGTGTTCAACCTGAATCTAATGATGAGGAAACAATCAGAGAAATTTAGAGTGTGAAATACCATAAAACTCTTGGATAGACCCCTCAAAAATGCTCAGGAAACAGAAATACAGGAGGGAACCACTCTAGATGAAAGGAGACTGAAGGAACGTGGCCACTCAGGAACAGCCCGTGGTCATGATTGAATTCTGTATTTAAAACAGCCCACTGCAAAGGACATTTTGAGGACCGTTGGGGCAATTTGAATCGGGCCATTATTAAATACAATCACATATTACTGAGAGTGTGAAGGTATTGTGGTTATATAGGAGAAAGTCCTTGTTCTTAGAAGAAATATACTGAAGCATTTAGGGGTGAAGCATTGTGTCGGCAGCCGATTTTGCAAATGGTTTAGAAAACATGTTTGTGAGTAGCTGGACAGAGAAAATAAAGCACGTGTGGCAAAATATTAAGAAAGGACTGATCTGGGTGGAGGATCTGGGCTCTTCATTCTACTGTTCTTTCAGCTTTACTGTAGGTTTGAAAATCTAATCTTTTAAGTAGAAGGTTAGGGTAAAAGACAACGGAATGGAAACCGGAGGAAGAGCAGAGAGGAGGCCACACAGCTCCTGCAGAGGGGCCCTGCAGGGCGGCACCACCACCTCTCAGTGTGCACTGTGAGAAGGCCACTTCGTCTTCTTCCACACCATCCTGCCTCAGCAATACTCCCAGTCAGCGTAGTCTCCCAGCTCCAAAATTCCTGAGAGAGAGAAGGGGAAGCTGTTGACTAAGCAGGGCTCCAGGCTGCCAGCTAGTCAGTGGATGGCTTCCTATAAGCCAGATGCTAGCCTGTGTGCCCATCAGCTGTGGAGCAGGGCCATCAGTGTAGCTCGTGGCCATGGAGGCCTGCCTCTGGGTGCAGGCTGTGGGCTGGGGCAGATGGCAAAGCCCCTACCTACAAACAGGTCCAGTATAGTTGGCAGACATGATTTGTGCCCCCATTTTTCTGATTATGTAAGTTGTAAGTTTTTCTGATTATGTAAGTCATAAATGTTTATCATACAAATGTAGATGATAATGACAAGTTTTTGTAAGGCAGTGATACAGAGCCTGGGCCGAGGGTCAAGACTGGCTGAGTTCAGATCACCAGTACTTACTGTGTGTCCTTGAATAAATGACTTCAGCAATCTGGGCCTCAGTGTTTTCATCAATGGAGCTGCTAATAATACCAGCTTCATATGGCGGCTGTGAGAATGAAATGAAGTAGCAGATGGACTTGGCATGGTATATAGGCAGTTTAAACATGTTGATGTTATTATTATTCCCAAAAACCTAAAAGAAGCTTAAAGTAACCCCACACTCTGGTATGTTTCCTTCCTGTTTGTTTTTGCCTCTGGTAGAATTAATAGGATTATACAATGTATCCTTTTAAAAAATATATGGTTTTATTTTGTTTTCCTCCTAATTAGCATTGTATCATGCTTTCTCATATCATATGCTTCTTTGAAACATGAACTTAGAGTGGCAGGGTGTTCCCCAAGATGGACATTCTGCTGTTTTCTCTACAGTTTCAGAAGAGGAGCCCCCCCAAGACACGAGGGTCGTGCTCCCCCCAGAGGAAGGGATGGTTTTCCTGGTCCTGAAGACTTTGGTCCAGAGGAGAATTTTGATGCTTCTGAGGAAGCGGCCCGAGGACGAGATCTCAGAGGCCGAGGTCGGGGAACCCCGCGAGGTGAGCACATCACTGAGGACACTTGGTCTGGAAGGAGAGGGTGCAGAGTGTGGTGGGTATGAACACCCCGGGGTCAGTCTGAGTGCAGCACTGTTTGCTCTGTTGTGCAGGAGGAAGGAAGGGTTTACTTCCCACTCCTGACGAGTTCCCTCGCTTTGAAGGAGGGCGGAAGCCAGATTCCTGGGATGGAAACAGAGAGCCAGGTAAGGAAAGGCAACACTTGTTGGGTAACTCTAGATGAGCAGTTCACAAAGTGAGTTCTGAGGGCCCTCGCAGGGGTGCACTGGGTCCCCGCTTTCCAGCTCATGTCTCCCAGGGGGCTGGATGGTCTCCTGTCCCGCAGCCGCAGCGTTTGATTTCAGCAGGTAGAATACAGAGCAGAAGAATCTGCCTGACATTACAGGGATCTGTCTGAGTATAAAACAGGACTGCTCTTTCCACTACATTGTTTTTGGAGAATAAAGTTAAATGAATTAAGATTTTCTCAGTCTCAATTGCTAATATGGTAAATATCCATAGTTATAACTCCCATTAACAAGATCTCTTAGGGGTCCTCAGTAACTTGAGACTGTAAAGATGTCTTGATACAATGCCTGAGAAGCATTTATCTGAATCTTACCTGCCCCCCTTACATGAGGAGGCACCCTGATGTCCAAGTGGCTTACCCCCTAGCCTGTGGCGGGCATTCGGCGTGAGTGAACGGTGGCTGTCGAGTTGCTCCCCACTCTCAACAGTGTCATTCCCATCTGCTTTTGGTCGCACTGTGCTTTCCTGTAAGGAGATTTGTTTCCTTTTTCAGGGCCAGGTCATGAACATTTTCGTGATGCTCCCCGCCCTGATCATCCACCTCACGATGGTCATTCCCCAGCCAGCAGAGAACGCTCCTCTTCTCTCCAAGGCATGGACATGGCATCCCTACCTCCCCGAAAGCGCCCCTGGCATGATGGCCCAGGCACGTCTGAGCACAGAGAGATGGAGGCCCCAGGGGGCCCTTCTGAGGACCGAGGAGGCAAAGGTAAGAGCAGGCCAGTGGTTACGGTTCCAGGAGCTGCAGGGGCCGATGGAGGCCTGGGCTGTGCAGAGGCACGCCCTCCCAAATGTGGTGCTAGTGCCACACGAGCTGTCATCCAGTGAACTGCAGCTCGGGCCCACAGACGACTCCAGTTGCCTCCAAGAATCCCTGCTCACTCGAAGTTTTATTTCAGCCCTCTGCCAAGATGCCCCAGTACTCTCTGCTGGGCCTGTCTCTGGGAGCCCTGCTCTCATTGGCAGTCTGCTCTCCGTGAAGGCTGCTTGGAACCCTCAAGGGCTCTCAGTGTGAGGGGAAGAGTTGTCCTCTCCTGGGTTCTCTGCTGAGTTTTTCAGCCCGGGTCTAGAGGAACACCGTTGGTGTCCAAGGTCACAAAGACTTTGGGAAACATGGTCTATGGGCAGTATTTCCAGGGACACAGTAGATTATGTCCCCTGCTGGAAACTCTGGAGCTTTATTTTATAGGCAGCACTAACTTTAGGAAGAGTAGTCGCCTGTGAAGCCTGACTACAACTGTTCGCAGGGCTGCGGGGCAGGTCATGGGCGGGGCGGTCAGAGGCTTCTGGGAAGGCTGCTGCCTGCATGCCCCAGCTTGTGCTCTGCTTCTGGAGTTAGCCTGTCTGTGTGGACGGTCCTTCCAGCACAGAGTTCTGCCATTTGGTCTTTTGGGTTGTTTTTGGGGATATAATTTTACTGTGTCACCCAGGCCAGAGTACAGTGGTGTGATCTCAGCTCACTGCAAGAAACTCTGACTCCCGGGTTCAAGTGATTTGTGTGCCTCAGCCTCCAGAGTAGCTGGGACTATAGGTGTGCGCCACAACACCTGGCGAAGTTTTGTGTTTTTAGAGAGGTGGGGTTTTGCCATGTTGGCCAGGCTGGCTTCAAATTCCTGGCCTCAAGCGATCCACCTGCCTTGGCCTCTCAAAGTGCTGGCATTACAGGCATGAACTACCATGCCTGGCCTGCCATGTGGTCTAGATAGTTGTTTTTCTCAACAAAACCCTCAGAAATTACCTCATGTATCATCAATAGATCTCCTGCATAAACACATCGTACTACTAGCCCGTGCACCATGACCTTGGCTGACTTTCTTGGGCACTCGGCACACCGTAGTTAGGTCCGTCTGGCCAAGGACATGCATATAGATGGGAATGACGCAGTAGCTGACACTCTGCCCAGCTGCCCTCAGGTGGGCTGAAGCTGCACTTTGGAAGAAAAGAAGCCAAGATTGTTCCTTTGGCTGTCTCTCCTAACTTCATCTCACCTAGATTCATATTCTATTACAAAATATGAGAGAACAGTTGGCTATAGTCTGAGAGTGCATTATGGGAGATGTGACCAAATCATGTCATTTTCTGAGGAAAACAATCTTACAAGGTAGAATTTTTTTTTCTTTTGTTTTTAAAAGAGTATTTTCAAGCTCCAACAGAATGAAATAATTTTAATAGTACCTCAACATTTGTGTGTACAAGTCTGAAGCAGGTTAAGCTATCCCTGGGTGATATAACATGAAAGCCAATGTTTTGTGGGTTTTTTGTGCTTTTCTTTTGTTTTTTCAAGAAATATTTTATTTTACTAATTACGAAAAAGAAGCCAAAAGTGCCGCATGTCATGGGACAGTCACAGAAAATACTCATCCTAGTTGGAGCACATTTTATTAACATCAACAGCACGTCCTTCCAAAGTTAAGTCAGTGTATTCAAACCTTCCCTCAGCATACTCTGGTGGCTAGGAGCGGGTAGACGCTCACAATGGCCTGGGACATGGCCCAGGAGCGTGGGGCGGGTCTCCCTGAAGGTGCTCTGCGCTCATCTCCTGGCTTCCTGTGGTCTGTCACACAGCCCTGGGGACACGGATCTAGCTGATGTTCAGCCCATGGCCATGAGCCGGGAACGGAGGGGCAGGGTCAGGAAAGGGCAGAGGCACAGCTCTCAGTGCTCTGAATACCACTGTCCGTCTCCCCGACACCCACCAGAAGCGGCCCACTGTCAGCAGAGAGTAGAAGTTTGTACAGGGAGTTATTGACAAAACACAAAAAGTCCCATCTGAAATTTTCTTTGTTTCAGGCCGAGGGGGCCCAGGACCTGCCCAGAGAGTGCCCAAATCTGGGCGTTCCAGCTCGTTAGACGGAGAGCACCACGATGGATACCACAGAGATGAACCTTTCGGGGGCCCTCCAGGCAGTGGCACCCCTTCTCGAGGCGGCCGGAGTGGCAGTAACTGGGGTAGAGGGAGTAACATGAACTCTGGCCCACCGAGGCGAGGAGCTTCTCGGGGTGGTGGAAGGGGTCGGTAGAAGTTGGAACTGAGTAACCCGAGGCCTCTCTGGACAGTATTTAAGAACTTGTGGACTTACCAAGAGAAACAAAAGGAAGCCTGCACCATTGTAGCCCTGAACTCTTTTCTGGGCACCTGAATCCCAGGAACCCTCAATGAGGTCTTCAAGATGAAGAGACTGCTGCTGGCCACCAGCGTGGCTGGCCTTGTCCTGTCCTGTCCACCCTCATTGCCCCAACTCCCATGTTGTTTTGTGAAGATAAAAGCTGGGATCTTTTTTTTTTTTTTTTTTTAAGTCTCGCAAGACATGGGGCACCTCCACAAATTTAAGTTCCTGTCCATTTGGAAATTTGTTTCTATGTGTACAGTTTGTCAGAGAAAAACATAAAAGTTTTTGTATGAATACAGAATGTGATTTACCCAAGAATTAACAAAAAACTAGTTGTGGAGTGCTTGCCTTAAGGAAATCTTTGGTTTCCATCGCATCCCATCTGCAGAGGAGTGCACAATTGAGCATATTAACCATTAGGTCATTTAAATTAATCCCAGCTGTGAACTTTGTGGTTTTCAACAAATTCTCTTACACCATTTTGGTGATCGAGTGAGAAATACTTGAAAACTACTCGAATGTATTTTGTAGTAGGTTGAAATTTTTACTCAGACTTGCCCTAATGATGGAAAATTATACTCTGAAGAGAAAATGCAATCTTCTGGCTGTTCAGTGAGGGAGCTCCCCCTTGGATGTATCTCCTAGGAATCACTGCTTAAGATTTGAATCGGCTTGTTATGATGAGAGGAACTTGATGTTAGTCAGAAATCCAATCACATGTCCTTTAGATAACTTTAAATCACACATGGCGTTGATAAGGAATGGACCAAAATAGCTCCTAAAACAATTTTGCAACACTTAATCTTCCTCTTCCATACTAGCTATGTGGAAATACGGCAGGGCATACTTCTAACTCATACTAAGCCAGACGGATCTTGTCCATGGCAAATTCTTTGTTTGAAATAAACATACCATTTGGTCCAGTTTGGATTGGAAGCCAAAAATTCAGTTTATTATATATACCCCATGATACTTTCTATACTGACCTTTATTTTGGTTTTACATGGAAGCTTTTATTATTAAAAGGACTATCCTATGGCCACCTTAACATTTCATTACATTGACAGCTTCACTTTGGCGTCAGAGTCAGATTTATTTGGCACATTTGGTAGTGCTTGAAGTTTCTTTTTTTCTTGAGACAGGCTCGCTCCATCATCCAGCCTGGAGTGCAGTGGTGCAATCATGCCTCACTGCAGCCTCAACCCTGCCTCAGCTTCCCTGTAGCTGGGACCACAGGCACACACCGCCATGCCCAGCTAGTTTTTTTGTATTTTTGGTAGAGGTGGGGTTTCACCATGTTGCCCAAGCTGGTCTAAAACTCCTGGGCTCAATCCACCCCCTGTGGCCTCCCACAGTGCTGAGATTGCAGGTGTGAGCCACAGCAACTGGCCGCTGGTGCTGGAAGTTTCAATGGTTGCTTAGAAAAAGCATACTGACATCATTTAACAGTATACAGAAATCTAACCAGTTCTCTATGAATGTAAAAAACAGCAAAAGCTAATTGATTTCTGTGGAGAAAATGTCAGCCACACACACTGCTTTTCAGTGTTAACAATCTAGAGACTGAGTAGTAGTAGTATTTTTTTACTTTGAAATTACAGCTGGTTTATCAGCACCGCACCATAAACATATTAGGAGTCTCAAGATTGCTTTATGTTGTGGGTATTTCTTCACTCTCCCCTAACTGGTATAGCTTAGAGAGAAACTGCAATCAAATTTCATGAGCTAAAACTGGATCCAGAGAACAAACCCATATCAAGATTAGACACTTTTTTTCTGAGATTCTAGTGTAAAGAATTTCATTATTTTGGGCTTTAACTTTAAAAACATAGTATCCCAGTAAGGAGATAACCAGATCACATTTAAAAAAAAAAATTCATTTTACCATTTAACTCTACTGGACTCGACAGATCACATTTTGAGAAGAAAACAAAAACCTCTATATTATTTTTATTAAATATATATATATAGCCTTTAAAAACATCACTGTCAGAATGTATACTAGATGTTGTGATTTGGAGCTTATAAAAGTTATATTTTCAATATTTGAATTGAGAAAAAGTTTTTGAGACAGAGTCTCATTCTGTTGCCCAGGCTGGGGTGCAGCAGTATGACTGCAGCTCACTGCAGCCCCGACCCTCTGGGCTCAAGCAATCTTCCCACTTCAGCCCCGCTATGAGTAGCTGGGATCACAGTTGTGCACCACCGCAGCTGGCAAAGTTTTTAAACATTTTTTGTGAAGATGGGGTTTAACTATGCTGCCCAGGCTGGTCTTGAATTCCTGGCCTCAAGTGACCTCCCGCCTTGGCCTCCCAAAATGCTGGGATTACAGGTGTGAGCCAACAGCTGAGAAATGTTAAGTGTTTACAAAATAAACACTGTAAAAATTATAAAACCCCAACGATTGCAAATTCTAGAGAAATTTAAAACTAGAACAGAAATTTAGGGGGCTAGAAAGAGCAGCCAATGGCATAAGTCTTTACAACTGAAAAAATAAATCATTCTGAAAATACTGCATTTGCTCTCAGAGCGGCCTTTTGAGGTAGGTAACCTTGTTTACTGACGGGGAGCAAGGCAGTGTTCTTTAGCAAAACTCAGGATGGGTAGCCTGCAAGCCAACAGTGTAGATGCCGGCCACTGTGTCACTTCTTGGGACAGGGCTTAGGGACGTGACTTAGGCACACACATTTTGGGGTTGGAGGGAGCAGCAGCGCTGTACTGCTGCACGACAGACACCCTGTGAAGGCAACACTGGGATCCAGCTCAGTATAAGCATTATTTTCAAACTGTGCAAGCCAGGGCACAGAAAAAGTAGTGGTCCTCAACCTCGGGGAACACAGAATCACCTGTGGAGCTTTAAAAAGGTTTTGATGTATCCGAGTCATGGCACCAAAAAGGAAAAAAAAAAAAAAGAAAAAGAAAAAAAAAAGGTTCTGATGCCTGGGACCTAGTTCCCACGTTCTGACTGCACTGATCTGAGGTGTGGCTCTTCAAGTAACGGATGAGCAGTCAAGCGTGAGAACCACTGGCACAGAATGTTTATATTCCAAATATATTTTACTTCCTAATGTATTGCTACTGACAAGACGTAGTTTTCTGGACTCAAAGAGTGTTAGGCTCATACTTACTGGCAATAAATTAAGGTAGGTAAAAGTAAGTGCTGAACCTGAAATGAAGGAAAGAGCAATTAGATATGAAACGCATCTTAAGACCAGCCTGCAAATTGTAAACTAGTTTACAAAGCAGACCATAAAGTGAGGAGTAATTCGAGCTTGTAGAAATCCATGGTTTCCACCAGATACAGGAATTCCGGACGTAGAATTATCTTCCTATTTGCAGGATTTCTTTCGAGACCGCTAAGCAGGTACGTGTCCCTTCCTGGATCCCATGCTTCTTGGGGCAGGAAATTTCTTTTGGTCCATCGCTTTCGTCGTGAAATAGAGAACTAATTTTCCCTTCATGTTATAAGGCACTATATTTATGATTTCGTTAACTGAAGAAAAAGCCCAAGATAAACTATCTTAAATAAGTATTTTTAAAAGTCCAGTGGCTGAATTCGGTGTTTGATCTGATACCCTTCTGGATTCGCTGACAATGAAGCATGAGAGAATAACTTCCAAGCCTTGGTATAGTCAAAAAAGTACCGTCACCAACCTACATCTAACACTGGATTTTTAAATGACAAAACAGCCTGAGAAAAGACCAAGAACAGCTAATTCGAAGAAAAGCCATTTTTCTTTACTCAGCCGAACCTAAGACCACAGTTACTTCGAGAGTAACTTAACCGTCTCACATCCTGTCACCAGTTCAATGACAAAATCTCCAGAGCACGTTCCGAGTCCAGCACAAGACGCTGACATTCAAGAGCTCTCGAAGCTGCTGTCGCCTCCGGTGCCAGCAGCCGCTCCCAGCTTAGACTCGCAGGCGGTCGCCGAAGGGCCTTCGCCGCGGGGTCCCGGCACCCGCGTGCAGTCCTGGGCTCCGCCGGCGCTAGCTCCACGTCTTTCCCACGAGGCGCGGGCGCGAAGTCCTCACACGGGCAGAGCCTTGGAGAGGCCGGCGCCGCGGCCCAGGCGACCCAGCGCGAGGCGCAACGCCGTGCCGCCGCCCCAGGGCAGCAGCCCGACCAGCGCCGCCAGCAGCGCGGCCACCTGCGCGCCCGCGCCCAGCACCGTGAGCAGCGTGCTCCGCAGGCTCAGCGCGGCAAACAGCGTGGCGCCCAGCGCGGCCCCGTAGAGCAGCGCGGGCCGCGACGGCGCCTCTTCGCAGCGCAGCAGGCGCCCACATGCCGCGCCGCCCCGCAGCAGCGCGCCTCCCGCCAGCGCCAGCGCCGAGCCCAGCGACCAGAGCAGCGCGAACTTGCGCGCGCGCAGCAGCAGCACTGGCACGTAGAGCGCGGCCAGGCCGAAGCAGAGTGCCGCCATCAGTAGGCACCCGCCGCCCGCCGCCAGTCGCTGCCCGCGCGTCACGCTCGGCAGACACACCGGGCCCGCAGCTGCCGACTCCGCCGAGCTCCGCGACCACGTCCAGCTCAGGCCCACGCGGCCCAGCCACGCCCCCGCCGGTCCGTCTCCGGGCTCCTCCGCCTTCCCCGCGGCGAGCAGCGGCTCCGCGGCCGCCTGGCCGCCCGCTTTCCCCTGCGCCAGGTACTCCTGCAGCTGGCGGTGAAGGTCCGCCATCTTGGACAAGGCGGTGGCTGGTGGAAAAAGCTGACGCTCATTTCCGGCCCTCCCCTGCCGCGGACGGAAGCGGCTCGGCCTTCGGGCGGCAATTGGTCGGCCGCGGCGAAAGGGGCGGGATTCGGAGCGCTAGCGGAAGTGGGTGCTTCCTCCGCGGACCTCTGCGGTGTCGCGGATTACCACGGGCGTGGGTGCTGCTAGTCCGCCTTCAATCGCCCTCCCATTGCCTGACCCTCTTCTTTGTCCCAAGTAGGAGTCCTTACGGTCTGGCTAAGTCCTGCCAGCACTAAGTTAGTTGGAAGGCCAGGGTGAGTGTGGCTCTAAGGGGGCACAAGAGGGTCCCTTCTGCTGATGGAAATGCCCTACTGTCTGACCGCGTCTACCATGGCGGTGATGTCGTGCTAGTTTTGCAACATGGAGGAATCGGGTAAAGGGTACCCAGGATCTCTCATGTTTCTCGCAACTGAACACAAACTTACAGTGATCTCAAAATAAAAATTTAATTTTTAAAAAAGTTCACACCTGTGTGACTCAGGTGGTTTATTTTTGGGGAACGTCGCGTCCTGATTTGTCACTTCACTTGTAGTAATAGTGACCATCCTGATCACTTACCGTGGGGTTGATAAAGGAAAGGTTGACCTCCACCATGCTCAGCCTGCTTCTCTATTCGGTTCTCAGTTTCGGCCACAGGCCTGGCAACATCCTTGACTCCTTTGCGCCCCGTGTGCAAGACTCGGTGCTGCTGTCCTGTTCGGTGTCACTCTTGTGCTCTGGACAGCGCCACGCCCAAGTTTCCAGACTCATCGTCAGGTCACTCAGAAAAGCGCCTCCGCCCCGCGCAGGTCAATCCTGATCTATTCTCAGGCCACGTCTACGTGCCCTGCTCTTTCTCAGAGCCTCCTAGCGGGGTCTGCCTGAGATTCCTTTCACAGGTTACATTCCTCCAGGCTTACCTGGGCTTCTCGCTCCAGCTGCCTTCACAGCGCCCCTCACCACCTTGGCTTCCTCTGGGTGGCCCTGAGTCCTTTGTCTTCTACCCTAGGTGGATGTAATGTTAATGGTTTCCTGTGGTTTGGCTTCTCAGCCTTTCCATCCCCTGTATAACTAATCTCCGCCACTAAATTCCTTTTAAAGTTCTCTGTTTTCTTGGTTTAATCCTGACAGATATAATTCGTTTTCAAAATACATTCTGATTTGTTACCTCACTTGATAATAACAGTGACCGTCCTGATCACTTAGCATGGGCTAAACCATGGATGGCTATGATCAAAACAAATACACCAGAAAGTTACAAGTGCTGTCTAGAATGTGGAGGAGTTGGAAGCCTTGTGCACTGTTGGTGGGAATGTAAAATGCTACAGCCGCTGTGGAAAACAGTATGGAAGTTCCTGAAAATAAATAAATAAATAAATAAATGTATATATATGCACACACAGACAAATACATAACGCACATACATATATGTGTGTATGTGTATATATAATTACAATCTGATCCAGCAATTCCACTCTGGGTATATACCCCAAAGAATTGAAAGCAGGGTCTCAGAGATTTGTACACCTCTTCACAGCAACGCTATTCACGTTAGTCAAGAGGTGGAAGCAACCCAAGTATCCATCAGCAGATAAATAAAATGTGATATATGCATACGATGGACTATCATTCAGCCTTAAAAAGGAAGGAAATTCTAACACATGCTATAACATGGGTGAACCTTGAGGACACTATGCTCAGTGAAATAGGTCCGCCACAGAAAGAACCAATACTGCATGGCTCCACTTCTGTGAGGTACTTACAGTCAAATACACAGAGCTAGAAAGTGAACTGGGGACATGAATGCCCATCAGTGATGTTACCTAATCTTTTGTGCAGCTACGATATCGAAAAGGCAGGACTGTGCTGCTCATTTTGTAGGTGAGGGAAACAAATACCAAGAAGTAAAGTAACCTACCCAAGGTCACCTACAAAATTGACGATAGGGCAGGGTTAGGTTGCGATTTCTGGTTTCTAGCCTTGTGGGCTTCCCATTGCAGAAAGAGGCCTTCACTGGGAGTCCCTCTGCGTGAGCACTGGATGTGCTTTCTGCTCTGGTTTGGTTGTGGAAAGATCATAACAAAACCCTCCCTCCCCCAGCACTGCAGCAAAACTCACCCTCACAATCATCACTTGCTTCCCTGTCTCCCTTGAGGCCCTTCAACCAGGTCTTCACTTCACCGTGACGGAAAATCGTTCATCACAAAATCGCCAGACGCTGTTGCCAAGTCTGGTGAGTTTCAGCCCTCAGCCCCAGCTTGGCTGTCCCTCCTCCTCAGTCCTTAGCGTGGCCGTGCCTGGGGCATCTCCTCTTTTCTCTTGGCATCCTCTCCCCAGCCCATGTTGTTAAAACCATCCATGTGCAGAGCCTCCCCAACTTCTCCACCAGGCATCTAACAGGCGCCCAGGAGGTGATATGCAGAACCAAACACTTCACTCCTGACTTCCCCTCCTCATCCCCCAAAACCTGTAGCTACCCCCTCCTTCCCCACCTCAGTAAGTCGAATCCCATCAGCAAGTCCCACCAGCTCTACCTTGGAAACAGATCCAGCACTAGCCCATTCTCTCCACCACTAACCCCACATCTGGGCACCCGCCTTCATCTCACCACGGTGCCCTGCTTTTTTGGGGGGTTTTTCTTTCTGAGATGGAGTTTCATTCTTGTTGCCCAGGCAGGAGTACAGAGGTGCGATCTCAGCTCACTGCAACCTCTGCCTCTCAGGTTCAAGTGATTCTCCTGCCTCAGCCTCCCAAGTAGCTGGGATTACAGGCATGCGCACCCTGCTAATTTTTGTATTTTTACAAAAATTACTAAACGTCGCCATGTTGGTCA
>NW_016107522.1:462866-467377 GCF_001604975.1 Cebus imitator | reverse complement strand
TCCCCCGCCCTCCCTTCCTTCTCTCCTTCCCTCCCTTCTTCCTTCCTTCCTTCCTTCCTTCCTTCCTTCCTCCCTCCCTCCCTCCCTTCTCTCTTCCCCTCCCTCCCATCCTTCATTTTGAGGCTGTCCTTCCTTCTGAACCCCATTCACAGTGGACATTGATGTGGATG
Organism: Cebus imitator; assembly: GCF_001604975.1. Taxonomy (NCBI): domain Eukaryota; kingdom Metazoa; phylum Chordata; class Mammalia; order Primates; family Cebidae; genus Cebus; species Cebus imitator. The sequence goes on along the minus strand of NW_016107522.1, from coordinate 467,207 downwards.
GAGATGCAAAAGAGGCAGACTCACACAAGGGCAACAGGGCCCTGGAAGGGTTTTTTTAAAAAATTTCTTGTTCTGAAACCCTATTCTGTGTTCCTCTGTGTGGTACTCAATGGCCTTGCCCCCGAGGGGAAGCCTGGCTTTTCAGGAGCTTTAGATTTCACCGCCTGGGCACCAGGCAGGGCCTGGCCTCAGCGCTCACAGCCACTGCATCTGCAGATCCTGGGCAGGGGCTCCTTGGGGACCTGCGTCCTCCCTCCCACTCTTGTCAAACTTTAGCACAAGGTTGGGGAGGCCCCAGCTCCCACCTCCCCCAGGGGAAGGGACCAGAGCCAGCCTTTTCTTCTACTGAGGTCTTCCACCTTGACCTAAGGAAGCGGTACCCTTCGAAGCAAATCCTCTCCCACCTGCAGGAAACATATTTTCCCCCAGAGCCCAGCAAGTGTAATCCACGCTTCTTTTGAGAAGTTTCCAGAGTGGCATCTCCAGCCCTCCCCTGTCTGCCCTGGCCCTCTCTGTTCAGCTGGGTTTACTTGTTCCCTGCCCGGCCTCCACCTGAACTACGTTCTCCTTTCCTTCAGTGTGGTGGGTCCGCCAGCGCCAGGCAGCTCTTCATTTCTGAGAAAAGATCTTGCTCTGTCGCCCAGGCTGGAGTGCAATGGCATGATCTCGGCTCACTGAAACCTCCACCTCCTGGGTTCAAGCGATTCCCCCACCTCAGCCTCCCGAGTAGCTGGGACTACAGACGCATGCCATCATTTTTTGTAAAGACAGGGTTTCCACAGGTGGCCCAGGTGGTCTCGACCTTCAGAGCTCAAGTGATCCTCCCGCCTCAGCCTCCCAGAGTGCTGGGATTACAGGCTTGAGCCACCACGCCTGGCCCACCAGGGCCCCTTTTCAGAACTGAAATCTAGTCATGTCCCCTTTGCCTAATATTCTTTAGCGGCCCTTGTCTCTTACAGAATAAATTCGAATTCTCTGACTGCCACCCAGCCTTATAGGCCCTGCCTTAGGACCCTGTGGCTCTCCCTGAGGCTCTGTGGGGTCCTTCTGGGCCTAGCAGTTTAGAGACTCCCTTCTTCTGTGGCTTTGTTGAGCCTGGGCTCTTGTTGGGTGGAAGCCTGTCTACTGCTCCTCCTCCTCCCTCTCCCATGCTTCTGCTTCCTCCAGGTCACCCCTCAGGGCCCACACAGCCCTGTCACTGACTGGTGACATTGCCAATGCCTTGAGGAGTTTTGTTATCAGGCAAATGGGTTCACTGCTCAATGCACAGCAAAGCCAGTGATAACAGTACCAGCTTTTGAGAAAAGAAAGGCTTTATTGCAAAACTGACCAGCAAGGAGGCAGGAGCTGGGTTCAAATCTGTCTCCCCAATTTGAGTCTGGGGCAAGCTTTAAGGGATCAGAGGGCAAGGGAAATGATTTTGGAATGTTGGCTTGGCAGGGTCTGATGGGGGGCGGGCTTCAAATTTGCCCATTTATGGAAAGATTTGTCAAGGCAGATTTGAGCCCTAGTCTCCCAGGCCAATGGACTCCTGCTTCTGAAAGATGTCTGTGTTGGGGTTCCAGTCCCGTCCCGGTCTTCTTGATTCCAAGGGGAGGAGTTGTTGGTTCCGGGTGTGGTTAGAGGCCCAAGCATGTTCCACTGCGCATGCCCAGGCTACATGGCTTGCAGTTTGGGCTCTGTTGTACCTTCAAAGCAACGTGACATTCTGTCATCAACAAGGTAGGCCCGGTATGGGCTGGTCTCACAGTTACAGTTTCTTCTTTTATTTATTCATTTTTAAAAGAATGCCTAAGTGCTTGAGTGGTGATGGTCTTCTCAAGTCTCATTTCTTTGCGTTCTGCCTGCCAGCCCGGTGACTGTCATCATTGCCTTGGCTTTTCCGGGTGACCTTGAGTTGTGTGGTTCAGTCTTTGTGACAAGTGTTGGCTCACCCGGGTGATCCACCAGGGCGCCGTCACCGTCTGGGCTGGTGGCCTGGCCCTAGTGATCTTCCTCAGGCAGCGTGCCAAAGCACTTGCCACAAAATGATGCCTTCTGCCCCACCACCTTGGGGGCAGCAGAGCCTCTCTGTAGCCATGGGCCCATACAGCTTCTGCACCGAGGGAGATGCTCCAGCCAAGGCCATGGCCATGACCAGCAGCCACATGTAGCCTCTGCGCCTGTGGGGCAGCTGAAGAACTGAATTTTAAATTTTAATTAACTTTAGTTAATTATTTATATTGAATTATATTTAGAACACATAATGCACCCACATTATATGTAACGAACACAATATACTATTAATATATATTTATCATAGCCACTTGTGGCTACTGTATTCCCAGTGCCCCTCTGGAGTGTGCTGCAGATAGAGGGCGCGGTTGGCGTTGTCACCACGCTGCAGGCACTTGGTGCTGAGGACGAGTAAGCGGCTGCTGGGGCGCTGGCGGCGCGCGCGTGCGGCTGGGGGTGCGCTGGCTCCGTTAGGGGCGCTGGCGGGCGGTTGGGCTCCAGGACGCGGGGGGCGGCGGCGGCGACGGCGGGCGGGCCCTCCCCTGGTTGTCTCCTTGCGCGTCCTGGGGAAACTGAGGACTCACACGCCATCCCACAGGAGCGTCTGACGCAGGGCGCCTCCCAGGATGCCTCGCCTCCCCCAGGGCTTGGCAGCGTCGGCTTGCCCGGCTGGCACCGCCAGTCCCGCTCTCCGGGGTCCTGGCTCCTCCGCCCCGCGCGGCCCTGACCCGGGCGCTGGCCGCTCGCAGGCGCTTTTGGCTGCAGCCCTCCTCAGCCAGATTAGATTAAAAAATCTGGAGACAACAGATGCTGGAGAGGATGTGGAGAAATAGGAACACTTTTACACTGTTGGTGGGAGTGTAAATTAGTTCAACCATTGTGGAAGACAGTGTGGCGATTCCTCAAGGACCTAGAAATAGAAATTCCATTTGACCCAGCAATCCCATTACTGGGTATATATCCAAAGGATTATAAATCGTTCTACTGTAAGGACACGTGCACACGAATGTTCATTGCAGCACTGTTTACAATAGCAAAGACCTGGAACCAACCCAAATGCCCATCAACGATAGACTGGACAGGGAAAATGTGGCACATATACACCATGGAATATTATGCAGCCATCAAAAACGATGAGTTTGTGTCCTTTGTAGGGACATGGATGAACCTGGAAAGCATCATTTTCAGCAAACTGACAGAAGAGCAGAAGATCAAACACCGCATGTTCTCACTCATAGGCGGGTGTTGAACAATGAGAACACATGGACACAGGGCGGGGAGCACTACACACTGGGGTCAGTTGGGGGGAAATAGGGGAGGGACGGTGGGGGGTGGGGAGCTGGGGAGAGATAGCAAGGGGAGAGATGCCAGAGGCAGGTGATGGGGAGGAAGGCAGCAAATCACACTGCCACGTGTGTACCTATGCAACAATCTTGCATGTTCTTCACATGTACCCCAAAACCTAAAGTGCAATTAAATAAATGGGGGGGAAAAAAAAGAAAATCGCTAAAGGGATCCTGTTCTGATTGCCTTAGAGATAAATGAGCACCTTATATAAATGGAATAATCCCGAATTTTTCAGAAGTTAGAGAAATGTAACTTCTAATACTGTCAATGGTGAACAAGGAAAAGAGAATTATTTTTATAAAAACTAACTCAAAGCCTGGGCGCAGTGGCTCACATCTGTAATCCCAGAACTTTGGGAGGCTGAGGCGCGCGGATCACTTGAGGTCAGGAGTTCAAGACCAACCTGGCGAACATGGTGAAACCCTGTCTCCACTAAAAACACAAAAATTAGCCTGGCGTGCTGGCGGGCGCCTGTAATCCCAGCTACTCCAGAGGCTGAGGCAGCAGAACTGCTTGAACCCAGAAGACGGAAGTTGCAGTGAACCGAGATTGCCCCACTGCACTCCACCCTGGGAGAGAGAGTGAAACTCTGTCTCAAAAAAAACCACAAAAACAAAAACAAAAAAAACTAACTCAGAAATGTTTTAAGAATTCAAAATCTGTTATTTAGACAAATGTGACTGGTTTAATATTTTTGGTTTAACAAAAAGAGCTATGGGCCAGGCACAGTGACTCATGCCTATAATCCCAGCATTTGGGGAGGCTGAGGCCAGCAGATCATGAGCCCAGGAGTTCGAGACCAGCCTGGCCAATATGATGAAACCCCATCTCTGCAAAAATATGAGAAATTAGCCGGGCACGGTGGCCTGTGTCTGTGGTTCCAGCTACCGGAGAGACTGAAGTGGGAGGATTGCTTGAGCCGGGGAGGTCAAGGCTGCAGTGAGCCTAGACTGCACCACTGCACTCCAGTCTGGGTGACAGAGTGAGACCCTAACTCAA
>NW_016107522.1:452813-462281 GCF_001604975.1 Cebus imitator | reverse complement strand
AAAATTCACATAGAAAGGGATAATTTCTTTACGGTTATTTTCCTTCTCTGTTGATTTTAAACAAACATTTAAATATTTTATTGTCAGTTTGAAATGAATAGCCAAATAGTTTCTCATGATTTGACTTCTATCTTAAGTAGTTAAATCTCTTGATAACTTTGCTTTTTGCCTTCCCAATACTGAGTCCCAATGTAAGGTAAAATAAGATAAAATTCCCCAGGTTTTATCTGGAATGCCATTTTTGAGAATGGCATTCATTTGGAATAGCTTTGATGTCTACACTGTCTTGGAATTTCCCAGAGGGCCCCTGAAAACACTTGTTGTCCTGTTGTCTACTCTTTGAAAATGGGGTTAATCATTTTTAGAATTATTTTGTCAAAAATATTTTGACTTTATTATCTCATTTTGCAGGATGCAGAAACAACTGTATTTCCTTGTCAGTTGCACTGTTGTAAGGGACTGTCATCTAGTCTTCTGTATTCGAAAATTATCTGGCTCCATAAGGAATTCCCCTTTTCTATTTTTCTCATAAGTTATCTATAATTAATAACAATTTAGTAGACTACACTTTTTAAAACAGAAATGAACTGTTTGTAAAATGATTTCTTTCTGCCTGACCCCTCGATTATTCAAAATGCTTACTGAGCATTCTTATTTTCATGGAAATGTAAGTTATTGTCATAAATTCAGTAAGAATATGTCCTTCTTGTTAATGGGAAATAGTTGGAAACATTGGTGACAACCAAGGACTTGTTTGGAATGTCATATTTGAGGATGATGCTTATTTAATCAGATATGACCAGACACTTTTTTTTTTTTTGAGACAAAGTCTAACTCTATTGCCCAGGCTGGAGAGCAATGGTGCCATCTTGGCTCACTGCAACCTCCACTTCCTGGGTTCAAGCAATTCTCCTCCCTCAGCCTCCCGAGTTGCTGGGACTACAGGTGCGTGCCACCATGCCCAGATAATTTTTTGTATTTTTTGTAGAGATGAAGTTTCACCATGTTAGCCAGGATGATGACCAGACACTTTTAAGGAGCTAAGGTTGACTTTATGGAGACAACACTTACAAAGCCCTCTTGGAAAAATGAGCCTGGTATCTGGCTTACAGGGGAGAGGGATTTGCCCAAATCTGTAGGTACTGCCAGTGAGATCTGGGGATGAGTTCTTTGTTTGGCTTCTTGGCCTCACGTGGTTTTTAAAAGTTCATTCCTATGCAAACTTCCAACAAAGCAAACTCAGAAGGCCCATAGTAAAGGGCATTCTTGCTTATACCTATAAAAATAACCGGGACAAATCTAATCAGACCAACTTTGTCTGATGTGGTGTGTGTATGGTGGAGGGGGACTGGGGTGGGGGTCAAGAATAAGCTTTCTTTGAGGTTATTTTTATCAAAATGGGGGAGATTGAAGAAAAACACTTGTGTTTCAATGGAACACTGCACACTTCATAGCACGCTTTTCTAGGTTACCTGGTTCTAGCCTTTTTCATTGTACTTGGTCTACTTTACCTCCTTGTGAACCGCAAGTAACTGATAGATGTGTAAACTCTTTCTTGTCTGGTACAGATTCTTCCTCAGTGTAGCAGTATAGATTTTGACACCTAGCTGCTAATTCAACTGGATCCTGCTACTTTGCCCATACTGTCAATCCTTACCAAATTTTAAATTCTTCCTGTTTCGATTAATATCTGGTTATGGCTGAGTGTGGTGGCTCATCCTGCGATCCCAGCACTTTGGGAGGCCGAGGTGAGAGGATTGCTTGAGGCCTGTAGTTTGAGAACAGCCTAGGAGAAAGGGTAAGACCCTGTCTTTACAAAAAAAATAGAATTAGCCAGGTGTGATGGTACACACCTGTAGTCCTAGCTACTTGGTAGGCTGAAGTGGAAGGATTGCTTGAGCCCAGGAATTTAAGACTGCAGTGATCTATGATTGCATCACTGCACTGCAGCCTGAAAAATAGAGTGAAACCCTGTCTCTTAAAAAAAAAATGAACTGGGCCGGGCGCGGTGGCTCACGCCTGTAATCCCAGCACTTTGGGAGGCCGAGGCTGGTGGATCACGAGGTCAAGAGATTGAGACCATCCTGGTCAACATGGTGAAACCCCGTCTCTACTAAAAATACAAAACATTAGCTGGGCATGGTGGCACATGCCTGTAATCCCAGCTACTCAGGAGGTTGAGGCAGGAGAATTGCCTGAACCCAGGAGGCGGAGGTTGTGGTGAGCCGAGATCGTGCCATTGCACTCCAGCCTGATGACAGAGCAAGACTCCGTCTCAAAAGAAAAGAGAAAAGGCCAGGAGTGGTGGCTCATATCTGTAATCCTGGCACTCTGGGAAGCCAAGGCAGGAGGATTGCTTGAGCCCAGAAGTTTGAGACCAGCCTGGGTAACATAGTGAGTCCTTACCTCAAAAAAACAAAACAAAATGAAAACAAAATGAAAAACTCACTGGATGGGATACAGAGTAGATTTGAGTTGGCAGAAAAAAGAATCAGTGAACTTGAAGACACATCAGTAGAAATAATGCAATCTGAAAAACAGAGAAAAATATGAAGAAAAATGAGCAGAGCATCAGAGCAATATGGGACACCACTGAGTGCACCCACATATTGATACGGTTTAGCTCCGTGTCCCTACCCAAATATTATGTCAAATTGTAATCCCCAGTGTTGGAAGTGGGGCCTGGTGGGAAGTGAATGGATCCTGGGGGTGGGTTCTAATGCTTTAGCACCATCCCCCTTGGTCGCGATAGTGAGCGAGTTCCTGTGAGATCTGTCATTTAAAAGCATGTGGCACCTCTCCCCTCCCTCTTTCTTCCTCCTGCTCTGGCCATGTAAGACATGCCTGGTCCCCGTTTGCCCTCTGCCATGATTGTACATTTTCTGAGGCCTCCCTAGAAGCTGAGCAAATGCTGCCACGCTTCCTGTACAGCCTGTAGGACCATAAGCCAATTAAACCTCTTTTCTTTCTTTCTTTCTTTCTTTCTTTCTTTCTTTCTTTCTTTCTTTCTTTCTTTCTTTCTTTCTTTCTTTCTTTCTTTTTTTTTTTTTTTTTTTTTGAGTCGGTGTCTTGCTCTGTTGCCCAGGCTGGAGTGCAGTGGTGCGATCTCGGCTCACTGCACCCTCCACCTCCTGTGTTCAAGCAATTCTCCTGCCTCAGCCTCCCAAGTAGCTGGGATTACAGGCACCTGCCATCGCACCCAGCTAATTTCTGTAGTTTTAGTACAGACGAGGTTTCACTGTGTTGGCCAGGCTGGTCTTGAACTCCCGACCTCGTGATCCACCCGCCTCGGCCTCCCAAAGTGCTGGGATTACAGGTGCGAGCTACCGTCCCGGCTTAAACCTCTTTTCTTTATAAATTACCCAGTCTCTGGCATTTCTTTTTAGCCATGCAAGAACGGACTAATACAGAAAACTGGTGCTGAGCAGTGGGGCATTGCTAGAAGGATACCTGAAAATGCGGAAGTGACTTTGGAACTGGGTAATGGGCAGAGGTTGGAAGAGTTTGGAGGGCTCAGAAGAAGACAGGAAGATGGGGGGAAATTTGGAACTCTCTAGAGACTGGCTGTGACCAAATGCTGACAGTAATATGGATAGTGAAGGCTGGAGTGAGGAGTCCTCAGGTGGAAATGAGGAACTTATTGGGAACTGGAGCAAAGGTCACTTTTGTTATGTATTAGCAAAGAACCTGGTCGCATTGTGCCTTTGCCCTAGGGATCTGTGGAACTTTGAGTTTAAGAGTGATGATTTGGGGTATCCGGTGGAAGAAATTTGTAAGCTGCAAAGTGTTTAAGAATTAGCCTGGCTGCTTCTAACAACCTCTGCTTATATGTGTGAACAAAGAAATGATCTGAACCTGGAACTTATATTTAAAAGGAAGGAGAGTGTAAAAGTTTGGAAAATGTGTAGCCTGGCTATGTGGTAGAAAAGAAAAGCCTATTTTCGGGGGAGGAACTCCAGCAGGCTGCAGAAATTTGCATAAGAGGAGCCACGTTCTAATGAGGGGCCGTGTTAACTTCTCTTCCCAAGTCCACAAGGGGCGTGGTTTCAAAGGCAGAAATTTCCCAGCGACATATCCAACCTGCCTCCATCCACCTCTCCATCCAGGAACTGAGTTCTTTGTCTAACTATCATTCGTGCGGGAAAGGTAGACTGCCCAGGTGAGCTTCCTTTGTTTAGAAAGCCTGCCAAAAGCCTTGGAAGGAGGGGCTTTATTGCATGCTGGGCAGCCAATCCAATATCAAAGTCAAAGATCAACCACTCCAGCAGAAGTTTGAAGGAACTCCTCTCATGGGACAAAAACTGAAATGGGGCTCCCAGAGTAAAAGTGCCCTTGCCCCTTACCTGTGCTGACTCCATCTCTGAATCCCCTCCCACAACAGCATGGGAGCTCTCTCTCTCTGCCTAATAAATCACTTTTCTGCAAAACTCTTTGGGTTCATAATATTTATACAAATGGTAAGCCCACTGCACCTCCAGGGCCTCTTCCCCTATTCCTGGGGCAGAGGAGGCCAAGAGCCTGGGAAAGCCTGTTACACTAATAGCCAAGACAGTGGGGAAAAGGCCTAGAAGGCATTTCAGAGACCTTCATGGGAGACCCTCTTAGCACAAGCCTGGAGGCCTAAGAGGACTGAATGGTTTTCTGGGCCAGGCCCAGCGCCTTGCTGCCCTGCACAGCCTTGAGGCTCTGCTCCCTGCATCCCAGCTGTTGCAGCTCCCGCTATGGCTGAAAGGGGCCTTGGCCACTGTTTCAGAGAGTGCAAGCCATTAAACTTGGTGGCTTTCTGTAGTGGGAAGATCCTATAAGTGCTGGGGCAGGAGCAAAAGGCCTCAGCCTATTTCCATATAAATAATGAAGAAGAACGTAGTTAGAAATATAACCGTGGTAGTTATTATTCACATGTGATCTTAATTCTTTTACTAATGCCTCTCAGGTCGGAAGTGTGAGCCTGGGGTGACATTGTGAAATGAATGACACTAAGGCAAGATGCTTTAAGCCCCCTGTCACGCCCGCATAAGGGCTGCTGGAGGGCACCTCGGCTGTGCGGCAGTGCCAGTGCTGTTACAGCACCCGCTGTTTAGCCATCCAGGGAAGGAGATGTCCAAAATGGCCGAGAAGTCTCGTTCCTGGGGAAGTTTGGAGAAAACTCCACTTCTCCAGGCTCTTGTGGTAAGTCCCGAGAGCTGTCAGGGAAGCCCGCAGACATCTGGATGTTTAACTGTCTCTATGTGATGCTGTGCTTCAGCAGTCACATTCCATGTCTGCTCTCATGTTCTGCTTCTGCACCTGGTTCCTTTTTTCTTAGAAAAGATAATCAGTAACAGTAATATAAATCTTAATGCTTTAGTTCGTTCTTGATAAGTATGGAAAAACTGCTGATGCATTATGCTCCTTACCTCACTTCGGGTACCAGAAATTCCTGAGCCCCTACCTGAATGACAGGTGAAGTACTTGACCCTATCACTGCCACACCCTATCTGCCCTGCCCTCAGTCACCGACCACCAAGGCCACGCCCTACGTACCCTGCCCGCAGATCTGCAACTCAATAAAAGTGAGAGGGTCCCGGCATTCAGGGCCACTGCTGGTCTCTGTGATTTGGGTAGCAGTGGGCCCCTGGGCCCAAACTCTCTTTTCTCTATCTCTGTGCGTTGTGTCTTTTATTTCTACAATTTCTCATCTCGGCACCAGCTGGAAGCTGCTCAGAGAGCCCTGTAGGGCTGGACCCTACAGCTTTCGTGTCGTGTTAAGGCTGCAGGTCACAGAATGCAAGAGTTTAGGCTTGGGAGCCTCTGCCTAGATTTTGGAGGATGTACGGAAATGCCTGGATGGCAGGCAGAAAGCTGCTGCAGGGGCAGAGCCGTCATGCAGAACATCTACTAGGGCAGTGTGGAAATGTGGGGTTGGAGCCCCCTACGGAGTCCCCACTGGGGCACTGCCTAGCAGAGCTGTGAAATGAAGGCCTCTGTCCTCCAGACCTCAGAACGTTAGATCCACTGGCTGCTTACGCCTTGCACCTGGAAAAGCCTCAAGCAAATCCTTGAGAGCAGCCGTGGGTGCTGAACCCTGCAAAGCCACAGGGGCAGAGCTGCCCAAGGCCTTGGGAGCCCAGCCCTCACACTAGTGTGCCCTGGATGTGGGACAGGAAGTCAAGGAGATTATTTTGGAACTTTAAGATTTAATGACTGCCCTGCTGGGTTTTGAACTTGCATGGGGCTGTAGCCCCTTTCTTTTGGCTAATTTCTCCCTTTTGGAATGGGAATATTTACCCAATGCCTGTACCCCCATTGTATCTTGGAAGTAACCAACTTGTTTTTGATTTTACAGGTCATAGGTGGAAGGAACTTGCCTTTTCTCAGATGAGACTTTACACTTTTGAGTTAATGCTGGAATAAGTTAAGACTTTGTGGGATTACTGGGAAGGCATGATTGTATTTTGAAATATCAGAAGGACATGAGATTTGGGAGGGGCCAGGGGCAAATGTTGCGGTTTGCATCCCTGCCCAAATCTCATGTCAAATTATAATTCCCAAGGTTAGAGGTAGGGCTTGGTGGGAGGTGACTGGATCATGGTGGCAGGTTCTAATGGTCTAGCACTACCTGCCTTGGTCATCATAGTGAGTTCTCACAAGAGCTGGTCATTTAAATTTCTGTAGCACCTCCCCCATCCCTCTGTCTTCTTCCTGCTCTGGTCACGTAAGACATGCCTGCTTCCTTCACCTTCTGCTATGATTGTAAGTTTCCTGAGGCCTCCCCAGAAGCCAAGCAGATGCTGCCATGCTTTTTGTGTAGCTGCAGAACTATGAACCAGTTAAATCTCTTTTTTTAAAATTTTTTGTGAATTACCCAGCCTCAGGTATTTCTTTACAGCAATGCAAGAATGGACTAATATACATGTGAATAGTGAAGAAAAGTGAGAGAAAGGGACATAAAAATTATTAGAAGAAATAACGGCTGAAAATTTTCCCAAATGTATTTACTTATTTATTTTTAATTTATTAATATTATTTTTATAGAGAGAGTCTTGCTCTGTCACCTGGGCTGGAATGCAGTGGCACAAGCATAGCTCACTGTAACCTTGACCCCCTGGGCACAAGCATTCTTACTGCCTCAACCTCCCAAGTAGCTAGGACTACAGGTATTCAGCCCAATGCTCAGCTACTTTTCAAGTTTTTTTGTAAAGACAGGGTCTTTCTGTATTTCTCAGGCTGGTCTTGAACTCCTACCCTCAAGCAATCATCCCACCTCAGCCTCCTAAAGTGCTGAGGTTACAGGCAAGAGCCACTGTGCCTGGCTAATTTCCCCAACTTTGATGAAAAACATTATTTTAAACATCTAAGAAATAATGAATTTCAAGTAAGGTAAACACAAAGACATCCACACGCAGATATAGTCAAATTTTGAAAACCAAAGATAAAGATAAAATCTTAAATGTAGCAAAGGGAATACAATTCATCATGTACCAGGGAAGCACAAGGAGATTGACAAATGATGTCTCATCAGAAGCAATGGAGGCTAGAAAACAGTGGTATGACATATTCAAAGTGCCTAACAGTAAAAACAAAACAAAACAAAACAACAGCAAAAAACCTGTTAACCAGTAATTCCATACCCAACAAAACTATCTTTCAACAATAATGGCAAAATAAAAAGCACTCCAAAATAAAGTCTGAGTGAATTTATTGCTAGCTAGTCTGAGTTACAAGAAATATTTAAAGTTTTCCAGACAGAAAGCAAGTGAGACCAGATCCTAATTTGAATCCATATGAAAAACAAAAGTGTTGGTAAAAGTGGATAATTATAACAGAAAGTATAATTGCATATTTCTTCTTCTTTCTTCTCTTAACTGATCTAAAAAGTAATTGCATAAGAAAATATGTATGTTGGGCCAGCCATAGTGGCTCATGCCTATAATCCCAGCACTTTGGGAGGCCAAGATGGATGGATCACTTGAGGTCAGGAGTTTGAGACCAGCGTGGTCAACATTGTGAGACCCCATCTCTACTAAAAGTAAAAAAATTAGCTGGGTGTAGTGGTGCATGCCTGTAATCTCAGCTACGTGGGAGGCTGAGGCAGGAGAATCTCTTGAACCTGGGAGACAGAGGCTGCAGTGAGCTGAGATTGCACCACTGCACTCCAGCTGGGTGACAGAGTGAGACTCCATCTCAAAATAAATAAATAAAGTGTGTATGTTATTTGTTATGGGCTATGCATATATGGAAATGTAATATGTGCCAACATTTTGTCAAAATGTTATTTAACAGTAAGAGCACAAAAGAGATTGATGAAAAACTACAGCCAATATCTCTTATTAATATATATACAAAAATTCTAAACTAATTGCTAGCAACCAAATCCAGCAACATACACAAAGGATTATATACCACACCTAAGGGGAATTTATCCCAGGAGTGCAAGGTTGGCATAATACGTTAACATGAGTCGCTTTCTGCGCTACCTGCCGAGGGCTCCAAACGTTGTTGTGGATTCCTGTCATAACTTAAAGGGAAACTTTCACCATGTCCGGAGCCCTTGATGTCCTGCAAATGAAGGAGGAGGATGGTCTTAAGTTCCTGGCTGCAGGAACCCATTTAGGTGGCACCATCCTTGACTTCCAGATGGAACAGTATATCTGTAAAAGGAAAAGTGATGGCATCTACATCATAAATCTGAAGAGGACCTGGAGCAGCTTCTCCTGGCAGCTCGTGCCGTTGTTGCCGTTGAAAACCCTGCTGATGTCAGTGTCATATCCTCCAGGAATACTGGCCAGAGGGCCGTGCTGAAGTTTGCTGCTGCCACTGGAGCCACTCCAATTGCTGCCACTTCACTCCTGGAACCTTCACCAACCAGATCCAGGCAGCCTTCCGGGAGCCACAGCTGCTTGTGGTTACTGACCCAAGGGCTGAGCACCAGCCTCTCACGGGAGCGTCTTATGTTAGCCTACCTCCCATTGCTCTGTGTAACAGAGATTCTCCTCTGCGCTCTGTGGACATTGCCATCCCATGCAACAACAAGGGAGCTCACTCAGTGGGTTTGATGTGGTGGATGCTGCCTTGGGAAGTTTTGCGCATGCGTGGCACCATTTCCTGTGAACACGCGTGGGAAGTCATGCCTGAGCTCTACTTCTACAGAGATCCTGAAGAGATTGAAAAAGAAGAGCAGGCTGCGGCTGAGAAGGCTGTGGCCAAGGAGGAGTTTCAGGGCCAATGGACTGCTCCAGCTCCTGACTTCACTGCTACTCAGCCTGAGGCTGCAGACTGGTCTGAAGGCATGCAGGTGCCCTCTGTGCCCATCCAGCAGTTCCCTACTGAAGACTGGAGCACCCAGCCTGCCACAGACTAGTCTGCAGCTCCCACTGCTCAGGCCACTGAATGGGTAGGAGCAACCACTGAATGGTCTTAAGCTGTTCTTGTGTGGGCTCTTAAACAACATATAAGATTCATGGAAAATAAACATCGAGTTTCAAAAAA
>NW_016107522.1:440099-452785 GCF_001604975.1 Cebus imitator | reverse complement strand
AAAAAAAAAAAAAAAAAAAACATGAGTCACCGTAATACACTACAGTAATACAATAAAGGACAAAACTCACATGAGCCTTTCAATAGACATAGGAAAAGCATTTCACAAAATCCACCACTCTTTCATGATAAAACAAACAAATGAAAACAAGAACAGAAGAGGACTTCTACCAACAACAGAAGAGAACTTCGTCCTCAACACAGTAAAGGGGCCTATGAAAAACCCATAGCTAAAATCATATATATACAAAGTCTCACTCTGTAGCCCAGGGTTGGAGTGCAGTGTTGCTATCACGGCTCACTGCAGCCTTTACCTCCTGGGCCCAAGTGACTGTCCCACCTCAGCCTCTGAAGTAGCTGGGACAACACATCCCACCATGCTTGGCTAATTTTATTATTTTATTTTTATTTTTGCAGACACGGATCTCCCCATGTTGCCTAGGCTGGTCTTGAACTCCTGGGCTCCAGTGATCCTTCTGCCTCGGCTTTCAAAAGTGCTGAGATTACAGGCATGTGTCACTGTACCTGGCCTAAAATCATGTTTAAAGACTGTATGCTTTCAGCCTATGATCAGAAACATAACAAGGATGCCTGCTCTTTCCACTTCTATTCAACAGTGTACCAAAGGTTCTAGCCAGGGACATAGGCTAGAAAAAGAAAAGGCATCAAGATTGTAAGAAACGAAGTAACGTTACCTCTATTTGCTGATGACATGAGCTTTTTTTTTTTTTTCCAGGGTGAAGTCTCGTTATGTCACCCAGGCTGGAGTGCAGTGTCACTGTCTCAGCTCACTGCAACCTCTACCTTCTGGGTTCAAGCGATTCTCCTGCCTCATCCTCCCAAGTAGCTGGAATTATAGGTGCTGCCACTGTGCCTTGCAAATTTTTGTATTTTTAATAGAAATGGGATTTTGCCATGTTAGCCAGGCTGGTCTTGAACTCCTGACTTCAAGTGATCCATCCACTTCAGCCTCCCAAGGTGCTTGGATTTTAGGTGTGAGCCACCATGCCCAGCCTGACATAATCTTGTATATAGAATAGTCTAAGGAATTTCCAAGAAAGCACTGGAATTAACAATTAAGCAGAGCAGGATTTTAGGATACAAGATTAACATGTAAAATCTGTTTCTGTTTCTATATGCCAGCAATCAATAATCTGAAAAGGAAATTAAGAAAACAATTGCATTTGCAATCATATCAAAAAGAGTAAAATACTTAGGAATAATTTATCTAAAGGAGTGCAAGACTTACACAGACTGAAAACCATGAAACATTGTTCAGTGGAATTAAGGGAAATCTAAATAAAGGGAAAGATATCCTATGTTAATGGATAAGAACATTCCTTTATAGTCACATTCACTCCCCTACTGCAACCATTCCCAGTCTCTGGCAACCACTAATCTATTTGTCATCTCTATAATTTTGTCATTTGAAGGATATTATATGAACAGAATCATACAGCATGTGATCTTTGGAGGTTGCCTGTTTTCACTCAGTGTAATGGCCTTGAGATATATCCACGTTGTTGTGTATATCTTACCTTGCCATGTTATATAAGCCTTGAACATTTTTTAGAATTCTGTATAATAAGTATACTTAGCTATACGTTTTTTTGCTTATACCTCTTTGTATAGATTTTTTTTGTGGTTGTCTAAAAAGCCATACATATGTAACTTACGCACAATCTACTGGTGGCAACATTTTACCGGTTCAAGTAAAGTGTAGAAAAATTACCTCCCTTTCATTCCCTGTATTAGTCAGGAGTCTCCAGGGAAACGGAACCAGTAAGATATGCATATATATAAATATAAAAGGAGATTCATTATGAGGAATTGGCTTGCATGACTCTTGAGGCCAAGATGTCCCATGATCTGCCATCTGCAAGGGGAAAACCCAAGAAAGATGGTATAATTCAGGCTGAGTCAGAAGGGCTGAGAACCAGGGGAGCTGAAGGTGTAAACCCCAATGTAAGGGCAGGAAAAGATGAGCTGAGATATTCCAGCTCAAGCAGGCAGGAAGGAAAAAGGATGAATTCCTTTTTCCTCTGCCTTTTGTTCTCTACAGGTCCTCAGTGGATTGAATGGTGCCCGCCCACACTGGAGAGGGCAGTGTATTTTGCTGAGTGAGGCCACAGATTCAAATGCTAACCTTACCGAGAAACACAGCAGCAGACACACCAGAAACAATGTTTAACCTGGGCAGACTGTGGCCAGTCAAGTTGTCACAGAAAATTAACCAGCACAGTTAAACCCTTTCTCTCCCCCATTTATAATCTTCTTAAATATTTCTTCCTTGGCAATGATAGTTTCATCACACACATGTGCTTGTCAGCATTCAGTGGAATACTTGGTGGATCCCCCTAGGGTGCTCTGTCCTCCCTCTGTGTAGCCTTCTGCTGTCTGGGATCCAGTCCGGTGATGTCTAGCTGCCTTGGTCTCCCTGTACTCTCAACTCTATAACTCAAGGAGTCTTCTCAGCCCCACCTGGCCTTCCCCTCCCTGGGCGAGGCCTTGGAAGCAGGCTCACAGCAGAATGCTGGGGCAATCACAGCTTCCTTTGTTTGTTTCCCATCTCTTACGGATCACTGTCCCATGTTGCCTGATACCCAGTATCTTGGAAACAATTGTCTCGTGTATTTTGTTTAGCTCCTGCTACTCTGTCTTGGCTGGGTACAGAAGTCTTAGTAATTTCTCTTGTTTGGAAACTATAGTTTATTTTTATTTTTATTTATTTATTTATTTATTTATTTTGAGACGGAGTTTCGCTCTTGTTACCCAGGCTGGAGTGCAATGGCGCGATCTCGGCTCACCGCAACCTCCGCCTCCCGGGTTCAGGCAATTCTCCTGTCCCAGCCTCCTGAGTCACTGGGATTACAGGCACGCGCCACCATGCCCAGCTAATTTTTTGTAGTTTTAGTAGAGACGGGGTTTCACCATGTTGACCAGGATGGTCTCGATCTCTTGACCTCGTGATCCACCCGCCTCGGCCTCCCACAGTGCTGGGATTACAGGCGTGAGCCACCGCGCCCGGCCTTTTTTTTTTTTTTTAAATAAAGATATGTCATTGTATTCATATTGTATTCGTGTGTAATAGTTTTCTTATTGATTTGTAAACTAATAATGAAATATTCTTTTTTTTTTTTTTGAGACAGAGTCTTGCTCTGTCACCCAGGCTGGAGTGCAGTGGTGCCATCTTGGCTCACTGCAAACTCCACCTTCCAGGTTCAAGTGATTCTCCTGCTTCAGCCTTCTGAGTAGTGGGGACTACAGGTGCCCACCACTACACCCAACTAATTTTTGTTTTTGTTTTTGTTTTTTGAGACAAAGTCTCACTCTGTTGCCAGGCGCCAGGCTGGAGTGCAGTGGCACGATCTTGGCTCACTGCAACCTCTACCTCCTGGGCTCAAGCAAATCTGCCTCAGCCTCCTGAGTAGCTGGGAGTACAGGCGCATGCCACGACGCCCAGCTAATTTTTGTATTTTTATTAGAGACGGGGTTTCACCATGTTGGCCAGGATGGTCTTGATCTCTTGATGATCTGCCCACCTCGGCCTCCCAAAGTGCTGGGATTACAGGTGTGAGCCACTGCACCCGGCCAATTTTTGTATTTTTAGTAGAGATGAGGTTTCACCATATAGGCCATGCTGGTTTTGAACTCCTGACCACCCCCCTTGGCCTCCCAAAGTGCTGGAATTACAGACGTGAGCCACTGAGCCCAGCCATAAATTAATAATGAAATATTCTTAAATGTATCATTTAAATTTCTAATATGGTAAATATTGATAAACGTAGCCCATGTAAATAAATGCTCTTTGATATACTCAACACTCCTAAGAGTATAAGACAGGGGACTTGAGAACCTCTTTCACATAAGTTGTCTTGCCCCTTACAACATCCTTATGAGGAAGATACTGTTGTTATCAACCTTACTGTACAGATGAGGAGACTGAAGCCGAGAGAAGTGAAGGAGTTGTCCAAGATCATACAGTGAGTAAGTGTGAGACAGTATCTGAACTCAAGTAGCCCGGCTCGCTATGCTCTGAGACCCACCGGGCCACACCACCTCCAGTAGCATGTGTTTTCAGTCTGCTGCACTTTCAAGCTTCACAGAGTAAACATCAGATGCAGGCCCAGGCTTGTTCTCCCTGGGCACCTGCACCCACCTCTTGTCTAGCAGAGGCCCTGGGCTCCAAGTGTCTTAGCGTTGTCCACATCCGGCCGAAGGTGTGTGGTTGATCTCCACTTTGCCCTCACCCTTGGAGCTCGAACCAATGGGTGGATCCACAGGGGCAGAAGTGCAGTGGGATTGCAGCTTCTCTTGGGGGGCACCTGGCAGAGGCACTGGGCCTGCCTGTTGCTGGTCAGCCCTGTGCACATTCAGCAGAAGAGCGTTAGTGTCGGTCCAAGTTACTGTGCTGTGGGCTTCCCAGGACGCCTCTCCTGGGGCAGAGCTCAGGCTAGTGTGCAGCCATAAACTCTGGAATATGAAAAATGAGTTTGAGATTGAATTGGTTTTCAAACAGTCTGTTATGATTTTTCTTTCTTTTTAAAAAACTATTTGTATGTGAAAGAGGCCATCGCTCTGTCACTCAGGCTGCAATGCAGTGGTGCAATCATAGCTCACTGCAGCCTCACTCTCCTGGGCTAAATCCATCCTTCTGCCTGGGCCTGCCAGGTAGCTAGAGCTACAGGTGTGAAGCTCTGTGCCTAGCTAAACATCTTTTTGTTTATACAAACCCAGTTCAGGAGTAGATACGTTGAGTAAAGTGATATTTGAAATTCTTTGATCAAAACAGGATGACATTCACTCTACATTTAGGCAGCTCCTCATATGAATGTAAAACTTACCAAGAATGTTTAAAACGACATGTCCTTAAATATTTACTGAGCAGTTTATACTCTGGTGTGTAGCATATTTAGAACATGTGGGTAGGTTATTTTTTTAAATGTGGCAATACACGGGGCTGGGCATAGTGGTTCATGCCTGTGGTCCCAACTACTCAGGGGGCTGAGGCAGGAGGATTGCTTGAGCCCAGGAGTTTGAGGCTGCAGTGAGCTATAATCACACCACTGCGCTCCAGCATGGGCAGCAGAGTGAGACCCTGTCTCTAAAAAAAGACAGGGTGGCTATAGAATAATACATCACTGGTTTCAACACATCTTCGGGTGCCTGCTTTGCCTCTAGCTGGCTCTCTGTTGGGCTCCGTGTTGTGTAAAAGCAAACAGTCCCACCCTGGAGGGGTGTAAAACTTGACTGAAAATGCAAACCAGTTGTGCTCATAAAAGTCGAACACAGAAATCATGTACACAGCGTACATAAATCCCAGCACCGCTTCTTCCAGATAGCACAAGACCGGGGAGAGCCTGGGGTGCAGCACACGTGATGGTGCCTCTCATCTACAAGACCCAGGGCAGCCCTGATGCGTACTGATATGGATGCAGGGGCAGACAGCTGCCATTTATTTCTGAAGAAACTGATATGAAATGGCAAACACAGGCAAGGTGCCGCCCAGTGGCTCTCACCTGTCACCCCAGCACTTTGGGAGGCCAAGGTGGGAAGATGGCTTGAGCCTGGGAGACTAAGGCTGCAGAGAGCTTTGATCCTGCCACTGCACACCAGCCTGCGTGACAGAGCAAGACTGTAGAAAGAAAGAAAGAAAAGAAAGAGAGAGAAAGAGAGAGAGAAAGAATGAAAGGAAGGAAGGGAGAGAGAGAGAGAAAGAAAGAGAAAGAAAAAAAGAAAGAGAGAGAGAGAGGAAGGAAGGAAAGAGAAAAAGAGAAAGGAAGAAAGGAGAAAGAAAGAGAAAAAGAGAGAAGAAATAAAGGAAGGAAGGAAGGAAAGAAGAAAGAGAAAGAAAAGAGAAAGAAAGAGGGAAGGAAGGAAGACAGGAGAAAGAAAAAGAGAAAGAGAAGAAAGAAAGAAGGAAAGAAAGAAAAAGAAACTGCAAACCACAAAATGATCACAATCAGGCAAAAAATAAATGCACATGGTTAAAAGTGAACAGAGCATGGCAGCATCTGCCTTTTGGAGGTGATTTTTCTTCTTTCTACTTCTGGGCATTTCTAACACAATGATAGTTTTATAGCAGAAAATTATAAAATAATTAATTCATTTATGTTATTTTAATATAAATAATCCTGAGATTTTTCTTTTTTCAGGGAAAGTAGTAGTTGGCAAGACAGCATCCTAGTAGCTGTTCTTGGGTTATTCACGTAGTTAGTTGCATAGATTCTGTTTACTGTGGGGCTTGATTTGCTCCTTGTCTGTGGATGCTGTGAACATCAGACTGCCTGGCGGGGCTCCTGTGCTCAGGGCTTCAGGAAGTGCTCATTTTGGGGGCTGCCCCTCTGCCGGCCGCTGTGGATTCAGAGTGCAGCCGCTGCTCCTTTTGTTCTGTGGGCCTGGCTCCGAGCCCTGAGCAGCACCTCCCTGGGGAGCCCGCCTTTCCTTCCGCAGCTTCTTCCGCCTCCTCCTGACCCAAGGTGCCTCCGGCCTCTGCCTCCAGCTAAGGACCTCTGGCCAAGCCTCCTGCCCAGGGAGAGGTGAAGCTGGAGTGCCTGGGTGCCGTGGTGGCCGGACGCTCCTGGCAGCTGCCTAGTCTTGCAGGTGGCTGTGTCCAGCGGACCAGGCAGGTGCTATTTCCCTCAGAGAAGTTGCTGGCAGCACTCAGGGAAGGAAGCACCCGAGGAGGCAGAGGGGCATCTCAGCCAAGAAGGTAGAGACCCTGTGATGGGCACGGGGCCCCGGGAGGTCCTTTCCACCTGCCGATCGCCGCGCCATGCCAACCCTGCCATTCCCTGTACCTGGAGTGGTCATGTTAATGTTGTTAATTCGGGGTCAGGGAACAGCTGTGGAGCAGCTCCCTCAGTCAGGCAGTGTGGGGACAGTGGGGACAGTGTGACGCATTCTGGGCCTTCTGCAGGTGAGGTTACGTCTGGACAGGCTGGGCTTGGGAATGGGCAGCAGCTCTTTCCCCTGGACAGACTGGGACAAGCTCCCGTGGGAAGGTCACAGTGGGAAAAAAGCAGCAAAGTGAATCTCAGTATGTGGCAGAGATCCCCTGAGAGGCAGGGAGAGGTGGGACCCCGCAGGGGAGAAACCGAGGTCACTGGGCGCAGGAGGCTTCTTGCAGGATACCTAAGGGTGTAATACGTTGAGGTGTAAACGTGTGACGTACCTGAATATGTGGTGGCCAAGCCCGCGAGTTGAATCAAGCCTGTCCCTGAGCAAAGGCGAGAGTGAGATGGCCTTTTCTTCCCAGACTCCAAGGCCAGGTCAACTTTGGAAGATTGTGAAGTTCGGAGGTCCGTCTCCACGCCTGAGCAAATCGGACTTCCAAGAAGGGCTCTGTGTTCTCCTCAGACTGGAAAGAAACCCTTGGTCTCTTGTTTGTTCTGCAAGTGTTGAGAGAATTGTGGGCCAACACCCACCAGCTTCTCTCACTGAGCTGCTGCACGGCACAGGGAGAAGCAAGGCCATTTCGTGCTGGGCAGAGGTCGTGTCCATTGACGGTGCTGAGGGCAGG
The DNA here is from genome assembly GCF_001604975.1 of Cebus imitator. Taxonomy (NCBI): domain Eukaryota; kingdom Metazoa; phylum Chordata; class Mammalia; order Primates; family Cebidae; genus Cebus; species Cebus imitator. The sequence goes on along the minus strand of NW_016107522.1, from coordinate 445,264 downwards.
CTCATGCTTTTATTTTTATTCCTTATGATTATTTTTAGAGACAGAAGGTTGCTCTGCCGCCTAGGGTGGAGTGCAGTGACACAAACATAACTCACCTCGAAATCCTGGGCTCAAGTGATCTTCCCACTCAGCCTCCTGAACAGCTAGGTCCACAGGCCTGCACCACCACGCCCATAAAATACAACTTTTATGCTCGTATTATTTTTTTCTTTCTTTTTTTTTTTTTTTAAGGTGGGGTTTCACCATGATGGCCAGGCTGGTCTTGAACTCCTGACCTCAGGTGATATACCCACCTCGGCCTCCCAAAGTGCTAGGATTACAGGCGTGAGCCACAGCGCCTGGCCTATGCTTGTATTTTTGAAAAGAGGCATTTATTTTTCCATGTGTTGTGAAGCCTGTGGGTGCCAGGGTGGCGTGCTGCTCGCTATTCTTCCTATGGCCCAGGAAGCCGCCCGGGAGGGTCTCTGGGCATGCAGGTGCTTCCCTGATCCCGCTGGGGAGGGGGCGGGGAGGGGGCCGGGGTGGTTCTCACAGCCACTTCCCGAGTTAGCTTTGGCCTTGAAGGAGGACTGCTTCGAGCTTTGTGCTGCTACTCAGCAGGCCTCGTGTTTTGTCCATTTCCACTTCCCTGAAAGGGACAGGCCTTGACCAGATCTGGGTCAGGGGCCTTGTAGCGTGGCCGGGTGGGTGGCCTCGCATCACACCAGGCCATCCTGAAACAAACGGGCAGGGTTCACAGAGCCTGCTGGGAAGCACGTGCGCTCCTGCCCCAGGACCTGGGCTGTGAGGGGAGACCCTGAGACTCCTTCAGCGCTGCAAGGCCTTCTCCATTCCGTGCGGCCACATGGGGACAGGGCTGTGGCTCTGGATATTGGAAGAGGCTCCTTGAGGCACTTGGAGACCTGGGGTTCTCGTCAGCCTTCTCCTGTTGATTATTCATGCTGCCCAAGACCAGCCCCTCTCTCTGCCCTGGCTCCCAGCTCTTACAAGCACTGGGCCCTGGGCTGGCTCAGGCAGCCGCCCCCTGGAGTAGGGGGCGTGGAGAAACTTGGGGACCTGCCCTGCAAAGGGGGTACCCACCTGCCCTGAGCCCCAGAGAGCAGAGAGTCCATACCTCGGAGATGCTGCACCTCCTTCACCTTCTAGGACAGCTCTTATTTCACTCTGCGGCCCAGCCTCAGCCTCAGAGCCCAACTGTCCCCCAGTGAAGACTAAGATTCAAGCCACTCTCTGAGGGTCCCTCAGTGATGCCATCCTATAAAACCTGGGCATGGACACTGCGTCCTCACCTTCCCTTCCCTTCCCCTCCCCACTTCCAACTGCTGCCTCTTCTCTGCCCGCCTTCAGAGCTTTCTCCCCTCAGGGCCACTGCGTGCAGCACTCTGGAGACCGCCGTCTGCACAGACCCCAGGGAGGGGTGCTCCTGGGGGAGGCATCGCGGGGGCCCTGCCTGGCCCTCTGCAGTTGGACTCAGGCACCTCAGTCCCATGGACTGGCTCTTGACCCAAACCCCGGTGCCTCTTTGGCCTCTGCACGCAGCTGTGTGCACACGGGGCAGTGGTGCACCTCCTCCCGGGAGCGCTTTCCCTCGGAGCTTCTGTGACACCTCATACCCTCCTGCTTTCCTCCTCTCTTCCTGCCAGTCCCACCTCTTGTAGGGCTCCCGACTAGCACAGACACCTCTGGGTCTCCATGGAGCCCTAGAATTGAAATTCCGTTTGCCCCAAGCCTTCTGCATCTAAGCCAGAGAATGGACCTCTCTTCCCTGCTCCAGGTTCACAGCGCCCCACCCACCATCTCCCCTGGGATGCCTGGGGAGGGCCCAGTGCAATGTCACCCCTCGCTGACCTGCCCAGACCGTCCCACTGCCACCAACATCCAGGAAAGCAAGGCCACCTGCAAGTGCTCTTGATTCCCATGCCTGTACACTCACACCTGCCACACACACATCTGCCCCACAATCACCACACCCACGCCAGCCACGCCCACACATCCAGATCCCCAGCAAATCCTGTTGGTTGCAAAATAGACCCTGTACTTGACGCCTTCTCGTGGTCCCTACTGTCGCATGGCCTGAGGCATCAGTCCCTCCTGATGCTCACCACAGTCTCTAATCAGACTGTCCCTTTGGCCACTCTGTCCCTCACACAGCGGCCACACAGCAGCCAGGGACACTTCCTCCTTTTGCTGTGAAAAAGTTCAAGCACTCATCGAAGTCAAAAACCCAGATGCCCACCACCTAGATTCTCCCGTTGATACTGTGGTACTCACTGTACCACCTCTCTATCCATCCCTTTACCCACCTCCCCATCTTGAGTTCAGTTTCTAGAGGCAGAGTGTTGCAATGCTGCCCAGGCTGGTCTTGAGAATTCCTGGCCTCAAGCGATCCTCCCTCCTCAGCCTCCCCATATCTAGAGACTGACTGGGACTTCAGGGATCCACCACAGGCTTGTCTTGATTTAAACAACGTTTTCAAAGTAAGCTGTAGACATCAGTACCTTTCTACCTAAATACTTCATCGTGTACATCATTAACTAGAGTTCAGTACTGTTTACAGTATTTTTCTTTTGAGGCAAAATTTACATACAATGTAATGTGCGAATCCTGACCATATATTCCATGATTTAAAAATTTTTTTCGGGATGGTCTCACTCTGTCGCCCAGGCTGTAGTGCAGTGGCGCAATCTTCGGCTCACTGCAACCTCTGCCTTCCAGTTCAAGTGATTCCCCTGCCTTAGCCTCCCGAGTACCTGGGACTACAGACACCTGCCACCATGCCTGGCTAATTTTTTGTATTTTAGTAGAGACAGAGTTTCACCATATTAGGATGGTCTCGATCTCCTGACCTCGTGATTGGCCCGCCTCAGCCTCCCACAGTGCTGGGATTACAGGTGTGAGCCACCGCACCTGGCCCATTCCATGAGCTTTAATAAAGGCATATACACTTGTGTAATCCAAACTCCGACTAAAACATTGCACATTACCCCAGAAGCTCCCTCACGTTCCTTCCTAGCCAAGCCCTGTCCTGCCGCCCCAGGGCAGTCTGGGGTGCAACAGACCAGCCTGAAGCAGCCACCATTGTGAATTCTTCTATTCTTCTACCACAGACAAATGTTGCCTAATCTAGAACTTGCTATAGATGGAGAAGCTGCTCTTTTTTCATTCAGACAGTATTTCTGAGATTCACTCATGCTGATGCTAGAGCGTTGTGTCCATCTTTGCTTTGAACTCTCTAAGGGTGGAACCCCACTTTTGCTGTGGCCCTCTACTCTGCCCTGGGCCCTCTCCTTTATTCCCATGCCCCTCCACCTGCCACCTCCCTGTTTTCCAGACCCCCTGGTCTTCTTTCTGACCTTGCATACCCCAAGCTCATGCCACCTCAGGGCTGTTGCACTTGCTGTTCTTCTGCCGGAAGGCTTTTCCTGCAGATGGTTGCAGGCTCTTTCCCTCATTCCGGCTTAGCTCGAACATCACCTGCTCAGAAGCTTTCCCTCACTCTTCACTCTAAAGCAGCCACCACCACTGTCCTTTCCTTTGTGACACTTACCCCTGTCTAAAATCTTGTGTACATTTTTTATTTATTTGTTCCCTGTCCATCCTTCACCCCCAGCTAAACTCCATGAGAGCCAGGCCCATGTCTTCCTGCTCCCCGCAGTGCTTCCAGTGCCCATGCAGCATAAATACTCTTGAATGAAAAAGTGGATGAGTATGTGAACGTATGATTGCCAGCTCTTTCCTGTGACTCTGCCCTCCTGGCTGCACTGCATCTCCTCTGCATCTCTAGCGGGGCTGAGCCATGCCCACAGCCCCTACCAGCTGTCACTGAGCTTGCCCTGGCCCAGGGATGAGGTACGCTGGGATGAGGCAGAGTCCTGGTTTGGCAAACAGATCCATGTGTGCTCAGCTAGCATATGCAGGGAGGCTTTGGGGCTAAAAGGCAGGAATGAAGTCTCCTCTTGGAGAGCAGGGGCCTCTGGTGTAATGCTCTCTACTTTTCATCGTCTTTGGTTCCTACAGGACCCCAATATTCAATTAACAGTCCAGTAGCGGATTTCTGGTGCACGGCCCCAACATGCCTACGCCTCTGTAATAGTGGAAAGCCTTTCTTTATGGGCAGATGAGCCAAGAAATCACCCATACTTATGCTTAATCAACCATCAAATTACAGTTAAGCAGAATCAGCTGAGACACACTTGCAACAAGAAGTAACAACTGGAGGCAGGCAGATAACCTGAGGTCAAGAGTTCTAGACCAGCCTGAGCAACATGGTGAAACCCGTCTCTATTAAAATTGCAAAATTAGCTGGGCGTGGTGGTGCATGCCTGTAATCCCAGCTACTTGGGAGGCTGAGGCAGGAGAATTGCTTGAACATGGGAGGCGGAGGTTGCAGTGAGCTGAGGTCCCACCTCTGAACTCCAGCCTGGGCAACAAGAGCGAAACTCCATCTCAAAAAAGAAAGAAAGAAAGAAAAAGTAATAACTGCAAACGACTTAGGAACTACTTAGGAACAGGTGTCTTTTCCCAGCTTATTTCTGCAGCCGGAACTGCAGGATATTATCAACTCACCTTTCTGAACGGCACCCTCAGTTTATTTATGGGTTGCTGCTTCGCAGCCTCGTTTGCAGATCATCTTTCTCTGCTGCCAAGACTGGAGTAGCACCACGTTTGCACATCAGGCCGCCCAGCTTCCAACCCTCAGTGTGACATCTGGGCTGCTTCCAAAGATGAGCTGCACGCCGCTGCCCAGCTAGAAACATCTGTCTTTAGGCAGGGCTAGGGTTTTTTGTTTTGTTTTGTCTGTTTAAAAATTTCCTCCGAAGAGATTCCCTAAATAGTTTGTATCACCCCTTCATCCTAACGCCTGTAAAGGTAGCTCGTCAGTTGCGCTTTTTTATACAGTGGCGTGCCTGGTTCCCCCGGAAACATGGGAGCTGGGCATTTGGTTTTGTCGCTTAAGAAGTATCTTTCGGCCGGGCGCGGTGGCTCACGCCTGTAATCCCAGCACTTTGGGAGGCCGAGGCGGGTGGATCACGAGGTCAAGAGATCGAGACCATCCTGGTCAACACGGTGAAACCTCGTCTCTACTAAAGCTACAAAAAATTAGCTGGGCATGGTGGCGCGTGCCTGTAATCCCAGTTACTCAGGAGGTTGAGGCAGGAGAATTG
>NW_016107522.1:369161-440015 GCF_001604975.1 Cebus imitator | reverse complement strand
AAAAAAAAAAAAAAAAAAAAAGAAGTATCTTTCGCCGAGCTAGGGCGATGGCCCCATAGGGGGATGAAATGGGAATTTCTCGGGGAAAGGAGCCTTGCGACTGAAAAGGGACCCCCCTCGACTTTGGCCTCCCTGGGGACGGGACTGCGTGGACTCGGGGGTCCCGGATGCCTCGGGAGGGAGTCAGTGCCCAGGTCCGCGGTGGGAACTCGGGGCTCGGAAAGCCCGGCAGGGAGGTGATCTCAGCGTCCCCCACGACGCCGACCCTCTCCCGCACGCGTTTGCAGTCGGGGCGGCCGAGTGGGCGCTGAACGGGGCGTCCCGGCGGGACTGTGGGGGTGGGGGTGCCTGTTCGCGTTGATTATAACTTCACTCCCTTTAAAAGGAAAACTATGCCCGGAATCCGGGAGGTGGCGAGTGGAGCCCGGGTGGGAAGGACTTGACCCGCGCCCGCTGTTGGCCGCGCTCGGTGTCCCCGGAGTTGGGGGCTGTGCGGGTGGCTGGGCCCCGACCTTACCCCGACTTTTACCCCGAATCCCACCCCCACCTCATTCTCACACCTCCAACCACACCTCCATCCCCACCTCTGGCCCCCCCTCCGACCCCACCCACCACCACCACCCCCACCTGCCACCCCCACCGCCACCTCTACGCCCCCAATCTCCCACCCCACCACTCCAACAAGCCCACCTCCCTCAGCCTTGACCTTCCACTCCTCCCGCCCCGCGGGCCCCACCCCGCCACCCCCGCCCACCCCTCTCGCGGGCGGAGCGGCTCTTGGCCTTTTTTGGGCGTCTCCCTGCTCCGCGGCCCGGGCTGGCGGGCGGCCGCTCGGCTGGCGGCTGCGGCGGTAGAGGGAGACCCGCGGCGACCCCGGGCTCGGCGTCGCTGCCACCATGACGGGAAGGTAACGGCCCCCACCCGCGTCCCCGGGCCGGGCAGGTGGGACTGTGGGACCCCTGGCCGAGGCGCCGCTCGCCCTCCCGCAGCCCCGCGGCATCACCGTCCCCGCTCTGCCCTGGAGCGTCGGATTCCCGCAACTCCCGGGGCAGCAGCGCCCGTCGGGGCAGGGGTCCCCCAGCCCCCGCGCCTCTTCCTCTGAGCAGGCGCCCGCAGCGGCAGGTGGAGCTCCTGCCCACCCGCCTGCCACCCCCGCAAGATGGGACAGCTATCTGCTCACAACCCACGCCCCGGGCTGCGGGAGGGGGCCTTGCCCAAGGTCGAACACCAACCACGGGCAAAGGGTTCCGCGGCTGTGCGCCTCCCCAGGCTTCCCCGAACCCCCGCTGTGCCATCCCCAACCCCGGTGAGTGTCATCTCTGAAGCCTTCCGTTTCCTCCTCTGTAAACCTAGGGTGGTAAAAATGTTTACAATGATGAAGGGTGTGTGGGGACGTGGCCAGAGCTGCGCCCAAGCACCAGCTGTGCAGGGGTGGGCTGGGGGGCAGGGTGCTCCCCTGGGCCTGGCCCACCATCTGCTCTCAGGCCCCCTGTTGCCATTGCACAGATGAGGTCAGCAGAGGCCACAGAGGCTGAGCCACTCAGGAGGCTAGTCACAGGTCCACCAGTGTCCAGCTAGTGTTTGTCCCTGGAGCCCTTTCTGGAACCTAGCTGGGTACAAGTGAATGACTCAGGGCTGGCTGAGAGGAGCAGTCCCCGAGGCCCTGGGGGCCCCCAGCCAAGTCCTGGCAGTGGGATGCTCTTCTTCAGGATCCCAAGACCTGGGGCTCTGGGAGGCCCCAGCTCAGAGAGTGACTTGTGTCTTTGCTGGGTAAAGGGGCTTGGAGAGTGTGTCCAAGGTTGCGGCCCCAAATCCCACCACATGCAAGGTGACCCCAGGCCCACAGGGGAGCTGTCTCTGATCGCCATTAAGACTGCAGCTTGGGGTTTCAAGGCAGACCCAGGAACAAAAACTAGCCTGCAACTTGTCACTTTGTAAGCCCTGCCCTTCAGAGGCACTTCCTTTTCTTCTCCCCAAGCCTTCCTTCCCAGTCAGCTCCCCTGACTTGGAATTACTCCTAAGCCTTGGCCCAGGCCCCTCTGCAGTGAGATGGAGGGACTCATCCCCCTGAGAGTGGCATCTGCTGACCCACTGACTGCCTGTGGTCACCCCACAGAGTTCTGGGAAGGGGGGTTGCCTACCATTTTCCTCAGAGCGTCCCTGCCAGCTGCCTGGTTCTCACCCTCAGTTTTCTAGGAAAAGAAATGGGGGAGAGACAGGGACAGGGTCAGGAGCAGCCCTAGAAGCAGCGTTGAGGTGGATGGAGGTGGGTGAGAGGTGGTTCTTTCAGGCGCAGGAGGGATGGTGAGGAGGACAGAACCACCAAGGGGGTGGCGCTGGAACGGGAGGCCCCAAGGCATCACTGTTCCCTGGCAGGGGTCCTCTTGCCCTGAGTCCCTTGGGGCATCCCTGGAGACCGAGGCAGTCAGGTGAGCCCGACAGGAGCCTCTGGGAAGGCAGGTGGTGGCAAGCAGGGGCCAGCCTGCCCTCACTGCTGTGAGCTCCAAGGGCCCGAGAAACTCTTGTTCTCAAATGACGCAGGGATGACAGTCAGCCTTTGGTGGACACTGTGTAGGTGTCCAGGTAATACTGCTGGTCTTAGAGAATAAGGAGAAACCTGGAAACATAAAAGATAACAGAAACATAAAGAGAAAGAAACAGCCACAGTTCCACTCCCGAGAGCCTCCCTTGATGCAGTTTGGGTGGCTCCCCAAAATTCCCTTCTCCTGGAGTGTTTGTTTGACACGATCTGTGAGTGTAATGCACCGGCTCCTTCAAAGGTGGCTCCGCTGCCCCATCGCCTTCCTGCCCTCCACACGCAGGGACTGGGCAGGCCAGCCTGGGAGGAACGGACATCCGACCTGGCCTTTGGAGTGTGCAAGTTTTCCTGTCCCAGAAGCTGTGGAGTTTCATCTCCACTGTTTCATGCTGGTGTCCTCCACGTCCACTGTCCCCGTGTGATCCCAGACAGTTCCTTGTGCCTGGATCCTGGTTCTCTTGGCATTGCCCATGCTGCCCAGAGCCAGGGTGCTTTTGGGAAACACTCCCTCTGCTCACATACCTTCAGGGGCTCTCCCTGCCAGCTGTCCCCAGGACCTCAGCAGGCAAGAGCAGAGGGAGGGCAGTGGGGAGCCACCAAAGTGACCTGGAGTGGCATGCGTGGCCATGCTGTCTGCAGATGAACCCATGGGTGCTGTGTGGAGAAAGGGCTGCTGGGAAGGCGATGGGGAAGGGGACAGGAGGTGGCCACCAGGGAGGCCCCTCCTGGGTGACTGAAGGGCTGGAGGAAAGGAGGCTGACTCAGGCTTCTCAGGATCTGAGAGGGCAGGGCTCAGGAGGATGCCCCTTTTGTGGTGGTGGGTGGGGGTGGACAGCACGCTTGGTGTGGCTGTGGAGAGCTTGAAGAGTGTGGCAAATCTGAGGGGGAGCTGTGGGAGGCACCTGGCATGAGGGGCTGAAGCCCAAGCTGGGCGGGGGGGTTGAAGGCAGCTGGAACATGGTGCAGCGTGCCCTGGGAAGAGAGGGGGCTCGGCCTCAGTGGCCACCCAGGGACTTTGGAACTTACAACCACAAGATCTTTGACTGTCACAGCTGTCATAGCTGAAAGGCTCTCCGGGATCACCATTGTTCTACAAGGAGGATATTAAGGCCACCTACCTAGGGACCCAGCTGTCCCTGGCACTCCTGGAAATGGAGCCTGGGAAGTTGACGCCCATGGCTGCGTGAGCTCAGTGGCTTGGCTGGATAAAGTGGAGTCCCACCCACCACGTGGCGGTCACGTGTGAGGCTGCGTATGCCTGATTGTGTGCTGAGCCCACATTTAGTACAGGGCAGAGCAGGTTGCTAGATCCCTGTCCTCATATCTGCCAATTTGCCCCTCCTCCTCCGGGTGAAGCATGTGCTCAGTGGTCCCCTAGGCAGAAGGAGTCAGCCAAGGAGCAGCTGAGTGCAGCCAGAGCCCTCAGCACAGCCATGAGGCTGCAGTGGTGTCAGGGGCTTAGGCAAAGTGTGAAGTGGGTAACAAGTGATGTGGCACCACTGAGCCCTGAGCCTCAGACTGGGCCAGGTGGGCCCTGCCATGGCCCCTCACCTCCTTTCTTTTTCTTCTACTTCTGGTGCTGACTGGCCCCCTCTAGCCGGCCAGTGGTGTAATAGGGATGGAAGGACCGATCTGCAGGGTGTCTAGTCCCGAGGTGTGAGTTCCCTGACCTGGGCTCATTTCGAGCCACCAACATGCCGTTAACGCTTTATAGAATTCCTGAAGAGTTAACATTCAGCGCTTGTGGGCTGGCAAGGGATGGCCCAGGCAGCCCATGTGGAGAGGACCCTGGGCTTTCCACATGCAGGGCATCATCCTTCTCTCTGTCCCTGTCTGTGCTGTGCTTCGGGCAGGCTTAACCCTCCTGTAGGTCTTCATTTCCAGGTGGGGAAGGGGACAGGAAAGGCGCTGTCACTATCCTCCTTGTTCTGTTTAGGTGTAGCTTGTACCTTTCTGAAGGTACATATTTACTTAGATGACTTAGCAGGATGACTACCCTAGTAAGATACCTCCGTGGGTGAATGCATATGTCTTGCTGAGATGACATGGCTGGATGCACGTATGAACATAAAACCGTGTCCTCACCTGTGTCCTTGGAGGAATACCCAGGAAACTCATGGAGCTGTCTTCAGCCTCCCAGCAAGAAGTCTGGTGGGGGAGCTGGCTCTGGAGGACAGCCTGTTTGTGGCATCTCTGCCTCTGCCTGCTGGGCTGAGGGTACATACCTCTATTTACCTTGGGGTAACATATGGTAACTCTATGTTAAACTTTTTAAGGAATTGCCAAGCTGTTTTCCAAGTAATTGAACAATTTTACATTTACTAAATTTTATACCAGGGATTTATGACAGTTCCAATTTCCCAACATCCTTGCTAATGCTTGTTGTCTGGTTTAGTGGGTATGAAGTGGTATCATATGTGGTTTTGATTTCCATTTTCTTAATGACTGATAATGTTGAGTATGTTTTCATGTGTCTGTTGGCCACTTGTAAATCCTCTTTGGAGAAATGTCCATTCAAACCCTTTTCCCATTTTTAAATTGGGTTGTCTTTTTATTGTTGAATTGTAAGAGTTCCTTGTTTATTTGGATACAAGACACTTCTCAGACATATGATTTGCACATTTTTTTTTTTTAAGACAAGTCTTGCTCTGATGCCCAGGCTGGAATGCAGTGGTGCAATCTCAGCTCACTGCAACCTCCGCTTCCTGGGTTCAAGCAATTCTCTTGTCTCAGCCTCCCCAGTAGCTGGGATTACAGGCATGCGCCATCACTCCTGGCTATTTTTTTTTTTTTTGTATTTTTAGTAGAGATGGGGTTTCGCCACGTTGGCCAGGCTGATTCTGAACTCCTGACCTCAGGTAATCCACCTGCCTCAGCCTCCCAAAGTGCTGGGATTACAAGTGTGAGCCACTGTACCTGGCGAATTTGCAAATATTTTTCCTTTTCTGTGGATCGTCTTTTCACTTTCTTGATTGTGTCATTTGATACACAAAAGTTTTAAATTTTAATGAAATCCAGTTTATTTCCTTGTTCCTTAGTTGCCTTGAGTTTTTGTTGTCATATTTAGGAAACTATTGCCTAATCCTAGCTCATGAGGTGAAAACTTCTGTTTTCTTCTAAGAGTTTTATACTTTTAGCTCTAACATTTAGGTTTTTGATCTATTGTGAGTCAACTTTTTAATATGGCGTAGGTAAGGGTTTTAACTCAATCGTTTGCATGTGGCTATCCAATTGTCCTAGCATCATTTGTTGAAAAGACTATTCTCTCCCCCATTGAATGATCTTGGCATTTTTGTCAAAAATCAGTTGACCACAGATATATGGGATTATTTTTGGACTCTTTTGAGACAGGGTTTCACTCTTTCACCCAGGCTGGAGTGCAGTGGCAAGATCTTGGCAGCCTTGACCCCCCTGGGCTCAGGTGATCCCCCTACCTGAGCCTCCCAAGTAGCTGGGACCACAGTTATGCACCACCATACCTGGCTACTTTTTGTATTTTTTGTAGAGATGAGATTTTTCTATGTTGCCCAGGCTGGTCTTGAACTCCTGAGCTCTGCTTGCCTCAGCCTCCCAAAGTGCTGGAATTATAGACACGAGCCATTGCACCCAGTCTATTTCTGGACTCTTGCTTCTGTTCTATTGGTGTATATGTCTATCCTTATACCAGTGTGACACTTGTAAGTTTTAGAAAGTAAATAGTAATTTTTAAGTAAGTTTTGAAATTGGAAAGCATAAGTCCTCTTTTTTTTTCCTTTTTTTTTGAGAGTCTTACTCTGTCATCCACGCTGGAGTGCAGTAGTGTGATCTCAGCTCACCGAAACCTATGTCTCCTGGGTTCAAGCAGTTCTCCTGCCTCAGTCTTCTGAGTAGCTGGGACTACAGGCATGTGCCACCATGCCTGGCTATTTTTTTTGGAATTTTTAGTAGAGATGGGGTTTCGCCATGTTGGCTAGGTTGGTCTGGAACTCCTGACCTCAATAATTAGCCAGGCATGTGGCACAACACCTGGCTAATTGTTGTATTTTTAGCAGAGATGAGGTTTTGCCATGTTGGCCAGGCTGGTCTCAAACTCCTGACCTCAAGTGATCCACTCACCTTGGCCTCCCAAAGTGCTAGGATTACAAGTACAAGTCACTGTGCCTGGCCTCTTTGTTTTTTTTAAAGTTGTTTTGATTATTCTGTGTCACTTGCATTTTCATACAAATTTTAAGAATGCATTGTCTATTTCTTCAAAGGCAGGAATTTTAATGGAGATTGCATTCAATCTATAGGTCAATTTGATGTAGTGTTGTATTCCCATCTTAACAATATTAAGTTTTCCAATTCATGAACATGGGATATCTTTTTTTTTTTTTTTTTTCCGAGACAGAGTCTCACTTTGTCACCCAGGCTGGAGTGCAGTGGCACAATCTTGGCTCACTGCAACCTCCACCTCTAGGGTTTAAGCAATTCTCCTGCCTCAGGTTCCCAAGTAGCTGGGACTACAGGTGCATGCCACCACACCTGGGTAATTTTTTGTATTTTTAGTAGAGATGGGGCTTCACTATGTTAGCCAAGACGGTCTCAATTTCCTGACTTTGTGATCTCCCTGCCTTGGCCTCCCAAAGTGCTGGGACTACTGGTGTGAGCCACCGTGCCTGGCCCAGGATATCTTTATCATTATTTAGGTCTTCTTTAATTCCTTTCAATAGTGTTTTACAGTTTTCAGTGAATAAGAAGTCTTGCACTTATTTTGTTAAACTTACTCCTAAGTATTTTATTCTTTTTGATGCTGTCTCAAATGGGGTTGTTTTGTTTCATATTCAGATTTCTCATTGCTAGTGATTCTTGTCTACTGATCTTATACCATGCAGGCTTACTGAACTCATTTCTTAGCTGTAAATAAGATTTCTTTTTTTGAGGGGGGATTCTTTAGGCTGAAGCAGGCAGATCATGAGGTCAAGAGATCGACACCATCCTGACCAACATGGTGAAACCCCGTCTGTACTAAAAATATAAAAATTAGCTGGGCGTGATGGCGCACGCCTGTAGTCCCAGCTACTTGGGAGGCTGAGGCAGGAGAATTGATTGAACCTGGGAGGCAGAGGTTGTAGTGAGCCAAGATCGCACCACTGCACTTCAGCCTGGCGCCTGGCGACTGGCGACGAAACGAGACTTTGTCTCATAAAAAAAAAAAAAAAGAGTTTTCTATATATGAGTATGTAATATGCAAATAAAAATAGTTTTACTCTTCCTTCTTAAACTAGATGTCTTTTCTTTCTTTTTCTTGTCTAACTGTCCTTGATAGAATCTCCAGTGCAATGCTGAAAACAAATGGCAAGATTGGAAATCCCCTGACCTTAGGAGGAAAGCATTCATTTTCTCACCACTAAGTATGATGTTAGCTATGGGTTTTTTGAATGCCCCTTTTTGAGTTGAAGAAGTTCCCTTCTATTCCTAGTTTGTTGGGTGTTTTTATTATGAAAGGATGTTGGATTTTGCCAAATGCGTTTTCTGCATCTATTGAGATGGTCATGGAGTGTTCTCCCTTTATTCTGTTCATATGGTATATTACATTGATTTTTGGTTGTGAAAGCAACCCTATATTGCTGGGATAAATCCCATTTGGTCATGGTGTATAATACTTTATAGTGTTAGATTTAGTTTATAGTATTTTATTGAGGACTTTTGCAACTATGTGACCTTCATGCTTTATTTTGATATCAAGGTAATACTTACAGAGTGAGTTGAGAAATATTCCCTCCTAGTCTTTCTTTTATTTTTTTGAAAGATTTTGTGAAGGTTTTTTTTTTTTTTTCTCCTTTTGAGACAAGATCTCACTCTGTCACCCAGGCTGGAGTGCAGTGGTGTGATCTCAGCTCACTGCAACCTCTGTCTTCAGGGTTCAAGTGATTCTTCTGCCTCAGCCTCCTGAGTAGCTGGGATTACAGGTATGTGCCACCACACTGGTGTTTTGTTTGTTTGTTTGAAGGTTTGGTGTTAGTTATAGTTAAACCTTTGATGTAATTCACCAGTGAAGCCAGGTGGCTCTGGCTTTATTTTGTGGAAGTTTTTTGGTTACTAGCTCAGTCTCTTTACATGTTACTGGCTTTATTTGGTGACATGGTGAGGCTTTGTGTCACCACCCAAATCTCATCTTGAATTGTAATCCCCATAATCCCTATGTGTCAAAGGAGACACCAGGTGGAGGTAATTGAATAATGGGGGTGTTTCCCTCATGCTGTTCTCATGACAGTGAGTGAGTTCTCACGAGATCTGCTGGTTTTATAAGGGGCTCTTTCCCCTTCGTTTGCATTTCTTCCTGCCACCTGTGAAGAAGGTGCCTCGATTCCCCCTTGCCTTCTGCCATGACTATAAGTTTCCCGAGTCCTCCCCAGCCCTGTTAAATGGTGAGTCAATTAAACCTCTTTCCTTTCTACATTACTGAGTTTCATGCAGTTCTTAATAGCAGTATGAAAACAGACTGATACATTTGGATTTTCTATTGCTTTTTGAGTCTCTTTTGGTAGTGTCCTTCTAGGAATTTCTCCATTTCAGCTAGGTTATTTAATTGATTGGCATACAGTTGTTCGTAATATTCCATTGTGCTACTTCCTTACTGGGAATGTGGGCTATCATTTTTCAAGGCAGCCATGGAGTTAGGAAGCAGGAATAAGGGACTAGGGAGCAGGAATAAGGGACTAGGATAAGTTGAAACAACACAAACCTCACTGTTTTTGCCAAGATTCATCTGTTTTTCCTGACCAAGTGTTCCTAGGGTTAGTGCAAACCTTTGGTGGATTTGCAGAGTTCTGAAAGAGTAGATTCCGATAATTTTTGCTAGGTTTTTTCATTGCTTTTGTGGAGGGATGAACTTCTGGAGGTCCTTACTCCACCATTTTTTGCTGACATCACTCTCAGTGTTTTTGCAAATGTCTAGAGCCAGAGCACGGACCCGAATCCCATTTGGCCATGGTGTATAATACTTTGTACAGAGTGCTAGGTTCAGTGTATAGTATCTGTGGCTCCCAATCCCATTCCTGCAGCAGGGCAGGCGGAGAATGGGTGGTAAGGTTGTGTAGAGATTTGGGATTTGGGCTCAATCAGGCTCGAAGCCTCTCTCAATTTCTAGCCTCCGATGTCCGCTTTTATAGTAAATATTTGTTGAATTGATTAGTACTTGGTAAACTTGTGCTTCAACTTCATTTACAAATTATGTTGTACAAAACACTGTGACTGTAGCCTCCTTTTCAGCCCTACAGGTGACCTTTGGAGCCCTAAATAAATGTTTCCTCCTTACATAAAACAGTGGCTCTGCACGAGAGTCCTGGATTCTAGTGTTGAGGTTTTCCACGTGGGAGGGGCTGAGTCGGGGGTGGTGAGAGGGGCTCAGGCGCTATGCCATTGACTTGTGGCTGATGTAAGAACATTTTCTGCATAAGTTTTCGTAAGCATCCAGCTATCTACATCAGATTCAGAGGTATTCCTTGTTTATTTTGGCTCCTCTAGGCTCAGCCTCTCTATGCCCTTTAGCCCCCGGGGCCATCTTTAAAAAACTATTTGTTGAATTGATCAGTGTTGTGCAACTTTGGAATTGGGCTGCATTTACAAATTCTATTGTACCCAGTGCTTGTTGCCTCTGACTCCCAGGGTGCTTAATGAGTACCTCCTCCTGCTGGGACTTGCTGGGTGAGTGTGCTCCTCGGTGATGGCATGTGGGCCTGGTATCTGGGAGCCAGCGAGCCCCTCCAAGGCTTTCTCCCGCCCCAGTTCGGGAGGACCCATGCCCTGCTGTCTTTAGTGAAGGCTGCCAGCTCTTCCTTTGGGAAGGCAGAAGAAGATATTCCTCAAGCTTTCTGACTTTCTAGAAAGGTTTTTCAGGGAAATGGAATCAGAGTTAAAGATTCCATGAGTGCGCTGGATCTTTATTGTGTTGCTGACCAGGGCCACCTTGGCCACCCTTGGGATGCCAACTGTGGGTGTTCATGCTTGGACCACAAGTAGCCTTGCCCGTCTCTCTGGGTAAAAATGCATGGGGCACGGTGCCTTCCTGGTGGTTTCCTCTGGATGCCTCTGTGTCTCCTCCCCTGGAAGCTGGAGGATTGCCTTTTCTCTAAGATATGGGTCTCTTTTGGGGTCCTTGGCCATTCGTTGGCCAGATCCAGAGGATCGGTCTGCCTGGTCTGGGTGCCCCAGGATGGTGTTTGTGGCAGAGGCTCTCAGGGACCAGAGCAAAGCAGAATGTGGGTCTTTGTGGCTCCCGTCATCGGTTTCTTTACTGTTGGCTGCGCTCCTAAAGGCTCCAGGTCCTCATTGCCCTCCTCAGCTGACCCTGCCCTCCTCAGTGCCTCCAGGGGCACAGGCTTTCCTCCTGGCAGGTGGCAGCCGGTGACCTCCGGGGTGTCCTGCCGCCACTGTGGACCTCACCTCAGCGCTGCCCGGGGCCTTTCCAGACCAGTCCCCTCCCAGCGGGGCCCAGCCCTGCCAGCCTCAGCTTTCAGGAGCTGCCCCCGCCGCGCGAACAATATCCTTTCTATTTGGAGTTGACTCCGCTGCCCTTTGGAGATCCCAGCGCGTAACGTGAGCTCGAGACCAGCGCGGGGGAGGCGCCCACACGTCCGTCCCGTCGCGGTGTCTGGTCCGAGGCGACTGCGCCTCCCCTCCGAGGTGGTCCCACGGCCCCTGCACCAGACCGCCGCGCCCGCTACCTCCAGGCGGCTGCCCCGCGCCATGGCAGCCCGGCTGGGTGCGCTGGCCGCGTCGGGGCTGTACCGGCGGCGCCAGCACCGGCAGAGCCCGCCGCCCGCCGCGGGGTAGGTGGCCAGGGGCGGGGCGGGTGGCGGGGACAATGGCCGGAAAGCTGCCGCGGCAGGGCAGGCCTTTCCTCCGAAACCCCGCGGGGCCCCTCCGACGCCGTGGGCTCTCTCCCGGGCGCCGGATGGGCCCTGAGTTGGCGACAGGGTGGGCGCGTGCGACTTTATCTAACGGGGTTTGATATCACCTGTGACCAGCTCCCCTGGCAGGGTGCGCCCAGGGGCCGGTGTTAGAGACTAGGGAGCCTGTGTCGCCCCCAGCACTGCTTTCAGACTGGGGCGATCGTGCTGCACTTCACAGATGAGTAACAGGTTCCGAGCCCAGCAGGCACCTGCTGGACTCACCCACCCCAAACGTGGCTATGCTGTGATTTGAACTCAGGTTGGACTGACTCCAATGCCTGTCCTGCTTCATTCTACGGAGGACTGCCAGTGTCGATAGGCTCCTTTTGGGCTGAGGGGAGAGGCCAGTGGGGTTGAGGATGGTCCTCAGGGCTTCCCAGAGGATTAGTTGACTCTGGATGGGGACGTTGGCAGGGGCAGGGGCAGGAGGAGCAGCTCCTGGACATTATGCCTTTGCAGTGCCCAGGAGCCAACGAGGGAGAGAGAGAGCAACAGGGCTGTGAGCTTGGGGTCCTTGGCATCAAAGTGACAGTTGGGGACCCTAGGGAGGAGGCCAAGCCTGGACAGAAGGGCTGGGGCACCAGGGAGAGAGCCAGGAGCAGCAGTCGCAGAGGTAGGGGAGGGCCTGGAGGACCCAGGAGCAGAGGAAGGCCAGTGCCACCCAGGGCAAGTGAGACCTCCTGTGAGACCTTCCGCCCACAGCCTGTGCCCAGACCCTGAGTGCAGTCCACTGGGAGCTCCTAGTGTGTGGTCAGGGAAGGCACCCAGAGGGGCAATTAGAGGACTGAGCCATCAAAGATATCTTCTGCTGAGAAGGAAGACGGAGGGCACTGAGTGGAGGGTGGGAACTGCAGACTGCAGCGCGGCCCTCTGTGGAGTCCCTGCTGCATGCTGGGCTGCGGCCTGTGCTGGCATGGCAGGTCCGGTGCAGCCTGCTGTTCAGGTAGGGACCCCCAGGCTCAGGAGGCCAACTTACTCACCTGCGTGTGGCAGAGCTGGAGCAGGCGGCCTCACTAGTCAGCCTCTGGACAACCCTGGGCGTCTGTGGCATAACCGTGGTACCAGGCTGCGGGTGGCCAAGGCACTGATGGTCCCAAGGCTGTGCTGGAGAGTGATTTTCACAGTACGGGTATCACCGATGAGGTGCAGGCGGGACAGGCACGATGATGACAGTCAGGCGCGGGGCGGCCCTGAGCATGCACGCACCTGTGATTATTCGCCACTCCATTTTGTTTTTCTTTGAGCTTCTGGTTCGTGTCCTCTGCCAGTTCTCTGATGTCAGTGTGACAGGTTTCAGGTGTACCTGCTTAAAAGTAAAGCTGCTAGAGCAAAGAGGTATGGCGAGGGCTTCCGAAGGAGCTCTAATTTCAGACAGGTTTTATACCGATTTGGAGTCTGTTTCTGATGGTGTCAATGCATCTTGTGTATAGCAGCCCAAGGTAGCATGTTAATTGTCTAGCTGGCTAGAAGCTAGAAAAACGTGGCGGGCTGGCTTTGTGTAAATTTTTGTTGACCTCGCATAGCCAGGTGACCCCTGGCACTGGCCACTGGCTGGCTTCCTGGGGGCGGGGCAGGGAGGAGGCCCTGGCAGTGCTGGGGGTCTGAAGCTGCCCCTGGGCTGTGCGGCAACCCTCTGCACCTGGAATAGAGCCGGTCTCAGTGCGGGTGCTCAGTGAAGACCTGTTGGATGAAGGACAGAGCATGGGCTGTGCTTGCAGGAATCGCCTCACTTAACCCTCCTAAAGTGCCTGCAGGTAGCTATTCCTGGCCCATTTTGTGGATGAGGAAGCTGAGGTTTGGAGAGTCCTCTACTGCAGGTCACACAGGCAGGGGGTGTACGGGCCAGGGTCGCAGCCTGCTGTGCCTGGCTATAGGGCACACACCCTTGGCCTGACTGCCGCTCAGGCTGATGTGGCCTCAGCAACACCGGCTCCTCTTGGGTGTGATCAGACCCCTTGTGGCTGGCCCCTGACTCTTCCCAGGTCCTTATGCTCTCTTCGTAGACTCAGGTGTCGGGGAGGCTGGGATGGAAGAAGGGCTGGGGTTGTTGAAGAAACATAATCTGGAATGGGGGATGCCAGGAGGGAATTGGGGGGAGCATGAGTCCAATCCTGTGTGACCCTTAGCTGGTTACCGACCCTCTCTGTGCTTCAGTCTCCTTATCTGGAACCAGCCTCCTCCTCTTACAAAGGCTTGAAACAGAGCAGGCTCCTCTGATCTCACCACCCCAGGCTCAGGGTCATCTTGCAACAAATTGGCTTGTGTTGGCTGTCAAGACCGAGAGCATTGCGAGGTGCTGGGGAGGCTGGGGAAGGGCGTGAGATGGCATGCTCGATCCCAGGTCTGGGGTTTGGCTTCCGGCCTGGGCGTGCCCTGGGCAGTGTGTCTGTCTGCGTAGTCCGGCTGGAGGCGGGTAGTGGTGTCTCCTGAGGGATAACTGGGCGGACTCTGTGTTCCCTATTCTTGAAGGAATGTGCAAAGGAGGACATGGAATGTCCGTGTCTCTGGCCCTTTGCCCTCTCGCAGGGAGTGCAGGCAGCCTGCAGGCCTTCCCCTGGGCTGAGCCATGCAGAGGGACTGTGGAAGGCTCCCAGAGTTGCTGGAAAACAATAGCTCTCTTTATCCAGTGCTTTGCCTGGCTGGCCTGGTGCTCTGTGCTGGACACGTGGGTGCCATTCATTCTTCACTTCGGCTCATGAGGTGGCTACTGTTTCTCTGGTGCACCTCTTTACAGAAGAGGAAGTGAGGCCCTGAGAGGCGAGCACCTTCTCCAGGTCCCAGGGTGGAGGCTGGGGCTATCAGGTGTAGAGCTGGGTGGGTGGGCCCAGGCCTCTGCCAGCCTTGCAGTGTCCCGCTGCCTCTCTTCCTGCCCGGCGGGATCCAGCAAGCAGTTCTCTCATGGTGCTGAGGCTCCGTTGTTTCTGCCTGCTCCTGTCTGTCCTGTCTTTGCCAGTGGGCTGGAATGCTCCTTTGCTCCCCCATGGGGCATCGTGGGGCCTCTCACAGAGCTGCTGTTAGGGGCTCTGATGCTTGTGACTTGGGCTGGGGCAGCCCCTGGGTGCAGGAGGGAGGTGGTCACCCCCACACCCACCTGCCTGTGCCAGGGTTTGTGCAAGGCTTGTTGGGCACAGGTGGCGATGTTCTCACTGGAGGCGTCTGGGGACCAGCCAGGGAACTGGTTAGGGGCCCTCTACGTCCAACTGGAAGATGAATGGGAAGGCAGAGGAGTGAGGGTATGGCCAGGCTCTTCCCTGGTGGGAAGCATGGTAACTGGGGAGTGCTAACTGAGGGTTGTTTGTGAAGTGGGGAGGGAGGAAGGGTGGTGAAGCGCCTGGGCTAGCGGCGCAGGAGTGCCGGTCACCACAACAAAGGGCACGGAGCCCAGCAGCACCTGGCCAGTGGAAGTAGGGTCAGCCTACCTGGAAGCCAGAGGGGACCGGCCTGTGGGTGCCGGCCTAAACAGCAGCCCCTGGGGCAGAGAACAGGAGCCTGCAGCGGGTGAGAGGGATGTGTGGTCATTCACTGGGGGCTAGAGGTCTGGCTTTAAGGAGCAATCTGAAAGGCTGGGGCTAGGTGGAAGTCCTTATTTGGCTTCATTTTCTGGGTCCTTGGAGTGAGGAATTCCGGGCCCAGAGTCATGGGATTTCCTGTTGATTCCTGACTTCTCTAAGACTCCCAAGGTCTCGCTCATGGTCAGGCACTGGAACGTCCTCCCTGCCACTTTGGGTGTGTGTTTCAGAAGAGGAGGTTCACAGCGTTCTCCAGGAAGGAAACCAAGCCTGTTCTAGGGAAGCCCAGCCCAACGCTTAGGGTGGCTTGGGGTGGCCAGCCTCTGCCCTGGTGGCCTGCCTGTCCCACCCCGTGGAGACCAGCAGAGAGCTGAGAGGACTGAGGGCCGACCGCTGGGTGCCGAGACGTCCTTTCTTTTTGGGTTCTTTCCAACCCCTGTTGCCACCTTGCTCCTCTGGCCCAAATGTGGGCTCAGGTGGGGGCTTTGGTCTCCTAAGCACACCAGAGGGCAGGCCAAGGTGGACGGAAGTCCAGCATGCCCAGAAAGTGTCGCTGAATGGCCTCCAGCCAGCCTCTGCCATGTGAGTACGTAAGCAGAGAAGAAAGGACATCAGCAGGGTGCCCTTTCCTGATTTCCAGTCCATCTCCATGTGACAGCAGGCTCCTGTGGGACCTTCCGTCCACAGCCCATGGCCAGACCCTGAGCGCAGCCCTGGCCTCCAGCCCTGGGCCCGTCCTCCAGCCCTGGGCCCGTCCTGTCTAAGGCCCCGCTTCCCTGTGGTTGGCACTCTTCAGGCCGGCCCTGCCCAGATCGCAGGCCGCAGAACAGCCCGACAGGAGCCTCACTCACCAAGCATTCCCCTCATGGTGCCACAGCAGTGAGTGACTGCTGGGTGGGATTCACCCTGGGAGGCAGAGCAGGCGGAGAGGTATTCCCAAAGGCACAGCGCTCCAGTCCTGCCACGCCCGGCTGTACCCAGGCAGACGTTACCAGCTGGTGGCATCACTCCCCATCGAGCCTGATGCTCCCTCTCTGCCCGCCCCTCCAGGCCGCCACAACCGATCCGCTGGAGTTGATGCTTGAGACAGAACCTGTGTTCTCTCTTTCTAGTCAAAGTTGTGGGGTATCTGGTTCTCTGAAGGTCGTAAGGCAGTTGGGGTGTCTAGGGCTACATCCTAACCCTGTTTTTGAGCCTAAAAGTCCCCTCCTGGCCGTGCCGGAGGGCCCTGGGACTGGACTGACTGTGGGCTTGGCTCACTCTGGGCTTTTCCCTTGTAGTTTGCATTTCACCCCTCCCAGAAGGAAACCCAGCACTGACTCAGGGGACAGACAGTGCCCAGCACGGATGAGATCTGCTCCCCTCACCGTCTCGTCTCAAAGATTCACACTCTTGCCTTTGTTTTTCTTGAGACAGGGTCTCACTCTGTAGCCCAGGCTGGAGTGCGGTGGCATGGGCACAGCTCACTGCAGCCTTGGCCTCCCAGGCTCAAGTCATCCTCCCGCCTCAGCCTCCCAAGTAGCAGGGACTACAGGCTTGCATCACCACACCTGGCTAATTTTTTTTTTGGGGGGGGTATTTTTCTTAAAGATGGGCTCTTGCCATATTGCCCAGGCTGGCCTCAAACTCCTGGGCTCAGGGGATCCTCCCACCTTGGCCTCCCACAGTGCTCTGGGTGACAGACTTGAGCCGCTGCACCTGACCACCCTCTTGCCTTCTCCGTGGTTGGGTGGTTATGTGTTTATTGGAGGCAGTCAGTGTGAAACTAACTCATGGTGCAGAGGATGGGACCGTGGAAGACGGAGCAGTCTGGGTTCAAGTATGGAGCACGCTCTGCTGTGTGAGCTTGGGCCAGTTACTCAACCTCTCTGAGGCTCAGGTCCCTTCTCTGGAAGAGGCCACAATAACAGTAGCTGCCGGGTTGCCTTGGGGATGAAATAAGAGTGCAAATACAGAGCTGCTCACACGCGCTGGGTGGTGTTCTGTGCTGAGACTCTCTGGTTCCTGAGGAAGGGGTGATAGGGGCCCAGGTAGGAGTTGACTTGGCCCCTGACACCCCAAGGGGTGGGCATTACAAGCACTGAGCGGCCTGGACCTTGGCTTAGAGTGATTTTTCCTGATTTTTAATCCTGGATGTGTCTGTTGGGCGCAGGCCTCTGTGTGCCCCTCCTGTGCCCCTGCCCAGCTCTGACTCACCCCTCCTGTCTCCCGCCTCCAGCAACATGTCGGACGCCTTGGCCAACGCTGTGTGCCAGCGCTGCCAGGCCCGCTTCACCCCTGCCGAGCGCATCGTCAACAGCAACGGGGAGCTGTACCATGAGCACTGCTTCGTGTGCGCCCAGTGCTTCCGGCCCTTCCCCGAGGGGCTCTTCTACGAGGTGAGGACGCTCCTGATGGCCTTCTGAGACCAGCTCAGAGTCTACCCTCAGACCCGGGCTCCATGCAGTGGTCCCGACTGCTGGCAGGCCAGGCCGGGAGCCAGCCCAGAACCAGGCTCGAGCTTCTGCACAGGCCCATCCTTCACCTGTGAGAGGTGAACAGCACCCCGGGTACCCTGGGCGCTAACAGACAGCCACCTTTCCCAGCCTGCTCTGGGCAGACGCTGGGCAGTCCCTGGGGGCAGGAAGAGTCTGCCCTGGTGTTGCTTGGCCTCTATGGGGACCAGACAGTGAGCACAGCAACCCCAAGGCCCACCAGCCGATGCCGATGCCCTGGTGCTCAGGGCTCACAGGGTGGGGTGCGGTGGTGCTCAGGGAAGGTGAAGTTTGGGCGGACCTGAGGGGAGGGAGCTACGTACATCTCTGCAGGAAGAGCACTGGGCAGAGGGCACAGCACATGCAAAGGCCCTGTGGTGGGAGAACGTGGGGCTGTGTGGAGAGCAGCAGGGAGGCTGGTGTGATGGAAGCCGAGGGCATGAGAGGGAGAGGGCCAGGAGCCGAGGACGGAGAGGTGGATCTCATTTGGCCCCATGGGCCTCTACAGAGCCTTAGGCTTCTGCTTTTCGAGAGACAGGAGTCTCCTCGGGGTGTGGGGCAGAGGAGACACACCGTCTGCTGACATTTGAAAAGGTGTCCTGGCCGGGCGTGGTGGCTCACGCCTGTAATCCCAACACTTTGGGAGGCAGAGGCGGGTGGATCACCTGAGGTCAGGAGTTTGAGGCCAGCCTGGCCAACATGGCGAAACCCCATCTGTACTAAAAATACAAAAAATGAGCCTCGAGTGGTGGTGGGCGCCTGTGATCCCAGCTACTCAGGAGGCTGAGGCAGGAGAATCACTTGAATCTGGGACGTGGGGGTTGCAGTGAGCCAAGATCGCACCACAGCACTCCAGCCTGGGCGACAGAGCAAGACTCCATCTAAAAAATAAAAGGATCCCTCTGGCTGCTGTGCTGAGGAGACTGCGTGAGGCGGGGCAGGAACAGAGGCTGTGAGGCCGCGGGGACCAGGGGCTGAATTAGTGCAGTTGCCCAGATGAAAGAGAAGGGCTCCCACCAGCTCACAAGAGCAGTCGTTAAACCATCAACAACCTTGCAAGCTGGTTGTGCAGCACAGCTGTGGCTAAAAATTAAATTATATAAATGTATAGTGGGCTAACATTTTATTAAGAACAGAGGTAACAGATACTCAAAGCATACCACTTGCTAATTATTTTGTTACATTTTACTATTGTCTGTGCTGCTGGGGTTACTTCTGTCCTTTTGCACAGCTCCCCCTCAAGTCCAGGTCCATGTCGTATTGGCAGCCGGAAGTTGGCCATGACAGATATATTCACACCATGGACATTGGCAAACGCCGCACAGCAGGGCCTGCCTCTGCCCCCCAGGGAGCTGGCTGTTCCATTTACCAGCATGCCACTGGTGGTTGTGGTGACGGTGGTGACCAGGGGTGAGATGCGGCTCTGTTTCGAGGTAGAGCTGATGGGATTGGCTGGTGCATGGATGTGGGCGTGTGGTCTGCCTGGCAGAGCAGGAGCCACCGTTCCTCATGGTGCCGTCAGCCTCCTGAGAAGTGCTGGCCAAGCGTAGAGGCAGCAGGAGGGGTGGACAAACCTCTGGGAGGGGTGGCCATGTGCACACAACAAAGCCTGGCACACAGCAGGTGCCCAGAAGATTTCCATTGCTGAAAGAGTTTAAGCCTTTCCTGCCTCTACAGGTCACTTAGTAGGGCTAAATCCAGTTCAGTCTAATAAGACACTCATTTCAGAGAATGGGGAAAAACCGAATTAAAACATAGGAAATAAAATTGTTAAAAGAGAGGAAAGCAGAGGCAGGCTTTAACCCCGTTTGTGGCCAGCACAGGGGCCCTCGATGCCAGCGCTGCCTGGAGGGTGCTCACGCTGACTCCTGCTGGCCGTAGCCCTGTGCTCCCCCCACCCACCATGCCTGGGCCCTTCCCGCCCCCCTGCACCCTCCCACCCCCCGATGCCTGGGCCCTTCCTGTGTTCCCTTTCTTCTGTGTCCTGTCCCCGGGTCTTCCTGGCTGCTGGGGGAGCTGGACTTCTCCCACAGAGAAGGTACAGGAAATAAGGCCGAGTGACACTACACTTCAAACTTGATCTCATCCCTCCTGGCTTAAACCCCCCTCGACCCCTGCCTGTTCTCAGGACTAATAGGGCCCAGATCCTCAGTAGACACCAGCAGTCCCTTGACAGATGGCATCGCTGACCTCTCCAGCTTCCATGGGGGCCCCTCCCTTTGCAACCCGCCATCCCAAATGGACCAGTGTCCTCTGCTGGCCAGGCCTGGGACCCGCTGCTCCAGCCTCAGCCGGGCATGCCCTGTCTCAGTGCCCCGTCCCCTGCTGTCAGGTCCTGACCCAACAAGGGCCTGGGCAGCTCATGGGGATGACGGGTGGTTTGCTTGTCCTCTCTCTGCGGCCCCTTTGCAGTTTGAAGGCCGGAAGTACTGCGAACACGACTTCCAAATGCTGTTTGCTCCGTGCTGCGGATCTTGTGGTAAGGCGGGTGACAGCACACACCCTGTGCTGCCTGGGAAGTGGGCAGCAGGCAGGGGGTGCAGGAGGGGGCACCCAGAACTGGCCCAGCTCTTTCCTAATCACCCACTCTGCCTCTCTGAGCAGCAGACCTCGGGCCCAGGCATCACCATCCCACCAGGGAGCCCATGGGCCAGGCAGAGAGCAGGTGGAGTGCTAGGTGGACGGGGCTTGGGAGGGCCCGAAGAGGGGACGGGCACGCGCCCCCTGCCCAGCAGGGACCTGTCCTCTTCCAGGTGAGTTCATCATTGGCCGCGTCATCAAGGCCATGAACAACAACTGGCACCCGGGCTGCTTCCGCTGCGAGCTATGTGACGTGGAGCTGGCTGACCTGGGCTTCGTGAAGAACGCCGGCAGGTGAGGTGGCCGCGTCGGGCCGGAGAGGAGGGGCCACAGCCCTTCCCAGCGCGCCTGCCAGCTCCTCCCGTGTGCTGCCCACTGGCTGAGGGCCCGGCAGGGTCCCGGTTCTGCAGCCTGCACTGACGTGGCTGCCCACCCTCCACGTCACCCTCCTCGTCACCTCAGGGCGGTTAGTCCAGCCCCCAGTTTACAGGGCCCCAGGCTCAGCGTGCTCCTGGCGGCCTCTTGGGAGCCAAGAGAAATGTCCACACTCTCCCAACCCCAGGCCACCCCACCTGCTGACCCCACCTGTCCCCCTTCCCCTGCCTGTACCTGCGCAGCTCAGTGTGGCCGGAGGGAAATGCCCACATTTACTCCAAGTTCAGGGCCACAGACCTCATGCGTCCTCCGGAAGTTCCTACCTTCTGCAAAGCCTTGCTTTCTTGTCCTCCCTCCCCGAGCACTGTCCCTGTAGCAGGTGGCCTTGTCTCCCGCCTCCCTGGGCCCCGCTCTGGGATGTCCTACAGCCCCACGTCTGTCTGTGAGCCCCATCCATCCCGCGATTTCTCCAGGGCCCCCTTCTCCACTCCACACTCTCTTTGTTTCTGAAGGGCCGGTTGGGGAGCTGGGTTCAAAACACTGCTTGGCCTTCCTCCCCAGCTCCTCCCAGCACATCTGCTGCCCTCCAGTGCGCCACCCAGGCCTCATCTGCCCAGGGACCCACACCTCCTCTTGACCCCTCAGCAGCCCTCACCACCGCTGCTGAGGTGCAGAAACGCCCCCCTCTGGCACCCAGGACCCTGTGTTCCTGTGGTTCTGCCCGCCCCTGCAGCTGCACATGCCCACTCTCCTCCTCTGAGCCACCTTCCCCTCTGTCTTTCCATGGGGGGTCCTTCCTCCTTGTCTCTCCATGAAGGGGTCCTTCCTCTCTGTCTCTCCATGGGGGGTCATCTGGGGCTCCGTGCCCATCCCTCATGGCTGCCCTTGCAGACACAGTCCCAGAGCCCTAAGTGGCAGGCATGTCTGGACAATCCTGGAGTCCGCCTCGGCCTCTGTATTGCTGTCCCCAGATGCCTACATGCCACCTCCACGTGGTGTCCACCAGGCATCCCAAACGCAACGGGGCCTGAGCAGTTTGGGATTCTCCTCCACGGACCACCAAGGCTGCCCGTGCATGTGTCCCCGGTGCCAGTGGAGGCAGTGCTGCCCCGCAGAGGCCCCAGCCTTGCATCCCCACCACACCCTCTCTGTCCGACTCTGTTCCCTCCCGCAGCTCCTCCGAGATGCCTCCTTGACACGGCTGAGCTCTTGTCCGTGCGCTGCCCATGAGAGAGGCACATGGCCTGGTGCCTGGTGTCTGGCCTGCTGTCCTCAGGGCTGGGCAGTGCCTGGCATTCAGCAGGTTGTCTAAATGAAAGGCTGAGGGGGCAGACAGTGCAGGGCAGGGGCCGAGGGACAGCACCAGGGCTTGTGCTGACCAGCAGCGTCGCTGACAGCATGTGTGGCGCAAGTCTAATCTCCTTCCTGAGCCAAGGTTTGCACAGGGCCACTGCCCCAACCAAGGGCTGGTTGGGGAAATTCCGAAGATGCTGGAAGTGCTTTGGAAATTCAAATGTGCTACAAGTGTATTGCCGTAAGGACGGGGCAGGGCGGCAGCTACAGTGAGGAATGAGGGCACCCGCTCGGCCCTCCGAGCCCGCAGTGCAGAACTTCAAAATCTGGGCCGACTCACTGTGAGCTGCCAGCGTCCCAGCAAGAGAGCCTGAGAGGCTGCCTCTGCCACGGCGCCACCGCTTTGCCATTCTTGGGTCGAAGAGAGAAGTTCTGGAAGACGCTTTATGTTGACCAAACACAGTAACCTTTGTAGTCTTAAAGCTACAGTTATGTTTATGATCTGTCCAAACAAGTACAAAAGAGGGCATGTTAGGGCGATATCTGCACGCTAGCAAGGGAAAGAGCTCAGGCAGAGAGAGGCCTCTCTGGAGGGAGTGGGCTGGGGCCGTCCCTTCGGGGTCTGGGTCGGTGGGAGGCAGGTGCACAGCCCAGCTCTGGCCTTAGCTTAGCTCCCGTGACTGCACAGGATGTGCTTTCCCGGACTGGGAGGCCTGGGAGTCTGCCAAGGAGCTCTGGGGGTGGCGGGTCTGTCATGGAGTTACAGCAGGAGGGATCCAGAATCCAGAGCTATGCTGGGTCCCTGCAGGCTGCAAGTGCTGAGGTTCCCCAGCAACCAGCCTGAAATGTGTGGCCTGTGTCCCTTCAACTCAGGCAGGGGGTGTCTGGCAGAGGCACCACAGAGGGGACCCGGAGTACCTTGCACTGCAAAGGAATATTAAGACTCCCTCTCTTCCCCACCAGGACCCCCAGGTCCCTCTTCTGGGTCATTTGCAGCCTGCCTTCCTGGTCTTTCTGATGAGCCTCGCCGCTGCGTGATTCTGTAGCAGGAAGGAGGCTGGGAGCCTAGTGGGAAAGAAAGGCGTCCTTTGTATTCAGGGGTTGTTCTTCCGGCCTCCTCTCTCCCTGCTATGGATGAGGTTGCTGAGTGTCTATGAGCCACTGAAAGCATCCCAAGCCCCTGCAGAGGGCCGGGCTGCTGATCCCCTTCATCAGTTCTCCCTTTTTAGGGGTTGAGACTAGGAGATCAAGGGAAACGGTGGGCACCTGCTGAGATTTCGGGCCTCCTGCTGGGGAGGTGTTGCGGAAAGGGCAGGTGCCTCTTGCTGAGTCTGCTGAGTCCTAAACAGTCGGCGCTTGGCTTGGACGGCGCCCCCGCTCACAGCTCTGACCTGGCACTCAGCGAGCTCTCGTTGGTTTTCCCTTCAAAGCTGGGGGGCGGGCCCGTGAGCTTTTTGCCACAGACTAAGTTGCACAGGGCATGGCGGAACTTCTCAGCCACGAAGAAATACATGACGGGGTCGAGCGCCCCGTTGAGGCTGGTGAGGCAGGAGGTGATGCGGTTTCCCAGGGCCAGGATGCGCTGGGCAGCGCAGGAGGTCCCGCGGCCGCTGTAGTGCAGCACGTAGACAGAGCGGTTGACGTGGTAGGGCACGAAGCAGACCAGGAAGATGGCCAGCACCATGGCGATCATGCGCACCGCCTTGCTCTTGAGGCGCTTCTCCACACGTGGGCCCTGCCGCAGGCTGCGGATGATCAGCAGGTAGCAGGTGACCGTGGTGACGAACGGGAAGGTGAAGGCCACAGCCAGGGACACCAGGGCGTGGTGGGAGGCCTTCTCCCGGTACAGCTGCAGGCAGACCACCGTGTGGTTGGTCTGCATGGTCTGCGGGCTCACCAGCAGCGGGGCCATGGCCACGGCCACCACCACCCACAGGAAGGCACAGGCCAGGTGCGCGTAGAGGGGCCTGCGGAGCTTGAGGGATTTGACTGGGTGCACGATGGCCAGGAAGCGGTCAGCGCTGATGCAGGTGAGGAAGTAGATGCTGGCATACATGTTGAGGTAGAAGAGGAAGCCGGTGAGGCGGCATGGGATTTCCCCAAACGGCCAGTGGTTCCCAGAGAAGTGGTAGACCAGGCGGGTGGGCAGGACCAGCACGCACGACAAGTCGGCCACTGCCAGATGCATCAGGAACACGTTGGCTGGGGTCCCTGACTTGTGGTCTCGGATGAAAAGCCACAGAGCCAGGGCATTGCCAACGAAAGCCAGAATAAAATCCAGGAGGTAGAAGGAGGCGAACAGCATGTTCTCCAGTGGCGTCTCCTGGCCACATTGCTCTGCTGTGGCCAGGGAAGAGTTGGTGATCAGACCTGGGGGGGCCACTTCAAGGCCATTCATGCTTTGGGTGGAGACAGAGCCGGGTATGAGCCTGGAGGGAACAAGCAAACAGTTCACAATGAGCCTGCGACCCGCGTAGCTTCACGCTCTCCAATTCCAGAAACCAGGCCTCTGATGCCTTCAGAACCTCCCGCTTCCAAGCTCAGCACTGCCCACGGGGCTGCTGAGGGGATCTCCTTGTCCATTGGGGGTGCGTGAGCGTCAAAGGCATTCTGAACTTCAGCACAAGGCAAATACGGAACCAGGGCTTGGCATTTCCCTGCTGCACAGCTGCACCCCTGCCACCCAGGAGATCCGGGGCTCCTCCGAGCTGGGAGGCTGGGTGGGTGCCGTGGCAGGGAACGGGCCATGGGCCCCACCTGGGTGAGGCTCTGGGTGTTCTGTTCTGCCCCTGAGGTGTGCTGTCTGAGGGGCAGGGGTGGTGGGGGCGGGGGCAGTGTGTCTGTGTGACTCCAGCTCCTCAATCCCAGCCTTGGCAGGCGAGTTCCACTCAACCTGAGTGCGTGGACCCTTTCTGACCCACCTGCTCACAAGTGCAGTGGCCAGGGTGTCACCACTTTTTGCTTCCCTTGCTGGTGCCTGACCACGGTTCCCCTAGCATCTGACTCAGGAGGGTGCCCCCAGGATGGCAGCAAGGGCGGTGTCCTGGGAAGTCAGAGGTCTGCTCTTCTACCCGCCTGAGAGTCTCAGCATCTCTCTTGGGGGCTTTCCCAGCCCACCAACTCTGTTTGGACTTCCTGACAGGTGGAGGCCTGTGCTAGGAGAAGCTTGTGCCTGGGCATCAGGCCAGCTGGGAGCATTTCCTGTGCCAGAGTAGATCCACCACCAGGAGGCAGCATCTCTTCCAGGAGGAAAGACCTGTTTTACCCAGGCAGAGAGACTGCCCAGGGCTGTCCAGGTCAGATCTGCAGCCCCAGAGAGGCCTGCAGGCCCCCGGGCTTGCTCACCTTGGAAGGCCAAGTGCAGAGCCCTGTGACAGGCCCGGGTAACAAGCCATATCCATCTGGTGAACGCTGGGTCTGGATAGTGTGCTCCCCACCCTCAGCAGACACAGAAACCCACTCCTGCTTTGATTTTTGTCAACTCAGGAGATTCAAGAAGGAGAGGGAGGGTCCCAAACACCTTGCTTCCCAACCCAGGCCTGCGACTGGGGGTGTGGGCAGGAGAGGGCAGGCGGCGGGGCCAGAGCAACCTGTAGCCCTGAACAGGGGCAGGACGCTGGGCTGGGTCCGCCTTCGAATCAGGGTCTCCAGCGGGCTTTGGCCAGGTGGGTGCTGATGATGGCACAGCTTCTGGGGCTCCTCTGAGAGCCCGGCCTCCCAGTCCCCACAGTCCCCACCCTGCATAGCCAGGCTGAAGCAGAGGCTGGAGAGGGGTTTGCAGGAGAGAAGCTGGTATCCTGCAGGGTCCTCATCCTGGCTGAGCCTGGCTCTGCACCAAGTGCCGGGGACCTGCCGGCAGCAAATTCACTCTGCACGTTTCTCCCAGCCTCAGTTTCCTTTTTTTTTTTTTTTTTTGAGGCAGAGTCTCCCTCTGTCACTCAGGTGGGAGTGATCAGCTCACTGCAGCCTCAACCTCCTGGGCTCAAACGATCCTCCCACCTCAGCCTCCTGAACATCCTGAGTAGCTGGAACTATAAGCTCATGCCACCACACCCGGCTAATTTTTGTATTTTTTGGTAGAGACGGGGTTTTGCCATGTTGCCCAGGCTGGTCTCAAATTCCTGGGCTCCTTGGCCTCCCAAAATGCTGGGATTACAGGCATGAACCATCGCGCCCAGCCCCTGTCCTCGTACTGACTCCGCAGGACTACCTCAGGATGCTGGTGGCACGGGGCAGAGTGGGCATGCGGACTGCTCATGGGCACAGCAGCTCCTGGAGGAGAAGGCTGGAGCCGTCCTCACATGGCGGAGAAGCAGGCATGGAGGTGGCTTTAGGGAAGGGTGGGAGGGCCCGCAACCCTGCTTCAAGAGAGCAAGCGGCCAGCTGCTGTGGTCCTCACATGGAGGGTGAGGGCTGGCCTGAGCACCTGGCCATCTATGTCCTCAAGCAAAGGGGAGGGCACCTGCCTAATAATACCACCTTTTAGCTATTTCTCTAGGCCCCCCCAGCTTCAGAGTGTTTCAGGATGTCTGAAGTTCTAACACCAGAGGTGCTTTCCTGCTGCTTCCAGGAACAGGGTCTGTTCTTAGGCTAATGTGGATTTCCTCGTGGGGACCCCATTCCTCAGGACTCCAGCTCCACAGTCCTCTGACTTGGGCTGGATAGTCTCAGCTGGCACTTTCCCTGGGACCGCTAAAACCACAGTGAGGGGCAGAGAGCTGAGGGATGAAGAAGGCAGGCTGAGTGATGCTTGGGAGCGGGAGACGGGCTTGACTGGAGTCCTGGGGAAGGTCTGAGGGCTCTGAAGGGGGCTGTGGATGAGAGGTAAAAGAAGGGAGGGACATAGGAGCGGGGGAGGACACGGAGCAGGTGCCGGTGGAGCAGGGCAGGGACTGTGACTTTGAGGGTGTCATGTTGCACGTGCTGGGGGTGAGGACCCCGAGACTGGAGGAGCAGGGCTCCAGGGCAGGCAGGACGGCACGGCCCGCAGCGGAGGGGAGGGGCATGCAGTGTGCTGTCTGCAGGTTGGCAGGAGAGGAGGAGAGTGTGAGCGAGGAAGCCCTGGAGACTGGAAGAGGTGAGGGGCCCAGTGAGTGAGGGGCTCTTGTTAGAACCTGGGGGTAGGAAGGGGCCAAGGTGAGTGCCGTCCACCCCAGACTGTCCCTCGGGCCTGTACTGTGTCTCACGGTGCAGGCATCACCCAGCCCCACAAGAGAGCAGCTCACTGGTGCCACCACCCATTCTGCCTGGCATGGCAGGGCCTGCCTGTGCTGGCTCAAACCAGTTTGAAGAGATAGGCGTTAATGGCCCCATTTTACAGATTAGGGAATCAAGGCTGAGTGTCTGCTAAAGTTAGGTCACTTGACCAGGGGACATTGGCCCTGGAGCTGGAAATGAAACCAGGGAAGCCCTGGGTCTCCAGGGCACTGTCTTGCCTCTGGAGACCGCCAGGGTGTCTCGGCCAGGGCAGGGAGTGTGACTCGGTCTCAGAGCTTGTCCTGGAGTCATGCCCCAGGCTCAGCACCTCCTCCCTGGAGCCTGGCCCCGGGACCACTCCCTAATTTTAGGGGCCCAGCATGAAATGAGCATAAGCAGCCTCTTGCTCAAAAGGGAAGAGTTTCAAGACAGTGACTGCAGAGCGCGACTGGGCGCGGGGCCATGAGTGACTGCAGGGGTTACATGTCTTGTAGCACTGGGTGGGCTTCTGGCGCCTGCTGCCTCCAGCCTGGGGGCCTCGCCTGGGCACTGCCCTCAGCTTCCTGCCCAGGCTGAAGGCTGCGTGGCACCTCCCTCTCTGGGACTGAGACTCCGTTTGCTGAGATTTCTCCTCCCTTTTTGTGCCCTTTTTGAGCAGTTCTGATACTGACTTCTGCAGTTTGGTCTGAGATGGGCCCTGCTTCACCCTGCATTGCCCTTTGGAGACACAAACTTCAGCCTAGACTCGCTGGCTCCTCAAGGCTCACTGCTCAGATGGCCACCGAGCGGTGTCCCTAAGGGGAAGGGGCGCCTGGGCAGTGTTGGGTCCCATGGCTGTGGGTGAGGTGAGCACCTAGGACAGGTCTTAGGCCTCTGTGCAGGTGGCCCCGCAGTTTCTTTTGCATTAGTGCCACTCCATCCCCGGCCTGAGCCCTCTCCCAGGCATCTGGCTCCTCTGTGGGCCAAGGCTGCCTAATGGTTAGGGGCAGGGGTGCTGTCATTGCAGCCTGGACTGCGAGCAAGCCACTTCCCTCTGCAAAACGCCGGCAGAGGGGTAAAACACTGCTTTGTGGGCTGCTGTGAGTTCAGACTGTGGTCAGCCTTCCATGCATAGGTCAGTCCATTACCAAAGAGATGGGATGTGACAGGCTGCTGCCTGCCTCCCAGGGCAGGGCTCCCTGCTGTGTTTCCTCTGCTTAGCCCTGTGCTCCCGGCCCGTCCCACCCAGCCTGCCTCTTACCTCTAGCTGCTGGTCCAGGAGGAAAGGGCAGGGCTCTGCGGGTGGCAGGTGATCTCTGCCCGTGGGTGGCGGTGGTGGCAGGGGGCTCTGTGCCTCTGTGGGCGGAAGGCTGGCTATTTAAGGAGAGGAAGGGAGACCACAGCCCCTCTGGCCCTGAAAGGCTGCTTCATTCCTGAGGGGTCCCTTGTGTGGCGGGCGGCTCCTCTGGCTGCCGCTGCTGCCACTGAAGCGTGAATATTCCAGTGTGTCCCCAGCCCATGCCCCCCGCCCCCGGCTTGACCACAGAGGCTGAGTGTGTGACTGTCTCGGAGCCTCAGAGCAGGCGGGGGCTGGTTGGGGGGCTTGGGCTGGAGCTGACGGACACAACAGGACGTTTCAGAACGGGATGATTTCCTACTGATGGGGGCAGGGAGGGGCCGGCTGCCATGGCAACAGGCCGCACTCCCAGGCCTGTGCCCACAGACAGCGGGGAGGAGTGGGGGGGGGTGTGGGGGAGAGCCTGTGAACGGAGGGTGGGAGGCTGAGGAGTCTTGCTCACTGAGTGAGAGGCGACTCTTTGAGGACACTTGCTGTAGGGTCCTTGTGTCCTGCCCTGTATAATGAGGCCCCATTTGGGCATGCAGAATAAATCATGGCCTTTATCTGGAGCGAGACACAGCTGCAGGAGCCTCATAATGGGGCGCTGTCCTGCCCGTGGGGACAAGACTCAGCTCAGAGGCCGGCCCCGCCGCTGCAGCTCCTCCTCTGCACGGGAGCCCCTGTGAATCCGAATCTGACCACTGGCCCTGGGGCTCCTCCCTGGGGTGGCTCCGGGCTGGAGCGCCTGTGAGTGCTGCTGGTGGCCGCCTCTGAGGCTGAGGGAACAAAGTTAGTTTTTCCCTTTCTAAAAATGATACATCCAGAGACATGGGAAACCAAATCACCCTTTCTGGTTTCAAAAGACTTTATATTTTGTTGTTAAAACATTGAACACTTTATGTATGCCACTGGCATTTATGGAGTGCCTACCTATCACACGAACTATTTTCCATTTGTCTCTTCACATAACCCTTTGCAGCTGGGATTATTGCCCCATTTTACAGACAAGGAAACTGAGGCTCAGACAAGTGAAGAAACTCACCCATCAGCAAAACAGTAGGAAGCAACAGAGTGAGGATTTGAATCCAAGCACGTGTCACTCCAGGACTTAGTCTTTGTGTGCACGTTTATTTTGCTTTGTTTTTCTGCTGCATTTTGAATTAAAATTCTTCAATTCTATCCTAATTCAACCTGAAAAAGAATTCTGAAGGTCACCTTTAGATCTGGTGCTGCGATGGGGTCTGTTGAGAAGCTGTTTTCCATCTGGTCCTTCCAGAGAGATGGGCTTCCCAGTTTGTCTGGCCTGAGAGTCAGTCATGTGTGAGGTGTCTGAGGTGGGGTGCAGGTCCCTTTCCTGTTGTGCCCGCGGGTGGCTGTCTGGAAGAATTGGCTCACACTGGCTGGAAAGGTGGCTGCTTGAAGCTAGCCACCCTGAGCGGGCATTTCTGGGCTCACAGACCTTCTGTTATTGGGGTGATCGCTGTCCGTGGCTTCAAGGGCCTTGACCATGGAGATGGTTTTGAGGCGTTCAGCTGATTTCTGTAGCTTTGAAATGGAAGTAATTCCTCGTGGGTTGAGTATAGTGCTGACCTTCAGGACGAATCGCCGGAATATGGAGTGGGGTCACCGGCCTAAATGCTGAGTCTGGGATAGAGGCGCTGCAGGGAACGTGGGCTGGCTGTCACAGGCGCTAGGTGGGAAGCTCAGCCCCAGACCTGCTGAGGAGGTGGCCTAGGGCTGTGCCTGGAGCACAGGTGTCTGGGCAAGGGTGGGCTTCAGGAATTGTGGTGGTGAAGACTGAAGCCACAGGCCACAAGTGCTTCCCACTGCTGGGGTGTAAGAGCCGGGGCCCTGGCCACCTGCTGAGGGAGATGATGCCCATCATTGCTCCCTTCCTCTCTTTCACAGTCATTCATCCAGGCATTCAATCTACTGACCCTGAGCTGCTGCCACATGCTGGGCACGTAGGGTCTCGGGGAGGCACAGAGAGCCAGTCAGCAGCTTAGCAAGTGGCGGCTGGGCCTTTGCCTGGGCCCCTTGCCCTGCACACAGCTGACGATGAGACACCCCAGGGCAGACGGAGCACAGTGCTGTGCAGGGTGGAGTCTAGCAGGCCCCTGGGGTCCAGGGAAGGACACTGGATGGGTGGCCCTGACATCTGGGGTCTGCCCTCTATAACCTGGGTGGGCATCTGGGGTCTGAGATTGGATCTCTTCAGTATCCTCCCTGACTAGCCTGTCGGAGGGGTGGACACTGGGCGTTGGAGGGCTGTGGAGGCTGGTGGGGGGTGAAGAGGGCCCCTGGGGCCAGGCGGCCTGGGAAGGGAGGTCTGGATGCAGCAGGAGCACCAGAGTTAGATTCGGGGGGCAGGTGGGAACAAGGTCCAGGGTGTTGGCTTGGGGCCTTTGTGTGTCTTTGCCTGGGGACTCTGAGTCCAGATTCCCACCACCTTTGAGGTCCAAGGAAACAGAACCTATGTTGATTTCTCTCTCAGCTGAGAACACAGCTGTTGTCCACCACAGTGAGTAGCATCAGAAATTGTTCTGAGGCCTTCACAAAAAGACTCTGTCATGACAGCTCCTGGGTTCGGGGCCTCCATCTGACATAGTGGTGCTTGTCTTTTGGACACAGAAAGTGCCTGCACGTGTTTGGGCCCTCCTTCATCCAGCAAACCCTGAAGGAAGGGGGCGAGTGACCTCCCGGGTACTCCCTGGCCACCCTGCTGGGCACAGTGGCATTCACTGTAACTCGTGGTGTTAAATATATTTGGAAAATGAAACAATTTTTTCAGCAGATATCCATTAAATGTCTGCTCTATTCCGTACCATTCCCTAGACTTAGAAGTGGAAAGAGGAAAAATACCACCCAGAGACAGTGAAGGCTCGCATTCTGGCGTCTTTCCTGCTGATCCCCTCCCCGAGCACAGGTCCCATCTCCAGGGTGCACCTGTGGCCTTCTGGGCCTTGTGACTGGGCAGCATGCTTTTCCGGACCCTGGATGACCCTTTGAAGCCCTCAGCTGCTCAGCAGAGTTGCAGGGGTCCGGGCTCTCTTCTCTGGAGGTGGCTGGGCTGTATGGGAGTGGGGGGTCTGCCCCTAATGCCCCTGCCTCCTACAGGCATCTCTGCCGGCCTTGCCACAACCGTGAGAAGGCCAAGGGCCTGGGCAAGTACATCTGCCAGCGGTGCCACCTGGTCATCGACGAGCAGCCCCTCATGTTCAGGAGCGACGCCTACCACCCCGACCACTTCAACTGCACCCACTGTGGGTAGGTGTGCCGCCCTGCAGTGGGGGTGGGCGGGGTGCCAGGGCCGAGCCAGGGGAGGAGCGGTGGGTCCTCCATCCGGGGAAGTGTTGAGGTGGGAGAGGTGGGCAGGGTGGGCAGAGAGAGGGGTTCCGAGAGTGGGGCTGCAGGGCGGAGGTGGGCCGGGGGCCATGAAGCGGCCAGGCAGGAAGCTTCTTTCTCCAGGGCTCTGTGCAGTGGGGCACTTGAGACCCAGGGGGCAGGTGGGCTAGGCCCCTAGACCGCACGTGACGGTTGAGCTGGAGAGGCGGAAAGGACCTGAGGGGGGGGGGAAGAGGCCAGGGGCGTGCCTGGCGCTGGTGTTAAGAGAGGAGTGGCACAGGCAGCCCCTCGGCCCCTCTTCGCCTACCCCCACCGTCCCGTCCAGTCCTCTCCGTGCCTATCCCAGACACCCAGCTGGTTTGGAGGAGGAGGGGGGCCGGAGAACAGACCCACTTCTCACAGGCCTGAGTGCAGAACACAGGCCACTCTTCTGGGCTGTGCGGGAAGTCCGTGCTCCAGGGCCCGTCTGGGGCACAGGAAGCCTTCAAAGGGCCTAGAGATCAGAGGGAGCAGCCGCCTCAGGTCTGCAGGGACAGAATGGCCCCTCGGGGAGCCGTGCCCCGGGCCGGAGGTGCTGGCATGACCCTGCAGAAGGGCAGGGACGGCACCTGGGGGCTGCACGTTGTCTTCCAGGAAGGAGCTGACGGCCGAGGCCCGAGAGCTGAAGGGTGAGCTCTACTGCCTGCCCTGCCATGACAAGATGGGCGTCCCTATCTGCGGGGCCTGCCGCCGGCCTATCGAGGGCCGTGTGGTCAATGCACTGGGCAAGCAGTGGCACGTGGAGGTAAGCCAGGCTGGCGGGCACATGGCCTCAGGTTGGGGGGTTGCCCCAGCTCAGGGTCACAGTCAGAGCCCTGAAGCCCCTCCATACTCCCAGCCCAGGGCGCGTGGCTGGCTCCCGGCGAGGCCCTTCCTCTGGGGTACTGCCCCTCCCTGTGCTCAGCCAGGGATCCCAGCCTGCCCACAGGAACCAGGAGACACATGTGCACACACATGGTTGGGTAGCCGTGCCCACCTCTCCTCTTCCCCATGCTGGCATTCTAAGAGACTCCAAAGTCTGGAGAAAACCGTGGGGGTGCCTGGGGGGCTGTGGTTGGCAGAACCTGCTGTGTGGACAGCCCTGTGCAGACACAGAGCTGCAGAGTTCTTAGGTGTGCGTGCTGGGTCACCTGCAGTGTCCCCGCTGGGTGTGGACTCTCATGTTCTCACGGGTACACTGGGAACAGTGAGCCCATCACCTTCCCTGGTGACCTGGCCAGCGCTGTGTCCAGAAGCTGTGCCTTGGGTGGCAGTGTGAGTGGGAGGCCATGCCATCCTGCCCTGATGCAGGCCCCAGTCCCCAGCCCCCAGCCCCCAGCCCTCATCCCCACATGCAGATCCCTGGGGGAATGCAAGTGCTGCTCACCCCCCAGGTCTGCAGGGGGTGCCTGCAGGAGTCCCCACATGGATAGGCAGTGCTGCCTCTGCCTTCTAGGGTCCACCATACTGCAGCACTGGGCTGGCACCTGACTCCTGGGGCTGAGGCTGCTGAGGGGGAGGCTAGAGTGGGAGGGGATGGTGACGTGTAAGGTTACCGTCAGTGCCGTGGAGGACGGGCAGGGTCTGCTGAGCCCACAGCATCCACAGAGGTGTCAGCCCCCCACAGTGTGAATCCCAAAAGGCCTCCACCCTCCCAGCCTCTGCTTCCTGTCCCCTTTGCCACCGCTGTCTCCTGGGGTCACTGCTGT
This sequence comes from Cebus imitator, assembly GCF_001604975.1. Taxonomy (NCBI): domain Eukaryota; kingdom Metazoa; phylum Chordata; class Mammalia; order Primates; family Cebidae; genus Cebus; species Cebus imitator. The sequence goes on along the minus strand of NW_016107522.1, from coordinate 406,744 downwards.
CCCCTGGAGTCGCCATTGGCTCCTGGGGTCACTGCTGTCCCCTGGGTCACCGCCTGTCCCTCGGGGTCACCGCTCTAGCCCTGATGCTACCGGCCTCCCTCTCCTCGCAGCACTTTGTCTGCGCCAAGTGTGAGAAGCCATTCCTGGGGCACCGGCACTACGAGAAGAAGGGCCTGGCCTACTGCGAGACCCACTACAACCAGGTGAGCCGGTGCAGAGCCTTCGGGGACGTGGGCTGGAGGGGTGGCCAGGAGGGAGGCTGTGGGCGGCCCCTCAGGAGCTCTGCCAGGTGCTGGGCCCGGGCCTGCACACTCAGCCCTGGCTCCTGGCCTGGGGTCTTGAGACCTGGGCGGCATTCTCAGCCCAGCATTCTCTGGGGTGGGTGTGAGGTCCTGGGCACGTGGGGCTGACAGCGCCTGCAAGCCCTTCCCTCCCTTGCTCTGGGACAGAAGGCAGAGGAGGCTGATGAGGTGAGGTCACCCGGGCTCACCACCTCGCTGGACAGCAGCAGGAGCCAGAGCAAAGGCGCCTTCTGGGGAGCAATGTCCAGCCTGATTTCCTTCCCAGGGGTGGGGGTTGCTCTAATGGGCCGCAGGGCCCTCATCCCAGCCTGGCAGCAGGGCCTGGGAGATGCCTGAGAGGGGCTGTGTTGGAAGGCCAGGCCGGCGGCATGATGGCCCTGGCTGGGGTGTGACTGCTGGCAGCCGCTCTGACAGCCTACTCGGCCCGCAGCTTTTCGGGGACGTCTGCTACAACTGCAGCCACGTGATCGAAGGCGATGGTGAGGCCTTGTGTTCCCTCCCCCCACCCCACCTGCTCTTCTGGGGCCTGGGTCCTGCAGCTGTGAGCCCAGCTGGGCAGCCTGGCCAGGCCTGCTGAATCCCGCTCTTCCCCCGCAGTGGTGTCAGCCCTCAACAAGGCCTGGTGTGTGAGCTGCTTCTCCTGCTCCACCTGCAACAGCAAGCTCACCCTGAAGTGAGTGCCTGTGATCGTGGGGTGGGGCTCAGGGTGGAGGGGCTCCCGCAGGTCCTCCCTCTCAGCAGCCGTCGGCACACCGGCTGGGTCCGACCTGCGGATACGGTGGGGACAAGGGGCAGCCTGGCCCCACAACACCCTGGAGATGGGGGCAGGTCCAGGGGGCCTGGGGGGTCCAGGGACCCCAGGTCACAGTGAGAGGAGGAGGAACACTCGCTCCTCTAACACACCTGCCAGAACCCTGGGCTCCGGGGAGGGAAGGGCTTTCCCGCCCAGGGAACAGCATATGCAAAGGCAGCAGTGTCAGCTGCGTATCCAGGAAGCCTCAAGGGGCGTGGGATGGCTGGAGCTGTGAGAGGAGAGAAAGCGTCCAGGTTTCCAAGGGCAGTGGGGAGCCATAGACGGTTCTGGAGTGTCAGCACCTGAGAGAAGCCTCTGGGAGGGAAGGGAAACCTCAAGGCCCTTCTCATTCCTACGCTCTCCGGCCAGCTCAGCCTAGGGCCTGGCCTGCTGGCTGGGAGAGGTGGCTGTGGGGAGGCTGGTGGCAGGGGAAAGGCCACTCTTCTGCCTCCACGGTCACCTGTCTGGGGTTCAAGTGGAGGGCGTGGGGCTCTGCTGACAGGCCGGCTTCCTCCCCAGGAACAAGTTTGTGGAGTTCGACATGAAGCCCGTGTGTAAGAGGTGCTACGAGAAGTTTCCGCTGGAGCTGAAGAAGCGGCTGAAGAAGCTGTCGGAGCTGACCTCGCGCAAGGCCCAGCCCAAGGCCGCGGACCTCAGCTCCGCCTGAAGACCCAGCGCCCCTGCCGGGCTGCGCCTCGGCCCCTCTGCCTTCTTGCCTCCTGCTGCCCACGCGTGGCCCCTCGTCCCCGTCCGCCTGCGGCCCTCCGCCTCTCACCCTCCCCTTCTCTTTCCCCTTCGCCGCCTCCCTTCCTGTTCTCAGCTCTGCCGTCCCCAGGTCTCGCCTCTCCTTGGCTGTGGCTTCTCTCTGTGAGGAAGGCAGGAGCCGGGGAGTGGGAGCCTGTGACGGGCTGGGCCACGTCTGACAGCCACGTCCGCCTGTGCCTACAGCTTCCGCCCACAGACCTCCAGGGACAGGAGCAAACTGCATCACAGCTCCTGACCTGGCCTGGCCTGGCCCTGCCCAGGTGGCTTGGTAGCGCATGCCATCCTGTGTGAGCCTCTGCCCCAGAGCGGCCCCGCTAAGTACATGTGGCTCCTGGGCTACCCACGGCCAGGGCAGCCTGCGGGAGCCACAGGGCCAGGGCCACGCAGATGGAGGCCTCTGGGAGCCATCCTCATCCCTCACCACTCGCTCAACCAGTGGCACAGTGTCCCTGTGCCCACACCGAGCCACCAAGTCCTCTGTCCACACCCACAAGCTACCTGGAGGGAGAGGACCCACCTCCATCCCTCAGAAGGCCTTCCTGGAATCCCACCTTGGCCACCCACCCGGGTTCCCCCTCCCCCACCTCGGGACCTGTGTTGAGCCTTTGAGTGGGGCCAGGGTCCAGGAGGTGGGGGGGGGTCAGAGGCGGCTCATTCCCACCTCCAGGGAGGACACTTCGTCTGCGGCCAGTGCAGACCTGGCGCAGGGCTCACGCTTGCACAATGAAGGCTTGTTCACACAACCGCAGCAGCCTGCGTGGTTTGCAGCAGGGGTGGGAGGTGGATGGGGTGGCAGCGGCTCTGGACATACCACTAGTGGGGTCGTTGAACAGAGGGACAGACATCAGACAGGCAGGCACGAGTTCAGGGGGTCCTAGCCTCCATCCCAGGCCAGGCTGCCAGCAAAGCTTGAAGACTAGCCCAGCCAGGACCCCACAGTCCTGGGTGGCCGGGTCCACATAAGCTGACCCAATGGGCACAGCAGGGAGTGGGCAGGGACAGGACATGCCAGTGAGGTGGCGGAGTCCAGGCCTCAGAGGTGGTGCCCAGCTCTGCCCACTGTCGGGGCATAGGCTGGCCTTAGCATGAAGCGGCAGCCAGAGAGTGGCACCTCTGCCCGGGCCTCCTGGGGGAGTGCGGCTGTCTCAGTGCCTGGGGGAAGGACAGAAGGTGTGAGGAGGGGCCTGGGAGGAGGACTCTCCCATGAGTGCCCCTCCCCAGTCTGAGGAACAAGAAGGAAGGGAGGGAGGGGGAGGAAGGGAGGAAGGAAACAGAATGAGGGAAGGATGAGGTCATTCCTGGAGAATGCAGCTCCCCTCCGGGTACCCTGGGGAAGCCACACAGCATTTTGCTTTTTCTGTGGCTCTCTGAGGGCCAGCGCCTCCGGGGCCCCTGTCCACCTGGTGCCCCACATTGCTTGCTCAGACAGGCTCACTTCCTCTCTCCAGGGATTTTTATTAAACATTCTGGTGGGGTAGGGGAGACCTCTCAGCCATCCACCAACAGCCTGGGGGTCCAAGACTCCCGACCCCACTCTGAGCTGGTCTTTTGGCCTCCATGAGTGGTGTTTGAGACAGAGGGGGCTGTCTGGGGGGCTGAGTGGGCTTTGTGTGGGGGGCGGCATGGAAGGCTGCCTGCCGAAGACAGGCCCTGGGCTGAGGGGGCCTGGGAAGGTGCTGCCAGGCTAGAGATCAGGAAGGCGCCTGAGCGGACACGCCAGCATCCGCCGCTAGGTGCTGGCCAGGGCTGGGGCCTTGGAGCCCCTCTGCTTGTCCATGGCACTCAGGAGCTGCTGCACATAAGAGGTCAGCAGGTCGTCCATCTTGTAGCCCTGGACAGGGGACAGGGTGGGTCAGAGGCTGTGGGTGCAGAGGGCAGGTGGGGGTCTTTGACTCAGGGACCACCTTCTCTTCCTCAGCAACCAGCTGTGCAGGGCAAGGAGAGAGGGAAGGTGGGCTCCTGCCCTTCCCTCCCAGGACAGGCGTTGGGGCCGCCATTCCTGCCTGCCCTGCTGGGGCTGGGTCTCCCTCTCTCTTCAGAATGGGCCAAAGGTGTAGGGGGTCCTGCCTGGTCTTGCCACTTTGGCTGCTGGTCCTGGGGATGCACCCAGTCCCCCTCCAGGTCTCCTGGCCCTGGCTGGGCCCTGGGACCAAGTCCTCTTAGTGAGCCACTTGAAAAGGGTGGGGCGGGGAAGCCAGTCCCCAGCAGCTCTGTCCCGTGCATCTTGGCTGGGAGAAGGGACCTGGGCTCACCAGGGAGGTCTCGCACAGCAGGCGGCTGCCACGGCCCAGGCTCCCCAGCGCCATGTGGAAGTAGGTGCTGCCGCTGCTCCAGCTGGAGATCTTGGTGAAGGGATAGGTGGTGAGCAGCTCCTGGGGGCACAAAGTGTGGGTGGGCAGGGCGCCTCCAGAGCCCGTGGGCTGTGCGTGTGTTAGGGGACAGGAGAGAGGTAGGACACACCACAGAGGTGACCACAGCCCCACCTGCACGGGTCCCTGGACCAGGCAGCCCCAAGCCCCTCTGGAGGCCCAGCAGCTACCTTGGTCTTGGGGTGGATGAGCAGAACCCCACGTCGGTTGATGGCGATGAGGATGATATCAGGGTAGGAGGGCTCCGAGGTTTGCTGAGAGGGAGGGACATGGTGGTCACACTCCAGCGCGGGAGGCCAGGCCGCACCTCCCAGGAGCTCACCTGGGCCATGCGCATATACATGCATGCCCACACACTCCAGCCTTGCGGCCAGCCCCAACCAAGATGTGCGTGGATTGACGCTGGGCCTGCCGGGGCAGTGTTGAGGGGGGCCTCCTTGGGTCGGAGGCCTGAGTGAGGGGCAAGGCCTACCTTCACCTCGAAGAAGGCGGACCCGAAGGTGGGCCACCGGCAGATCCACTTCAGGAAGGCCACCTTGGCCTCCTGCACGGTCTTGTCCTTGTGCTTGTCATAGGCCAGAGGGATGCTCTGGAGAACGGGAGGGCCAGTAAGGGCCTGGGTGCCCAGAGGCCCCCAAAGCCTCGGTGAGGGCAGCACCTGCCTACCCCAGGGCCAGTATGGGGGGAGAGGGGGAATGCAGCATGGGGACAGAGTCTCAGAGGCGCTGTGGACAGCATGGGACGGTGTGGTATATGTGGAGCCAGCCCACCATCCACACCACCCATGTGTGTCCATGTGCGCTTGGAGCCCAGGCAGGGCATGGTACTGGGACAGGGTCCCCGGGAGGGGCAGCAGCCCAAGGACCCTTCCCAGCCTTATCAGGGACCTTTTTCCACTCCTCCAAGGACATCAGGCGTGTGAGGTTCTCGGGCACCAGTTCCCTCAGGATCTTGGGGACACTAGCCAGCTGGGACTGGTCATTGTCGAACTGGGCCTTGTAGATGAGGCCTGCCAGGTGGATGGCATCCTCCCGCGAGCACTTGTGGAACCCACGCAGGTACTTGGGCAGCTCCTGAGTGGTGGACACACTGGGCATGCCGGGTGTCCCGCTGCGGCCCACCCAGCCCGAACTCTTTCTCGCTTAGGTGGTGGGGACCTGAGGCTTAGACCACTCCATCCAGGGCAGACTGAGCAGGGTAGAGTTTCAGGCCGGGGGTATGACCTGAGTTGGGGCAGGGCCCCCTGACATCTGCGTGGCCTGCCCCACCCATGTGGTTGGCCCTGCAGGTCGAGGCCACTGCTCCATGGGCTGCAGGACCTTCTGCCCCACCCTCCCCAAGTCCTGCTGCAGGTGCCAGTGCAGTCACTGTCCCCAAACACTGCTTCCCTCTGCTCCTGCTTCCAGAGGCCTCAGGGGCTTCTTTTGCCTACCACGTGGGTACCTAAGGCTGAGGCTCACCCTGCCCTGGCCTGCTGGCTTCTACAGCCTCAGAAGAGGTGTGGGAGAATGAGGTGGCCCCAATGCCCCCCAGGGCAGCCTGCCTGGTACCTGGTGGTAATGGAGTATGGTGTCTGCGTTCACATCCTTCCCTGGGACCACGTTGAGCCACAATTTCCGCATGAAGTACACCTGGTAGGGGAGCGTCACGGGGGCCCCTGGGCGAGGGCCAGCAGTGGGCACCAAGCCTATCCCAGCAGGTGCCACCAGCCCTGACCCCCTGCCACCCTCACACTGTGCCTGCCACCTCCCTGCCTGGAAAGCCTCCACCCTTCTTCCTCCCCGGTCTCCATCTCTTCCTTAGCCTAGCCTTCAAGACTAGTATAGAGGTTGCCTTCTCCAGGAACATTCCCGGAGTCCCCCAGCACCCCATGGGGTTCATGCCCCTCAGCCCCGGGCATCCTTCAGCACCCAGTGGTCAGCTACCTGCTCCTGCCTGAGCTGGGAGGCCCTCACCACCAGGCCCCAGGGCCTGGTTGTCCCCACAACCCAGAGACACACAGGGGAATGAATGGATGGATGAACTGGCATGGGCCCTGCAGGAGGCCCTGCCCACAGAGGCCGACAGCACCCGCTCACCCCATCGAGCCACGCCTTCCCCCGGCTCCACAGAGGCCTCCTCACCTTCTTTCTGTGGCTTGTTCTTCTTCACCCAGTCAGACACCTGCCTCAAGGAGTCAAAGAAGAAGTCTCCCTCCTTCTGGCTGATGACCTGGGGCAGGGGAAGGTACAGGGAAGTTGGGTGACTTCCAGGGGACAGTCCTGGTCCAACACCAGAGCCCCTGGCAGGCTGAGGGCCCCCAGGCAGCACCTAGGGCCCCGCTCACTGCCTGCCTGCCCACTGCCCGCTGCCCACTGCCCGCCCAGCCCTGGCCTAGCCCACCTTGTCTGTGATCTTGATGAAGAGGCTGCAGCCCTCCCAGGAGGCCAGTTGCAGCCTGGTGGCAATGCTGTCACACATATCCCGCACCCGCGTGTTGGCACCCACTTCCAGCATCTGGACAGAGAGGTGGCTGGTGGGGCGTGGGGCCTGGCTAGGGGCCAGCACAGCCCAGGATGATCCTTCCTAGCCTGGCACTTTTGCTCCTTCATAAAACCTGGGCTGGATGTGGTCTGCCCTGAGCAGGGCAAGTCTCACTTCCAGAACCCTGGCCAGAGGTTCACATTGTTCAGTCCCAGCCTTTGCTGTCCTGGAGCCCTGGAGGCCTGGCCTTTTGACATGCCTTGAGAGCCCAGCAGCCAGACTGTGGGAACTTCCTGCTACTGGGACTCGACTGTCCCCAAGGCCAAAAAGACCACCCTGCTGTTGGAGAGGGTGTGAGGCGGCACTGCCCACCTCCGCCGCTCAGCCCGCTTGTATGTGCTCCCCTGGCCAAAGCCTCTGTCACGGCTGGGTCCTGGTGGCCTCCCACCTGTCCCCTGTCCCCTTTGTTCCCCCAGCAGCCATGGCAGGCTCTGTGCGCAAGGCACACCCAGTGGGGACACCTGCTCCCCTGCGCCCCAGCAGGTCAGAAACCCCTAAGGGCCCCCAAGTCCAGGGACTCGCCCTTGCTGCCCACCCCTCTGTCCTCTCTCCTGTGTCCTAGGCCTGGATCCCCCAACTCGTGCCTTGAGACTGGCCTGACTTCCAAAGCACCCAAGGGCAGGCAGGGCCTGCGTCCCATGGGGAGGGAGCAGGAGACTGCTGAAGATGGGACAGCCCTAGAAAAGGCCCTCCAAGGGTGACCAAGAGCAGGCTGGGCCAGTAGGGACGGTGCCCCACGGCCTCCAGAGGTCTGACACTTGCCGGGGAGACCAGGACAGGGGCTCACCTCGCTGGTGTCATTGGGGAAGAAGATCTTGTGGCAGATGCGGGAGACGTTCTGCTCCGCTGCCTCCACCTCCACCTGGTGCGGGGGCTGCTTCCGAGGCCCTGTCCTGAGGGGGACAGTGCGTGCTGCAGGTGCCTCGCCCCATCCTCACCCATGCCCCAGCCCCAACGTGGGCCCTAAACCATATGCCAGAAACAAAAGAAATATAACCCCAGTGACCATTGCTAGGGGTGGTTTTGGCCCCTCGTACGTCCCCAGGGGCTGCCCGTGGCTCAGAGGTGGCGATGATGCAGCTGTGCCAGAAGGAAAGAGCCAGGCCAGGGGCTCCCGAGGAGGCGCCGGTGGGCGGGGCCGGCCGTGTTCTTGTTCTCACACAACAGGGGCATCGGGCAGGGGCCAGGGACTCCGGCAGGGCCTCTAGTGGGGCGCCCACCTCCCTCTGTGACCACGGCCGGCACTGAAATCATGGCCACTCCCGTGGTCAACACCTCACCGCCACAGGAGGCCAAGCCAGAGGACGCAGAAGGGGTGGGGGAGAGCAAAGACAGCCAAGGAAGAGCTTCCCGGCTGTGGGCGGAGGAGGGGGCTGCACGGACGTGGAGGGATGGGCCTCTGACCTTAGCCTCGAGGGCCTGGGCTGGGGCACCCAGGTCTCCCTCTATCCCTCAGGCAGTACCTCTGTGCCACCGCCAGGCAGGGGTGGGGCAGTGGAGCTGGTGGTTATGACTGAGCCTCCCCTTGACCCTCTTGGGCCTCACCCTCCACCCTCTTCTCTGGTGACTCAGGGTCCAGTGCTGCCTCCCAAGCTGACACTGGCTTCTGGAGAGTCCTCGGGGACTGTGAGCTCCTGGAGGCCTGGCTAGTTCCCACACCATCCCAGCTTTGCAGGCCCATGGCCAGTGCTGGGGGTTGGAGGTGCTGGGCTCACCTCAGGACCCTCTGGATGCGGCGGCTGCAGTTGGGGGCCAGCAGCTTCCCCCTCCGAGTGTCTATGAACTTCTGGGCATGGGGCAGCAGCCCCTTGCCGGGCGGGAAGAGGCCTGTGCAGAGCCACAGCAGCTGCCAGCCTCGCTCCTCGCTGTGCCTGCAGGGAGGTGGCGTGTCAGCTGGGAAGGGCTCCTTAGGGGGCCCAGGCCAGGAAGGCACCCTGGGGAGCAGGGTTGGATGTGAGACCTGCCTGGGGTCTGGAGGGCCCGAGGGGGAGGACACCAGCCAGGTGGCACCATGCCAGCTGTGCCCGGCTGCCTAATGCCACCGGCTTCTGCACCCTCAAGATGGGGGTGGGTGGGCATTGCACCCATTTTGTGGAGGAGGACACTAAGGCTCAGAGAGGCCATGGCCTGCCAGGTCACACAGGGAAGGTGGGTGAGGGCAGGGCCCAGGGCAGGGCCATCCTCTCCTCCTCTGACCGCCCCCAGGACATCAGCAGAGCAGACCAAGGGCCCCAGCCCTTCCCACTGCTGACACAGGCGCCCAGGCAGGGGTTCTGTGGCCATGAGCAGCAGTGTCCCCTCTGAGCCTCGGCCCAGCCTCAGGGGCTAGGACGAGGACTGAGGGTGCCAGCACGTGCTGGCTGCCGTCCAGCGGACCTGTTGGAGTTGTGCGTCAGCTGCTTCAGGATCTGGCAGTAGACCTCGTCCCGCAGGGCCTCGTGCTGCAGGGCCAGCGTGAAGATCTGGTCGGTGAGCTCCACAGTGGGCCAGGCCTGCCGAGAGGGGTAGTCGCCCATGTACCGGAGGATGGGTGTGGCTGTCAAGGAGCACGACGCTGGGTGGCCCCACGCTGACCCGAATGGGGATAGACGCTGACCCTGACCTAGGCCCCTCGCTGACTCCTGACCCCAGCCCTGTGGTGAGCCACATGTGGGCTCTGTCCCACTGCTCTGGGTTTCTCAGACCTGGGCTCCCCTGCCCTGGGGCACAGCTGTAGGGCCGGGAGGTGCTGGGTGCCTGTGCCCTGGGGTTGGTGAGGCACAGGCAGGCTGGCAGGGAAGGATATCGACAAAGATCTGGCAGGCGACGTCCCAGAGGTCGATGTCGGCGTGGACTTGCTTGAGCAGTGGCTGTCGCAGTGGCTCGGAGGAATAGGCCCACAGATGGCCGCGGGCACGGGAAAGGGGCAGCACGGCTCTGCTTCCTGTTTCCTTCTCTGGAGCCCTGGGACATCAGAGGCTGGCATGAGGCCTGCCCTGTGGCTTTCTCTGTTCTCTGTCTGACACCCCTCGGTGGCTGCCGGAGGGCAGGAACACCCTTTCCTGCTGAAAACCCCTTCTGACTTCCTTGGTCTGAGGAGGCCAAGCAGGCTCCACATGGGTGGCATGGCCTCCCTGCAACCCTCAGTGGGTGCAATGGGGTGGGGCGGGCTAGGGATGGGGGTGCAATGGGGTGGGGCGGGGCTTGGGGAGCACCTGAAGAACTCGTAGGAGAACTCCTCCAGGGTGTGTGGCTTTTCCTTGGGTGGCTCCTTGGTCTGTAGCTCTTCAGGTTGCCCTTCGTCCTTCCTTGGTCTGAGGAGGCCAAGCAGGCTCCACATGGGTGGCATGGCCTCCCTGCAACCCTCAGTGGGTGCAATGGGGTGGGGCGGGCCTGGGGTGGGGGTGCAATGGGGTGGGGCGGGCTAGGGGTGGGGGTGCAATGGGGTGGGGCGGGGCTTGGGGAGCACCTGAAGAACTCGTAGGAGAACTCCTCCAGGGTGTGTGGCTTTTCCTTGGGTGGCTCCTTGGTCTGTAGCTCTTCAGGTTGCCCCTCCTGGGCCGCCAGCTTGCGCTTCTCTGGTGACATGGCGAGCAAGCTCTGGAGGGGGGCACAGGCCTGTGGGTTCCCAGGAGCCATGCCCACGAGGCCCTTCCTGCAGGCTCTTCCTGGCCTGGCTGCCTCAGTGACTTGGGAGGGGTCAGGCACAGGGCTGGACAGGCCAGGCTTATCCACACCCGTGTCACCTGCCTCGTGACCCAGGATGGTGGTGCTACCCCTTGGTGCCTGTCTCCTTTCCTTTGGGAGGATGAGCGGCAATAGCTGTGGTGCCCGCATCACCCGTTCTGGGGGCCACAGCACTCTGGGTTTCTCAGACCGCCAGCTCCTCAGCTCCCCTTCACCACAGTGCCTCCCCTCAGGGCCACCTCTCGCCCCAGCCCTGCCTACCTGGTCTGCCACCAACTTCAGGCCTCAGTACAAATGTCCCTCCCTCAGGGATGCCTTTCAGACTGGGTGAGCCCCCCACCCTATTATTTGTTCCCCTCCTTGGTGGCACTTTGCACGGTTGCCATCCATTCATCATTATCTGCCCAAATGCCTGCCCTGAGCGTGGAGCTGCTGTTGTGCCCAGCCTCATACAACAGACACAGGGCACATACTTGGCACTCAGTATGTACATGTTGCAATGCCTGCCATTCCTGCCTCCTGAGAGGCTGGTCTTGGGGGCTCAGGTTGGTGGTTCCCCTGTTCAGGGAGAGACTTGGCCCCCCTTGGGTCAGAGTGTAAATGAAGCAGAGAAATATTGGGTTTGTCTCCAGGACACACCCATGATGGAAGAGGGAGGGAACACCCATTTATTGAGCACCTACTAAGTACAAAGAGCTGGGCTGGCACTGCACATGCACTTTGCCGCAGCAAAGCTGATCCCATGCCCTGGTAGCCCTCCTGGCCTCTTCTAGGTGGGCTGAAGGTCCTAAGCTTGGCCTCCCGGCTAGGCATCCCAGGACTACTCCACCCTGCCCTCGGGTGCCCAGGCTGAGGACATGTGAGCATGCCAGTTACCAGTAGTTGTGCCGAGGGCTTGGTGACTGTGGGGATGGTGTAGAGGCAGGCCGTGGGCACCAACCCCGTCTTGCCTGTCCTGTCGTTCTGTCCAAAGGTCCAGTTCTCAGAGGCCAGCAGCCCCTGCTTCTTTGTTAAGACCAACAAGTCCCCCTTCTTGAAGGCCAGGAGGGTGGCATCATCTGTAAGGCCAGGGCAAAGGAACAAAATGCTGCCATTTGCTGAGGGCTCTGCAGGGCCAGCGGCTGTGCTGGCACTTTGTGGGCCATCTCCTTTGATGGATGGAGCCTGCCCTATGCATGGGTGCACAGGGTGGTGGGCAGAAGACCACTCCGAGAGTGAGTGGGGTGGGACCGGAACCTCGGGCGCCCCAGAGTGCTGTGACCTGCAGCACCGGCACAGGCACAGAGCCCAGGGTGGGCAGTGGCTCCAGAGATCTGACTGCTGCCCCAGCCCTGGGAGACCCTCAGAGGGCTGGCCAGGAGCGGGGCTGAGGGATGGAGGGTGCACAGGCTGGCAGTCCCCACGCCGGCCTGAGTGCTGCCTGCCTCTTCTAGCCCATCTCCTTATCTGGAATTTAGAGATGGCAATCATCTTTCCCTTGTGCGGTGGCCATGAGGACTGAATGGGGTGACAGGGCGGCACATCTCGGGCTGACATTTCTCACTCCCAAAGACCCCATGCACAGGCTCTTCTGCTGCATCCCACCCAGCACCCCCTTCTGAAGCCCCTGCACCAACCGCTCCACACTGCCCATGACTGCCCGGCCAGCAGCCTGGGCTGTGGGGGTTGTGGGGTTTTGTCAGGCTCCCTTATAGTCCACAGACACAGCATAGCTGTCACTGGAGTGCTGGCTTGCAGGAGAGCTGTGGCTGGGAACTAGGTTCTCACCCCCTTGAGCTGTGTGACCCTGGGTGAGCTACTTCCATCTCTGGACCTCTGGCCTCATGTCTATTAAAAGGGGTGATAGGGCACTTCTGCAGCCGTGCACTGTGGGGATGGTGCTTCCGCAGCCGTGCACTGCGGGGATGGAGCTTCCGAAGCTGTGCACTGCGGAGATGGAGCTTCCGAAGCCGTGCACTGTGAGGATGGGCCGGCCCGCCTCGGTGCTTCTGCAGCCGTGCAGCCCTGAGCATGGCTGGCCTTGTGGGGCTGGAGACCACCTCCTTCAGCCCCTCATTTTGTAGAAGAGGAAGCAGTGGCTGAGAGAAGGTAGGGCCTTGCCTAAAGCTGCCCCCACAGAGCTGAGGAGCGCTCCCTGCCTCTGCTTGCCTGGCGGCTGCTGTGTATAAACATGGGCACACCACCTCCCTACAGACCCCACGCGTGGCCCTTACCCGACCCCACCCCGTCCGGCACCTGTGGCCTTCCTGTCCTGCAGGGCCATGGCGAACAAGGACCTCTCCTTCAGGCCCTCCAGGAACAGGGCCACCAGCTCAGTGATGGCCACGCTGTTGGGCGACACAAACTCGTACTCCTCGTGCATCGTGGAGAGCAGCAGCTTCTGCCCGCCCTGGGCCTCCCTGGAGACCAATGGCAGCATGACCAGAAGCCCTCCCTACCTCCCCCGATCCAGCCCCTAAACAGCCTCGGGAGATGGGGTAAGGGTTCCTGAGTCACAGATGAAGATATAGAGCTGCTCTGCCAGGGCCAGGACCGGGCCAGACACCGCTGTGGGGCTGGGCAAACCAAGGATGGCAGAGCACAGCGCCCCTCGGAGGCTGTGAGTGGTGCAGCCCATGTGTGGGGTTGGCTCTGGGCAGATAATGAGGTGGCCGGTGTGCAGGGACACCACGGGGACACTGCGAAGGTTAGAGCTGAGATGAGCCGCTGGTGCTCACTCTGAGCCACCTAGCCTCGGTGTGCCTCAGTTTACTCATCTGCAGAATGGGTGATGCTGTCAGGAGTTCCTAGCATACAGGAAAGCGCCCAGCAGGGTCAGCCTCAGTGAGTGGTGGCCACCGTACACCTGGCATAGCCCAGCGATGTGTGTGCCACTCCGTAGTGTGCTTTAACTAAGGGGTGCACTGGCAGGGCTTGGGTGGGACTTCCTAAGGGGCATGGAAAAGTTCCCAGGCAATGACAGCCATGGAGACCCATGGGAGTGGGAGTCAGCCCCAGCCTAAGAGGCCCCCCAGCCCTGCCCGATGCCCTGGGTCACCCTAGGCACTGCCCCTTGCCCCTCTCCCAGACAATCTGTACCCTCCAGGCCACCAATTCTTGCCCATGACAAAGAAAGGAGCCTTTGAAATAAGTGCATGCCAGAGGCTGCACGCTTCTGTGTCCTTTCTGGGTGGATCTGGGTTTCAAAGAGAAGCTGCCAGTGCAACACGTGACGCTCCAATGGAGTACTCAGGGGGCAGTGAAGCCTGGCACGGGAGGGTGGGGCTCCCAAGTTCAGAGGCCGCCATACACCCCAGCCTGGCACCCGGGACAGCACGCCACCCCTCTCTCCATCTCTCCCTGAGCCCCCAGAGGCATCCATACAAGCACTCAGGGTGTGAAAAGAGATTTTCCCTCAGGGCCCCCACCTGTTGGTAGCCAGACCCATGACCTCTGGGAAAGAAAGTTCCAGCAGCGTCTTCTCCCGCTGGTCCAGGAAGCACAGCCCCTTCCAGTTAACAGCCAAGATCAGCTTTGTCTTGGGCAGGCGGGAGCCTGGCCGGGAGAGACGGCAGTGTGAAGGCTGCATGGGATCCCCGGGTGCCCAGCCAGCACCTGCTCCCCGCCGGCACCTGCTCCCCGCCCCTCACCAGATGCCATTACCCGAGAGTGTGATGACTTCAAAGAGCCGGGAGAAGAGCAGCGGCCACTGCAGGAGGGCGGCATCCACCACCTGCTCTCGCACGGCCAGTGGTGTGGCTTGCTTCTGGGTGTATGAGGCCTGAGGGGACATCTTGTGTGTCACCTCCATCACCTGCCTCCCCTAGCGAATCCCTCACCCAGTGCTCAGGGTAAAAGAGTTGATGGATCCTTCTGAGAAGGCTCTACTTAAAGCAAGGCCAGTGCCTGGAGATGGCTTCTGCAAGGAGGCACCTGGGATGTCCCTAGGGACCTGGTGCAGCCCTCTTCTACCTGGGAGGGGTGTGGGGTCGCTTTAGGAGGTGGCTCTGAGGGGGGAGGAAGGCTGTGCCCTGTCCTCTCATTAGCATCTGTAGGGCAGGGCTGCGCTAGCTGGGGGAGGCACTGTGCCGGCCCAGCCCAGGCTGGCTGTTGCAGTGCATGCCTTTTGGGTCTGTGACTTGCCCCGCGCACGAGGGTGTCTTGCTGCGAGTCTGCGTCGCGCGTGCCTCTCCTTCCTTCTCTGGAGCTCTTCTGTGTCTCTGGGGGCCTCTCTCAGGGACCACCTTTAGTTGCTTGTCTTCCAGTTTCCTTCCTTCCTCTTTCCCCCTGATTCCCCGTCTTCGCCCTTTCCTCTCCCCGGCACCACTTCCTGACACAGAGGAAAGTGGCGCTGTGTCCCTCACCGACTATAATGTCCAACCGAACTTTCTTTTCCCTGTTTGTTGAATACAGTGTTATTTCTTAAAAAGTGGCTGGGTACTATTCACACACTGGCTTTGGGAGTGCAATCAATGTGTCAAATCTGAAGGGTGATTTGAAAATACTCGATATGTATCAAATGTTTAGAATGTCCATACACTCTGACCTGGGGGTTCCCATGCACCCAGAGAGGGGAAGCCGAGGTTTGGGGCCAGGCAGGGGGGGCCCAAGAGCATGGCATGGTCAGCAGTCAGCTGCTGCGGGTGCCCTCTCATGCTGA
Source organism: Cebus imitator (assembly GCF_001604975.1). NCBI lineage: Eukaryota > Metazoa > Chordata > Mammalia > Primates > Cebidae > Cebus > Cebus imitator. The sequence goes on along the minus strand of NW_016107522.1, from coordinate 391,687 downwards.
GAGGCCAGGGTCTGGCCAGACACCACAGTGCACACCAGCCCGGGGACCCATCCAAGACACCAGCTTGGAAGAAAGAAGGTGGCAAGAGCCTGTGACAGGGAGCTGAACTGAGTGGGATTGCTTAAACCTGAAGGGACAGGGCTGTACTTATGTGTCAAGGCAAAGCTTGCTGCTCCCCAGGGGGTGGGATTGCAGGGAGGGAATCCAGCCCCTCTACATAAGCCCCCGCCACCCCGAAGGAGAGCCCTCGGCCGGGTGCTGGGGCTGCATGCAGGCTGACCTTAGCGCAGGCGGCAGTGACGAGGCTAGCCCACCTGTCTGGGGGCTTGGTCCTGTACAGCTTTCGGGGGACGCAGCTGGGCAGCAGCTCCTGGACAGCCTTGCTCTCCGCAGAGGCACCGAGCTGCACGTAGCAGTGCCGGGCCAGCAGCTCCACCAGCTCTTCCTCCTGCACAGCCCAGGGCACCCACAGGGGTGAGGGAGACAAGTGGGAGCCCCCTCCCCCGCAGGATGCCCCTGCCCCATGGCCGAGTTCTCGCCCCAGCACAGGGGAGCTGAGCTGCAGCTCGGGCAGGATGTGCCTCCTCCCCACCTGCCCTGGCTGGGCCAGCACGCAGGCCGGGAATCCCGGAGGCCTCGGCCTGAGCCCCACCGGCCCTCTGCTGAGAACAATGGCTGCTCTCCAGTTCTGGGGTGGACCCCAGCAGGGCTGCTCTGAGTGGGCGAGGTCTTCCCCCATCTGAGCTCCAGTCCTTGATTGTCAAGGGAGACCAGTGGCCATCCCTGTGGGGTTTCTGCCGGGGCTCAGCTGGACTGGAGCCTGTGTGAGGCACCAGTGCGGCCCGGCACACCAGGGACCCAAGGAGCCCCTTCTCTCTGTGACACCAAAGCCTCTGGGGGCCTGGTCCCTGCACTCCCTGCCCATGCGTGTTCCAGGCGGGCTCCCCGGCCACTGCGGCTGCCTCCAGTGGGTCCCTGAACAGCATCTTCCTGACTTGGCACAGAGAGGGTTGTGCCTGCGCCCCCAGAACTTCAGGGGCACAATCTCTCTCCTTTCTCATGACCACCCTACAAAAGAGCTCTCGGTACACTCTGCACAGTCCAGATGAGGGCCCCCACGAGCCCCCCAAATCAGATGAGGGCCTGAGGCTCAGCGATGACAGGACTTTCCAAGGTCACAATACCAAGAAGAGGGGCAGTGGGATTCAGACTCAGGCCGAGGGCTCCAAGGCCATGTTCTTGACCACCAGGTCCCACTGCCCGTAAACAGAGCAGGAGAGGTGAGGCCAGGCAGGCCTAGGCCCTCTGGGACCTGCTGCTGGGACCACGCATAGGCTTGGACCAACCTGTGGCCTAAGGGTGGAGGAAACGGAGGCTGAGCCTGGAAGGGACCTGCACCCCTGTAACCCCCTTGCCTGGCCCCTGTTCCTCTGCCCTCGGCCTCCTGCCCCTCCACCTTCTACCTGGCCTCAGAAGCCAGCAGGGTGCCTCCTCTACGCGATGTCTCCCTGGCTCTCAGGCCGCTCACCTTCTCCAAGCTGTACTCGCCAGACCAGATGCCATGGATGACTTGGCGGTAAATGAGCTCGGTGCTGACGGGGTCCTCCTGGGAGTTGTGCCAGGGGGTGAAGAATTCCTTCCGGAAGTAGATGCGCCAGGGTGACTGGCGGTGGCTCTCGCCCCTCTCCTGGGCCAGCTGCTCACACTGGGCAATGGCATCCATCACATGGTCGCGCCCGCTGCCCAGGGACCAGAACTGAGGCCAGAGTCAGGGGGAGCGGGCGTTAGTGGCTGTTGCATGCCCCACCCCATGGGGACTCCCACCGTCAGCTCCTGCACGTGGAGGACAGGACTTGGGGCCCATGGCGCCCAGTGTGGGCTGCGTGGACACTGCTGAGCCTGCTCAGACACCTGAAGGGCTTCATACAGCCATGTCCCATCTGCCACTCCCCATTACTCTCCCTGCGGCTCCTTCCCTAAGGAGGCAGACATGAGTCTGGTCGATGCCACTCGGCCCTGGTGCCTGAGTTGGGGCTGACAGCTGTGTGTCTGAGTCTGAGGTTGTGGGCATGGAATTGGGGGTCCCTGTGTGGACAGTGAGGGGCTGTACCGGTGCAACCCTCCATGTTTGCTGCAGGGCTGTCCACAGCTCCTGGGAGTGAGGGGTTTTGGAGCAGGAGACTGGTGTGAGCGCCTGATGTCTGTGTGTGTCTGCTGGGTGGGGGATCAGGTGTGCACGCGGCACTGCTGGGGCTGAGGTGCAGCTGTGAGGTGACCATGTGAGTGCGGGGCACAGGCTGCCGGCTGTGTGTGTGCACCTGTGCACCTGCCTATGCCTGGCGGCTGGGAGGGCAGGCGGTGGCTGGGCTGGAAAGGTGAGAGGGCCTGAGCCTTGGGTGCTCTGCCTGGGTGCAGGAGGGAGGTAGCTGAAGCGCAGAGGGCCTGGCCGGTACCTTGTCATACACGGCGACCTGGAGGGAGAAGCCCAGGTGGTCGCTGAGGCCCTGCTTGTGAGCGATGTGCATGCACACTTCCCGAGATGTGGAGGCTGAGTCCACGGGGACAGTCAGGCTCTCTCCAGTGGCCAAGATGACCTGGATGGGGATGTGCTTCTTGGACTTGACAGCCTGGGGACAGATGAAATTCGGGCCCCTGGCCTCTCAGAACCTGTGGTCAGTAGGCTGGCACCCCCATCCACCACTTCCCTCCTCTTCCCATCCCATGGGCCCTGATTGCCATCCTGTGGGTTCCTGGGGGTGGGGTCTCTGAAGCTCCAGGCCAGGGGCTTGGCATAGAAAACAAAATTCAGGCCAGCAGGTGTTTGCGGCTGGGAGTATAGCCACCAGGCAAGAGCAATGTTAGCCGCAGGCATCCAGATCCTCTTGGACCTCGGTGGGGGGGGTGGGGAGCAGCCTCAGGCTGTAGTGGCTGCTTTTATGAGAACCCTAAGCTTGACTTCACCTCAGAGGATCAGGAGCTCTTGGGAATCTGAGTCCAGGACTTGGGAACATTTTGGGGCCTTTACATATTGTTCCCCTGTGTCAACATGCACAGCTACTGCAAGTTCACCTACAATTCCAGGGCTCGTGGGAAGGAGGCCCTGTGGGCTTGTGGGCAGGGTGAGAACAGAAAGAAGGTACAGCAGAAGTGACCCACAGCTCCTGGTATAGGGCACCTCGGGCTGCAGGGCGAATACCTGCCAGGGTTAGGCTGGGACCAGAGCTATGTGTAGAGCAGGGTGCTTGAACCCGGGAGGCAGAGGTTGCAGTGAACCAAGATCGGGCCACTGCACTCCAGCCCGGGTGACAGAGCAAGATTCTGTCTCAAAAAAAAAAAAAAGCAGAAGAGTCCATGTCCCTCGCCACCCTGGCTGGCTGTTCTGAATGACCCTTCCTGAGGAAACAGTGAGAATTCACAGATGACACAGTTGCCAAAGCAGGTGGGGGTGGCACACGTACCCAACAGCAATGCCACCAAGGATGCTAGCCATGGTGTGACCACCGCCCTTTTCACCCGGTGAAATGCCCCTGGGAGGGAGAGCTGGAAGCAGCTGGCGTACCGTCATGCTAACGAATGGGTCAGGTGAACTTCCCCTTAGCTAGTGGGGCCCTAAGGGAATACGGACTTGGAGGTGGGGGCCACGCCTGAGGAGGCTGAGCCCCAGGGGGACTCATAGGGACCACTGGCTTGGAGGACAAATCTCTCTGTTATAGGAGAAAGCATCCCATGAGCTGTGCTGCGGGTCCCTGGGGGCCTGCAACCACCCCTCACTGTCCACTCCCACCCCTGCCAGTGCCTACCTGCAGCTCCAGCCAGGTAGGGGGCTCCACACGCACCCCATTGGCATAGGTGCGTCTCAGGCGCTCAGCACAGAAAGGCCCGTAGGTTGCTGGCCCTTGGCTGATGAAGTTCAGTAGATACTGGTGGGTGAGGAGGGGGGAGGAGAAGAAGACACTCACAATGGAGGCCAGTTTCTATTCACTGCCCAGGGGGACTAAAGATCCTAATACTCAGTGTTGAAGGTGCCAACGTTGAGGGGACACAATGTGAACCTGTGAGACGGAACATGGATCAGCGTGCTTCTGAGAAGCAGTTTGGCAACGCGTTTTAAATGGCGCATAGTCTTGATATGTGCACACTCTTTGTTGCAGTGATTCAGGCCTATCCTAAAAGTGGATGTATGGTTTTGATCTTGGTGGCATCTATGGTGATGAGGACTGGAAGATGGACTTTAAATGCCCACCCACAACTCCAGTGCCTTCTGGGACTGCCAGGCATCAAAGCTGGCACGTGGGAGGTTGATACCATGAGAAAAATCATGAAGACGGTAAATGAAAAATGCAGGGGCCGGGCGCGGTGGCTCACGCCTGTAATCCCAGCACTTTGGGAGGCCTAGGCGCGTGGGTCACAAGGTCAAGAGATTGAGGCCATCCTGGTCAACATGGTGAAACCCCATCTCTACTAAAAATACAAAAAAAAATTAGCTGGGCATGGTGGCGCGTGCCTGTAATCCCAGCTACTCAGGAGGCTGAGGCCGGAGAAATGCCTGAACTCAGGAGGCGGAGGTTGCGGTGAACCGAGTTCACGCCATTGCACTCCAGCCTGGGTAACAAGAGCGAAACTCCATCTAAAAAAAAAAAAGAAAAATGCAGGGCCAGGTGTGGTGTCTCATACCTGTCATCCCAGCACTCTGGGAGGCTGAGGGGGATCACCTGAGGTCAGGAGTTTGAGACCGGCCTAGCCAACATGGTGAAACCCTGTCTCCACTAAAAATACAAAAATTAGCCTGGCATGGTGGTGCGTGCCTATAATCCCAGCTACTCGGGAGGCTGAGACAGGAGAATCGCTTGAACCTGGGAGGCAGAGGTTGCAGTCAGCTAAGATCATGCCACTGCACTCCAGCCTGGGTGACAGAGTCAGACTCCATCTTTGGTGGCTCATGCCTGTAATCCCAGTGCTTTGGGAGGCTGAGGCAGGCAGATCACGAGATCAGGAGTTTGAGACCAGCCTAACCAATATGGTAAAACCATGTCTCCACTAAAAATACAAAAATTAGCCTGGCATGGTGGCTTGTGCCTGCAATCCCAGCTACTTGAGAGGCTGAGGCAGGAGAATCGCTTGAACCTGGGAGGCAGAAGTTGCAGTGAACCAAGAGCGCGCCACTGCACTTCAGCCTGGTGACAGAGCAATATTCTGTCTCAAAAAAAAAAAAAAAAAAAAAAAAAGCAGAAGACTTCATGTCCGAGAAAAAGTGTTGAAGATCTTTTTGTCCTACAGAGAGATTTTGTTTCTTCTGCCTCGGGGTGGGGAGGGGCAGCCTGGAAGGTTTACTGGTATCAGGAACAGCCCGAGTGCCATGAGCAGTGGCCTCAGTGACCATGGTTCCTGCTGTCCCCAAGGGCACATGTGAGAAAGTGTTTTCTGTTTGACACAAGGACCCGATCACACTACAAAAGGCCAGAAGAAAATATGAATGGAAGTTCCCTCTGGGTGTGGGGATGACTTTTATTTTGGCTTTAGGTGCTCTGTGTTTCCACATATTCCTTTTATAACCAGAATTTAAAGGTATATTAAGTCGGTGAAGCTTGAGGCCACTAAAACGGGGTCCACCCACCTCCATTTTCAGTCAGAAGGAATAGAAAGAGGCACTGTGGCCCATCTCCAGGCAGGGCCAACTCCTAGTCGCCTGTCTTTTCAAGGCCCGTGTCATCTACCTTCTCATTTTAGTCTTAAGGAGACATCCTGGCACCCGAGCCAATGTGAAATGGGCCTGCAGACCCTGCATAGCAGCTGGAAGGATCCAGGAGCAGGGGTCTTTTTTCCACATGGGGAAACTGAGGCCTGGAGAAGCCAGGCATGGTTGCCCATCTGGCCTGCAGGAGCAGGAGAAACAGGCCACGGACTGGGATTTGTGGACCTGACCCCTGCCCGCCCTCCTGGGCCCTCTCACCTTCATGAGCCTCTCTGAGGGTGGGAAGCAGCCGAGACAGAGGCTGAGCAGGATCCAGCCCCGGGCCAGGCTGCTTGTTTTGAAATTCTCTGAGAGCTGCTTGCAGATCTGACAGTAAATCTCATCCCTGAAAGACACAGACCACTGGGATAGTAGGCTGGGGGCTGGAGAAGGACAGGAGACAGAGGTACCTGGGAACACAGCTCTTCTGCACCCCTGGCGGTCCCCTCTGCAGGGCGTCCCTCCAGCCCCGGGGCCCTGCCCAGCCTCCTCCTCTCCCAGGACTGTGGCAGCAGGCTCTGCATCCCTACCCCATTCCTCTCCCACGGCCCGTGCTGTGGGTCTTTTAGGGTGGGACTCGGCCTCGGGAAGCAGTGGTTTCTCCAGTCACAGCCCTGTCCCCAGCAGCTGCACCCCTTGGACAGCCCATCTGCCCCCAGATGTGCGGAGCATTGGACCGCTCACAGTGACTGCAGTCATTTCTCCCTCTGCCTGGAGGCCCCACGTCGCTTCCTGAATGCAGCCCTTCCCCTCCACAGCAGAGAGAAAAGTGAGGACTTCCTGGGAGTCACTCAGCCCCATCTCCTGACCTTTCCTGCTCCTACATGCTATGGAGCCTTCCCACTCCTGGCAGGGGTGTGCTGGGGGCGGTTCTCTCCTGCATCCTTCCCCATGGACTCAAGCCTCTATCACGTTATAAAAGTGTCCCATTAGCACCTCAAATCCCACATCTCCAGAGGCCAGCATCTTTCCCCTAATACTCAGTGGTGTGCTGGTAAATGTGTATCAACCAGCTCTCCCAGGAAGAAAAGCCCAATTCATGGCATCTGCTTATTTGTGTGGTGTAAATATGTTCCCACCAAAGCCAATGTCTACTGCGACAGGACGACACCGAACAGAGTTGGGAAGTGACGTGCATAGTCGGCTCTGTGAGTTCCTGCATCCCTCCTCTTTCTGTGGTCTTCAGGGATTGCAGGGATCGCCATCAGCTATTCATCCAAACTGGAAATCCGAGGGTCATCCTGGAGCCTCCCATCGCTTCATTCCCCCAATCCAACCCACCACCATATGCTGCCACCTGTCTCCTGCAATTCCTCATTAGCTCTCTCTGGACCTCTGTAGCAGCCCTGCCTGGCCTTCCAGCCACAGGTTCCATCCTACCACATTGCCGGGGAGGTCTTTCTGGAAGTCAAATATGATCATGATCTTCTCTTGCTTAAAACTTTCCCTACTTCCCTTAGGATAGAATTTAAGCTCCAGGCCCCAACTATGGCAAACCATTTAGAAATTCCAGATTCTTCAGGCTGTCTCAAGGTTGATCTATTTACCTTTTCCCTCTGTCTGGCAAACACTCCTCCTCCTTCCTGGCCCAGGTAGGCACGAAGGTCACTCCTCCTTGGTGCCCCTATGGGACCCTGAACAGACCCCATCTTAGCACATACTGACATTGTGAGTTTCCTGGTCTTCTCATGCCCCCCAACTAAAAGGTAAGCTCCTCTAGGACAGAGGCATGTCTTCTTCATCTCTATGTCCCCAGCCTCAGGCCAAGACCTGACCCAGAATGGGTAATGAGCAAGTGTGTATGGAATGTGTGACAGATGTGGAATGGGGCATCTGCTTTGTCTGGGAATTTCACCGGACCCTGCAGCCAAGGACAAATGGGTGCTTACATCTGACATTCTAAAGAGACACATTCTTGTAGGATTTACTAAAAGGTGGTGGAACTAGTGCAGCCACCATGCCACCTCCAGCCTGCACAGGGAAGATAAGACATTTGGAATCTGATTCCTAGGAGGGACTTCATATGAGTAGAGGGATCTATGGCCCATTTCCACTCCCTGTAAGTGATGAGAGTGGTGAGGGGGACCCCAGGAGAAATACCAAGAGAGATGGGGGCTGTCTGCCAGAGAAGAGACCCATGTTACTCCCCATCTGATGCCTGCTGAGCTCCAGAAGCCCATTTGCTACCTCCCAGGGTACTAGATTAGAGCCTGTTGACTGAGTTCTTGCCAGTGCTTGACTTTTGTACCCTAGAGTTGGGGACCTCCATGAACAAAGAGATTAGTGCCTGCTTGCTCCTGGAGAATTCTGAGCCCATCTTGATGGGCAAAGAGGAGAGAGGACAGTCAACAAAAGTGAGCTGCACATGTACTGTATGGCTGGGCAGGCATGAGCTTCCTGCTGACCAAAAGATGTCATGGAAGGAGCTGAGCTTCAGGCATCCAGCTGGGATCCTGCACAAGCGGGCAGCCCATTTTCTAGAAGACCCCAGCTGTAGGAAGCTGTGGGATGTTCCACTTCAGCCTAGAGTCAGTAGGAAGTCTCAAGGGATCAGTATTGGACAGTATCACTTCTGGCCACCAGCAATGTATGGGAGTGCCTATAGGGAATGTCTGAAGAACCCACAGTACATGTCATTTGAACACAACTTTTATGTGTTTGCCATATTGGAAAGCATGGTGGCTAGTGAGGATTAACCATGAGAAAATTAGAACCAGCTAAGTCAGAAGACCTGCCTGCTCACGCTAGCAGCTAAAACCTGAGTAGAAGCCCTGTAGTCTTACTGACTTGACGAACCAGAGGAGAGAGTCTGGGGTACACACAGCAACTTGAAAGTGAGATGGGAAATCCCGGAATAAGGAGAACCAGAAGAGTCCCAACTCTTGCACATAAAATCTTCCCAAATCTCTGGTTGGCCCCTTACATGCCTGGTGGGTCAGACTCCAGGTACTCTAGCCAAGGCTAAAATAACTGAACAGGGATTATAGCTTTCACTTATCATGGAGGAGACAGAGTTTGAGTCCACCCAAGGTAATTGCCTTCTAAAACAAAAAGTCAATGTTCTTTGAAAGAATATAACATAATCCAGAGTCTCTAACATATCATCTTCAATGTCCAGGATACAACCCAGAAGTACTAGACTTATGAGGAAAAAACAGTCAAGTACCAGATTTATGAGGAAACAAAGACATCACCATCCTCAAGAGAAAAGACAGTTAATGGAGACTGACCCTGAGATGACCCAGGTATTGGATTTGCAGAAAAGATTTCAAAACTACAGTAATTCTGTTCAAGGGCATAAAGGAAACAATGCTCATAGTGAATGACCAAATAGGAAACCTTGGCACAGAAACAGAAATATAAAAAAGACCCAAGTACAAATTCTAGAACTGAAAAACATAGTATCTGAAATAAAAAATTTGTTGGATGGATATGACAGCAGATTGGGGAAGACAAAAAAACCAGTTAATTTGAAGACAGGTCAATAGAAACTATCCAATCTAAAGAATAGAGAGAAAAACAAAGAAAAAAAAAAGATAAGCAGACCCCTAGGTACCTGAAGGACAATATAAAATCATCTTACAGAGGCTTAATTAGATTTTGAAGGAAAGGAGAGAGACAGAATGAGGTAGAAAAAATATGTGAAAAAATAATGACCAACAGTTTTCCAAATTTTGTTAAAAGTATTAACCTAAAGTAAATGAACCTCTAAAACACAGTGGTCTGTCCCTTAAAGCAGTGAACAATCAGCCTCTGTATCTGTGGATTCTGCTTCTGTGCATGCAGCCAACACAGATGGGAATTTCTGTGTTTGCAGGCTGATTATGTGTGTTTCTCCTAACTGGTATAAAGACCCATTCCTGGCCAGGTGCGGGGGCTCATGCCTGTAATCCCAGCACTTTGGGAGGCTGAGGCGGGTGGATAATGAGATCAGGAGTTCAAGGCCTGACCAACATGGAGAAACCCCGTCTCTACTAAAAATACAAAAATTAGCCAAGTGTGGTGGTGCGAGCCTATAATCCCAGCTACTCAGAGGCTGAGGCAGGAGAATCGCTGGAACCTGGGAGGCAGAGGTTGCAGTGAGCCGAGATGGCACTATTGTACTCCAGCCTGGGCAACAAAAGCAAAACTCCCCATCTCCAAATAAATAAAATAAAATAAAAAAGACCCATTTCTATAAAGCAAATTGTACGTAATATAAATGAAAGAAACCAGTCAATTACAGGGCCCTGCACTACAGCCTGTTGTAAAAGGAATCACCAGTCCATGATGATTCTTTTCCTTAAACTGGGTTTTACTTATGGCTTTTTAAAAGGCAGAGCACATAGAGAACCCTTGGTGGCTATGACATCTGCTGTCCTGAGACCCAGCCTGCAGGCCGCAGGAAAGGGAGGTGTCATGGGGTAGGTGGGGAAAGAGGCTGTTACCATGGCTGAGAGCCAGCTAGGGGATCTGATGCTCTGAATGGAGGTGGGATGGGAGTGGGAACTGACCTGAGGCTGGGCCGCAGGATGGCGTAGCCCACGATGAAGTGCACCTTCTCCAGGTTGGACATGGGCCGGTCTGCACCAAGGCCATCAGGCTCCAATGCCTCCTCTCCGATGCTCAGCTGGCTGGCCACCTTGAAAGCCAAAGGCAGCCATCAGGAAAGCTATGATTCTCCCCATCTGCCGAATAGGAAACTGGTGCACGGGGAGGGAAGCAATAGACTAGAACCCCGCAGTGGGCCAAGAGCAGAGCTGGGAACAGACAGAGGTTCTGTGCCCTGGGATCACCTGGCCCGTGACCCGGGAGGACCGCTTCAGCTTCATGGAGGAGATATCCTTGGTTCCTTTGTCCTTGCGGCCAGGTCTCTGTGGAAGGAGACAGTTCCCGCAGGAAGGTGAGCCTGGGCTCATCTCAGTGATGCTGACCTCACAACCACCTGGGGTGGAGCACATGTTCCTCTCACCCAGCCATTTCCTGGCCCAATTTATGAAGCACCATGCAGTCCCTCAGCTCAGTGGAGCTTTACCACACACACAGGTGCATGTCCCCATCCTCACTTCCAGATGTGGAAACAGAGGCTCAGGGAAGGCAAGAGACTAGACGAAAGCTGCTCAGTGGGTCACCAGCCCCCAGGGAGGGGCTCAGAGCTATTCTGATACCAAAGCTTGTGCCTCTCTCCAGTAAACCCCTGGGAGGTAGGACTGGGTCTGAGCCCAGGTGCTTAGGACAGCCCTAGGTCATGGTCATTCTCAGTAAAGACAGCAGATGAATCACCTCTGCCACTGCAAGGTGCTCTGTAGGGGATAGGGAGAACAGGGGCGGGGGTGGGGAGGCCGGGTGGGAGGGAGGGGCCGCACCTTCTCATGATGGTGTCATGAGAAGAATTTGCTGCCACAATTGGAGCTCAGTGCGGGACTGGGCTTGGGTGGGGGTCAGCCCGGTCCAGGGCGAGGCCCTAGCTCCTGGCTGTGTCAAAGCTGGTTTACCATGTAGGGGCTGGCCATGAAACACATGAGCTGGCAAAGTCCATGAGGGCAGTGAGGCTTGCTGGACTCACTGCTCTGTGCCTGGGGCACATCATGGGTACTTAATAAGAGGTGCAGGAAGGAAAACCTGAGATCTGATCTCTGGGAAGCCAGTCCTGCTTCTCCCAATGTTCACACTCCAGAGGCGCTGGTTGGCCAGACTGCCTCCCAGAGTCTTTTCCCCGAGAGGCTGCCAGCCTCCAGGTGGGCCCTGTGATCTCTGCCTCCTGAAATTCCTGCCCTGTTTGGGCCCCTCCCACAGCCACAGGTATGTGACGTCCAAGAGTGGACATTTGCACCTTCCTTCCTGCTTTCCTTCTTGGATCGTTCATGCTGGGGGAAGCCATGTTGTGAGGATGCCCAGGCAGCTTTGTGGAAAGGCCCACATGGCATGGAACTGAGGCCTCTTACCAACAGCCATGTGAGTGAGCCTTCTTGGGAGCCACCCCTCCAGCTGTCAAGTTGACAATAGCCCTGGGGGACAGCTTGATCGCAACCTCATGAGGGACTCTGAACAGGAACTATGCAGCTAAGCTGCTCCTGACCCTCAGAAACTGTGTGAGAGATAATGAATTGTGTGCTATTTTAAGGAATTAGGTTTGGGGATGGGGTAATTTGTTACACAGCTGTGGATACCTAACACACTCTGGCAGAGCCCACATCTCCAGAGATCAGGGAGTCAGGGCTTGGGCCTGGGCAGTTCTCTGTAATTCCTGGACAAGGTTGGCCATGTGATGAGGCTACAGACTTTTAGATTCCTATGCAGTCTGCACACAGGACCCCACAGGTATTGAGCTGAGTTCCAGCTGGTCACCTGGCACATGGGGAAGTCATGGGCTTCTGCCACTTGTGGGCCACTGAGTGCTGTCACTGCTATGTAGTTTCTTTGGACTGTTTTTGATTAATTCTGCTAAGATTACAGCATGCAAATGGACCTTAGGAAGGACTTCTGACCAAAAATGGATGTGAATTAACTTTCATTAGAGGGCAGGGTAGAACACAGGTCAGGAGCTTGGTCTTTGAATTCAGCAGAACGGATTCAAAGCCCAGGTTCCATACACATATCCGCTGCAATTGGGGGAAGGTCATTTCAGTTCTTTGTTTCTTTAGCTGTAAATAAATATAGTCATTCCTACCTTGTAGGGTTGGCCCACCTGGGAATTGAATGAAGAGAAGCAACTGGCACATAGCAGGCCGTCAGTCAATAACACCTGTCGTTACCATTGTTACCTGCATCTGAATCTGGCTCAGTTCAGGGCACCCTCTCCATTAATGACTGTATAATTCCAAAAGCCCGGGGTGGAGATTCATAAGCTCCCGAGCACGGCTCTAGACTGCAAGTGCCCATGCCCTGGCCTGGGGGCTCGGTTCAGTGGGTGAGGCTGAGGAGAGGCTCCAGGTCTTGTCTCTCCGTCCTGCCCAGCTGCCCCAGGGCCTGGGCCCTAGTAGGCACCTGGCGGGTGTTGCCCTCCTCTGCCCCCCGCTTGCCTGTGCAGATCCACCGTGCTGTAGAGCCTGGGCGCCATGCTCCCTGCCCAGTGTGTCGTGGATCTGCCGCATCACTGAGCCGCCCTGCTGGTTGCTCCTTGCATACAGCACTGGCTCTGGGAGGTCGCCCATGAACCTTAGGATGACATTCCACACGGCCAGGGCGGCCTGGGGAAGCAAGACAGAAGGCCCAGTGGGAACCCAGTGGTGACCCCAGCCCCTTCCTTCTTCCCCCTGAGCCATAGCTCCGACCCCAGGCTTGGGGCTGGCCTGAGCCTACTAGAAGCCAGTGAACCCTGGTACCAAGCAGTCGGCGTCATCTTCGTGGTAGAGCAGTGGGTATCGGAGGGGCCGCCGGATATGGGTGTGGCTGGCTGACTTCTGGAAGTAAGTCACAGCAAACTTGGGGAAGGTGTACTCGGCCAGGCCATCCACGTCCTCCTCAGGCTCCTCCACCATGGGGATTGCGTCCAGGTCAACCTCAGGCAGCTTCTCGGTCTTTGATTCCAGATCCTGGGGCCAGCGAGGGAGAACGCAGGTCAGCAGGGCTTTCAGGTAACAACCAACGTATCAGCTGGCTGTCCAGCAGGCTGGGCAGCACGGGGGCTGTGGCGTTACCCCACTCCCTCAGGTGCTGGGGACCACCCATGCCCACATTCAGTGGGCTCAGGTGGGCTGCCGTGTGCCAGCACAGGGCTCTCTACACACCCCCTCCTCCCTGCTGGGCAGGGTCAGTGCTCCTCCTGCCCTCTCCCTTTCTGGCCCCACCCTCAGACACTGTCCTCTGCCGCATGCACCATCCTCACTGAAGCTTCCCCAGTCACACTGCAGAGCAGTGGCCTCAAAGGTGCTCTGGGGGTGCCTGGGTGGGGTCAAATATGCTCAGGGAATGCCGTGTGATGGAGAGCTCAGTGGCACTGGTAGAGAAGGCTCTAGGAAGTCTTGCAGGTGGGAAACCTGCCTGACTCGAAGGCTGTGACCACAGAACCCATGCACGCTCCCCTCTTGTGTGCAGGATCAGCAGGCTGCAGCACGCACTTCACCACTGCTCTGGCTTCTCGGGGAGCCGAGAGGTGGACTGAGGTCAAGGACTGGGCAGGCTTCCCTATCCCCACCCTGGGCCGGATGGTGCTCACCAGGCTTGTGTTACCTCAAAGTGCGGTGGGGCCTGACCCTCCTGGCCCCCGATCATGGCAGGGAGGAAGCCGAACACCTTCTCCACCATCTCCGTGTCGGTGACGGTGTCGTAGATAGATTTGCGCTTCTTGGCAGGGAGAGCGCCTTGGCTCTTCTGGGCCTCAGCCGGGATGACCAGCGGTACCTGCACACCCATGGGGGAAGGTTCCCACAGGTCCAGCAGGACTCATGGGGCCCAGCCCTGCTTACTCCACAGGGCAAGGACCTCCCAGAAGCCAAGTAAGCCTCATCCTGCCATCATCTGCCCAAATCAATAGTCTGCTCTGAAGTAATAGATTTTAACAGCTAGGTGGTCAGAGGTCAACCAGCCAGGCCTTTCCCTTTCCCAGTGATGATCAGAGCTCCAGAGAGGTGAGGTTGCTGCTTGTCCCTGCCCTCCGATGGTCTTTAAGGGACCCCTTCAAACTCCAGGGACCCCCCTAGGAACTCAGCTGCACAACCACTGCTCAGGTCTCTTCATTCAAAGGGCATCGAGGTTCTACCAGGAGATGTCCCCAGGGGCTGCAGTAACCAAGTCAAAGATCAGACCGTTTTGCAGCCAGCTGGGGGCACGCGGGTGCCGACACATGCTGCTGACGTTTCTGGGGGTGCATCCTCTCACTTGCTCTGTTCACTGTATTTATTAGCAGTGTGCTCAGTAGGCCAAGTTTTCATCCATGGAGCAGAAGTCGACATTATCCTAGCTCCTTTGTCTTATCACAACTTCCAAATGAGTCAAGCGTGAAGGCTGAGTCTTGGTACTCAAGGGAGGAAATGGGATCATTTTCTTGGTGCTGTTCTCCTGCTCCCTGTCCTCCCAGCCCCCCAGACACTCAGCAGCTCCCCTTGGTATTAATATTTCTCTGTCCCTAAGCTGTCACACACAGCCCAGTAACTAGGGCACTTTGCTCTCTTCCATGGACCTGGGGCCTTTCTCAGATTGTCTGGCGCAGGTTTGCTGCCCCTTCCAGGGGACCAGCCATCCCTGCCCCCAAAATCATCTCCAAGGTGAAAGGGAGGGGACCTGAGCTCACCCTCCAGGTTCAAGGCTAAGACTGTCCCGTTGACCTGCTGCCTCTCCCTTGATATACCCTGCCTGCCCCCGGGTGGCGGCCACGGCTCCCTGGCCTTGCAGAGTCATTGTAGCACTGACTTTGAACTGGAAGAAGAGGGTGTGTCTCTTGTGATGTCTACATCTCAGCCCAGGTGCCTGCCAATTTGCCTCTTGTGTCCTGTATCCTTGCTGTGCTCTTGAGTAATTGGACAGATTTTAATGTCCTGGCTTGTGGTGGGGGTGGGGGCAGGGGGATTTTCCAAAGTGGTGAGCTCTCTACATAGTCGCTCACGCCTCCTTCTGGCCCTCACCCACTGGGGCCCCGGTCAGCCCCACCTGCCCAAGAGGCCAGGTGACCACTTACACTGGCTTTCCTCTGCTGGAAGTTGCGCCGGGCAGCCATGCCTCTGGCATGGGCCTGAATGACCACCACTGCCTTCCTCTTGGCCTGGACTTGCTGGCGCACCAAGTATCCCCTGCTCAGGGCCTGCAGCTGGACCATCCTCTGCCGCATGGCCTGGTACTGCCTCGCCAGCAGCTGGCTCCGGACCATAGCCTGCAGGCGCTCAAAGCCCACGAGGATCTGCAGAGGCAAGAGAGAGGTGGGCTCAGGGGCGAGAACACCTTCCCCAGGGAACAAAGAGAGGTGCTTCCCAGGACACCGTGCAAGATGGATTTACAGCTAGTTTTGTTTTGGCAAAGGGCTGGTGCTAGAATGGTACACACCTATGACCACAAGAATAATGAGTTATTACTTGCAAAGTACTTAGAACAGAGCCTGATGTGCAAATAAGCGCTAACTAAGCCTTTGTGAAATGGCATAAATAATAAAGTGGCCTCCTTGGGGCCGTGGATAGAGAGAATGGATGTGGATTTCACACGGGAGAGTGGACTCCTGAGGCCCTGCCATCCACATCTGCCAGCCAAGTTCAGCTGACTTGCCCACGGGTTAGTGCACCTGTGTGGGGGCCTGCGGCCAAGCAAATCTCTCAGGGCATCTTTAAAGGGCAATAAGAAATGGATGAACCTCCGCGTCAATGCCGCAAACATCTCCTGGGCCACGGCAGTCCCTGAGCTTGCCGAACACCCACCCAATGGGTTGGCTTAAGAGCTTGGAAGTCACAGCCTCTCATCAAAACCCCAGCTCTGTGGTTTACTAGTTTCATGCTCTTGGGGAAACCACTCAACCCCTCTATGCCTCAGTTCCTTGATGTACAGAGTTGGTTTAATGTTAAATAAAATGATGTATGTGAAGCAATGGGCCCCAAGGAACTGCTCCACACAGGTCAGCTACTCTCATGCCCTTGGTGAGCATGGAGTGTAGGCGGGCCTGGGCCAGTCTTGCTGATGTGACCATTTCATGTCACAACCAGTCACATCCATGACAAAAGCAAGTGGCCAAGTGACATGGGCACAGCCATAGTTGCTCTAGTTCATTTTTTTTTTTTTGAGCAGATACTCGTTAATAAATGATGAGTACTTGAAAAAGTACAGAATGATGAGTGCTTGATTAAGTACAGAAAAAGTACTTTAAACAAAGAATAATCAATCCATGGACTTATTTTATGGTCTGCAAGTTGGGAAAAGACAGGAGTTATTCCATTCCAGAGCAAGACAACCTAGTCTGGCTCTGAAGATGCCCCAAATTCTACCAAACATTTTGAAGGCTACAGACCATGGGGCTGGAGATTAGCTAAGAAGCGACTATGTGGGATGCTGAGGTCTGATTATTTTAAATCTCTGTGTCACGTCTGTGAGTGACTTGATCCTTCCTGCCTGAGGTCCCTCATTCAGAGAAACAAACTTCACCAATCTGTCTTTTACTGGAGAGTTACCTGCGGGGCTCGCGGGCCCAGCCGCCCCCGTGAGCTCTCTCACCAGCTTGAAATTCCTCCTGTTGTAGTAGCCTCTCCACCAGGCCTGCAGGGTCACCGCTGCCCGCCTCTGCCTCAGGAACTCCTTCCTAGAAGGGCAATGCAAGCCACACACGTGTAACAACTCCAGATGGTTTAAAGCCTCTAGGGGAGAAAAACTGATTTGGAAGGGAAGAGGGATAGTGAAATGCTGGGAAAAATGAATAGGTACAATCCTTTCTCAGAAGGTGTTACAGACCAAAAGACACACAGGCAGGTCAGGAACAAAAACATCTACTATTAGCAACCCAAATTTGTAAATGATGACAGTCTAGTTTTTCCTTTCTTAGACGGAGTTTCACTCTTGTTGCCCAGGCTGGAGTGTAATGGCACAATCTTGGCTCACTGCAACCTCTACCTCCTGGATTGAAGTGATTCTCCTGCCTCAGTCTTCCAAGTAGCTGGGATTACAAGCACCTGTCACCATGCCTGGCTAATTTTTGTATTTTTAGTAGAGACAGGGTTTCACCATGTTGTCCAGGTTGGTCTTGAACTCCTGACCTCAAATGATCCACCCACCTGGGCCTCCCAAAGTGCTGGATTACAGGCATGAGCCACCGCACCTGGTTGGCAGTCCAGTTTTTTTAAGTTCTCGGAAAACTCTTCTTCATTCCCTGTACCCTCAAAGATAAAGGGATAAAACTTACTTTTCACTTTTTATTGCAGACGCCCCTCCCCTGGCCACTAGCCCAGGGCTGGACATGGAGAAGAAAACCTGAAAGCTGGGCTCTGGCAAGGTGGAGTCACTCCCAGGTGAGCTCTGTGCATGTAGATGTGGGCATGCCTCAATTTATTATGATATCACTTCACTCTACTGCCTTTGCAGATACTGTGTTTTTACACACTGAAGGTCTGTGGAGCCATGAGCTAGTCTATTGGTATCATTTTTCCAACAGCAAGTGCTCATGTCATGTCTGTATCACATTTTGGTAATTCTTGCAATATTTCAAATTTTTCATTGTTACTAATCTGTGATCTTTAATGTTACAACTGGAATTATTTTGGGGCACCACAAATTACACCCATATGATGGTGAACTTAATCAATAAATGTGTGTGTTCTGACTGCCCCACAAACCATTAGTGCCCCATCTCTCTCCCTTTTCTCTGTTCCCTATTCCCTGAGACACAGCGATATTGAAATTAGGCCAATTAATAACTCTATAATGGCCTCTAAGTGTTCATGTGAAAGGAGGCATCTCATTTCCCTCACTTTAAATCAAAAGTGATAAATGATTAAACTTCATGAGGAAGGCCTGTTGAAAGCTGAGACAGGCCAAAAGCCATGTTGTGAACACAAAGGAAAAGTTCCTGAAGGAAATTAAAGGTGCTACTCCAGTGAACACGTGAATGATGAGAAAGTGAAACAGCCTTCTTGCTGATACGGAGAAAGTTTTTGTGGTCTGGATAGAAGATCAAACCAGCCACATTTTCTCAAGCCAAAGCCCAATCCAGAGCAAGATCCTAACTGTCTTCAATTCTGTGAAGGCTGAGAGAGGTAAGGAAGCTGCAGAAGAAAAGCATAAAGCTATCAAGATTTGATCCAAGACGGCCGAATAGGAACAATTCTGCAGTGCAGTTCCAGCGAGAACAACACAGAGGGTGAGTGATCACTGCATTTCCAAACGACTCCTTACTGCCCACAGACCAGGAGACTCCCAGGCTGAAAAGTGCCACGAGTTTCCAGCACAAACAGCTGGTACAGTGGGTCTTGGCACAGAAACTCATACAAATCTGGGCGGCCATTTCAACTGGCACCTGGAATGCCTGGGAGACAGAGCCACCCATTCAACTGAAAAAAAGAGGGCTGAAACAGGGAGCCAGGTGATCTGGCTTGGAGGTCCCACCCCCACAAAGACCAGCAATCTGGAATGCCCTGGATTGAGAGTTTTGCAGCAAGCACAGCTGGGCCTGGGATGGTCCAGCTTTGTAGGGGGAAGGGCGTCCACCATTACTGAGGCAGTCCACATTACTGAGGCAGTCCGCCATTACACAGGCAGTCGGCCATTACTGGGGCAGATCGCCATTGCTGAGGCAGGTCTAACTATACCTCTATAAACAAAACTGCAAGGAAGTTCGCACAGCAGCTGGGCAGAGCCCACACAGCTCAGCAACACCTCTGCTGGCAGACTGTGACTAGGCTACCTCCTTGCTGGGCAGGGCATCTCTGAAAAAAGGCAGCAGCATGTCAGGAACTTATAAATAAAGCCCCACCTTCCCAGGACAGAGCACTTGGGAAAAAAGGTGGTTATGAGTTCTGCTGCAGCAGACTTAAATGTACTTGCCCAGCAGCTCTGAACAGAACAAGGGAGCTCACAGCTCAGCACTTGAGCTCATATAAGGGACAGATTGTCTCCTCAAGCAGCTCCCCAACCCCCGTATATCCAAAGAGACACCTCATAAAGGAGATCTCAGGCTGACATCTGGCGGGTATCCTTCTGGGACGAAGACAGAAGAAACTGGCAGCAACCCTTACTGTTCTGCAGCCGCCACAGGTGATCCCCAGGCAAGCAGGGTCTGGAGTGGACCTCCAGCAGTCCTACAGCAGAGGGGCCTGACTATTAGAAGGAAAACTAAAAAACAGAAAGAAATAACTTGAACATCAACAAAAAGGACATCCACTCAGGGACCCTATCCAAAAGTCACCAACTACGAAGGCCACAGGTAAATAAATCCACAAAGATAGGAAGAAACCAGCGCAAAAAGGATGAAAACACCCAAAACCAGATCACCTCTCCTCCTCCAAGGAATCACAACTCCTCAAAACAGCATGGTACTGGTAACAAAACAGAGATATAGACCAATGGAACAGAACAGAGGCCTCAGAGGCAATACCACATATCTACAACCATCTGATCTTTGACAAGCCTGACAAAAGCAAGCAATGGGGAAAGGATTCCCTGTTTAATAAATGGTGTTGGCAAAACTGGCTAGCCATGTGCAGAAAGCAGAAACTGGACCCCTTCCTGATACCTTATACTAAAATTAACTCCAGATGGATTAAAGACTTAAAACATAAGACTTAACATCATAAAAACCCTAGAAGAAAACCTAGGCAGAACCATTCAGGACATCATGACTAAAACACCAAAAGCAATGGCAACAAAAGCCAAAATAGACAAATGGGATCTAATTACACTCCCAAGCTTCTGTACAGAAAAAGAAACAATCATTAACGTGAACTGGCAACCAACAGAATGGGAAAAAATTTTTGAAATCTACCCATATGACAAAGGGCTAATATCCAGAATCTACAAAGAACTAAAACATATTTACAAGAAACAAGTAAACAAACCCATTCAGAAGTGGGCAAAGGACATAAACAGACACTTCTCAAAAGAAGACATGAGTGCAGCCAATAAGCATATGAAAAAATAATATCACTAATCCTTAGAGAAATGCAAATCAAAACCACAATGAGATGCCATCGCACACCNGGAATCTAATTAAACTAAAGAGCTGCTGCACAGCAAATCAACAGAGTAAACAGACAACCTACAGAATAGGAGAAGATATTTGCAAACTATGCATCTGACAAAGGTCTAATATCCGGCATCTATAAACAAACAAATTTACAAGCAAAAACAAGCCCATTCAGAAGTGGGCAAAGGACATGAACAGACACTTTTCAAAAGAAGACAGCTATGAGGCCAACAAACATATGAAAAATGCTCATCATCACTGGTCATTAGACAAATGCGAATCAAAACCGCATTGAGATACCATCTCACACCAGTTAGAATGGTGATCATTAAAAAATCTGGAGACAACAGATGCTGGAGAGGATGTGGAGAAATAGGAACACTTTTACACTGTTGGTGGGAGTGTAAATTAGTTCAACCATTGTGGAAGACACTGTGGTGATTCCTCAAGGGCCTAGAAATAGAAATTCCATTTGACCCAGCAACCTCATTACTGGGTATATATCAAAGGATTATAAATCATTCTATTATAAAGACATATGCACATGTATGTTCATTGTGACACTGTTTACAATAGCAAAGACCTGGAACTAACCCAAATGCTCATCCATGATAGACTGGACAAGGAAAATGTGGCATATATACACCATGGAATACTATGCAGCCATAAAAAACGATGAGTTCGTGTCCTTTGTAGGGACATGGATGAATCTGGAAACCATAATTCTCAGCAAACTGACACAAGAACAGAAAATCAAACACCGCATGTTCTCACTCATAAGCGGCTATTGAACAATGAGAACACATGGACATAGGGAGGGGAGCATCACACACTGGGGTCTGTTGGTAGGGAATTGGGGAGGGACAGTGGGTAGTAGGGAGGTGGGGAGGGATAACATGGGGAGAAATGCCAGATATAGGTGATGGGGGGATGGAGGCAGCAAACCACATTGCCATGTATGTACCTATGCAACAATCCTGCATGATCTGCACGTGTACCCCAGAACATAAAGTACAATAAAATACATATATTTTCAAAAAAGCTATCAAAGTTTGGGTCATGAGGTTTAAGGAAAGAAGCCACCTCTATAACATAAAAGTGCAAGGTGAAGCAGCAAGTGCTGATGGAGAAGCTAGCTAAGGTCATTGATGAATGTGGCTGCACTAAACAACAGATTTTCAATGTAGACAAAACAGCCTTATACTGGAAGAAGATGCCACCAGAACTTTTACATGTAGAGAGAGGTCAATGCTTGGCTTCAAATCTTTAAAGGAGATGCTAACTCTCTTATTAGCAGCTTATGAAGTTGGTGACTTTAAGCTGAAGCCAATGCTAATTTACCACTCTGAAAAATCCTAGGGCCCTTAACAATCATGTTAAAGCTACTCTGCCTGTAATCTAGAAAGGAAGCAACAAAGCCTGGATGACAGCATGCCTATTTATAGCATGGTTTACTGAATATTTTAAGGCCACCATTGAGACCTACTGCTCAGAAAAAAAAGATTTCTTTCAAAATACTACTGCTCATTGACAATGCACCTGGCTACCTAAGAACTCTGATGAAAACGTGCAAGGAGATTAATGTTTTAATGCTTGCGAACAAAACATCCATCCTGCAGCTCACAGATCAAAGAGTAATTTGGACTGTCAAGTCTTATTTAAGAAATAAATGCCATAATCTATAGCTGCCATAGATAGTAATTCTTCTAATAGATCTGGGGAAAGTCATTGAAAACCTTCTGGAAAGGTTTCACCATTTTAGATGCCACTAAGAACATTCATGATTCAGGAAAGAAGGCCAAAATATCAACATTAACAGGAATTTAGAAGTTGATTCCCATCTTCATGAATGTCTTTGAGGGGTTAAGACTTCAGTGGAGGAAGAAACAGCATATGTAGTGGGAACAGCAAGAGAACTAGAATTAGAAGTGGAGCCTGGGCCGGACGCGGTGGCTCACGCCTGTAATCCCAGCACTTTGGGAGGCCCAGGTGGGCGGATCATGAGGTCAAGAGATCGAGACCATCCCGGCCAACATGATGAAACACTGTCTCCACTAAAAATACAAAAATTAGCCGAGCATGGTAGCATGCGCCTGTAGTCCCAGCTACTTGGGACGCTGAGACAGGAGAATTGCTTGAACCTGGGAGGCGGAGGTTTCAGTGACCCGAGATCACACCACTGCATTCCAGCCTGGCACCTGGCAACAGAGTGAGACTCTGTCAAAAAAA
>NW_016107522.1:283232-369096 GCF_001604975.1 Cebus imitator | reverse complement strand
AAAAAAAAAAAAAAAAAAAAACAGAAGTGGAGCCTGAAGATGTGACTGATTTGCTGCAATCTCATGATAAAACTTGGATGGATAAAGAGGTTTTTGTTTTGTTTTGTTTTGTTTTGAGACAAGGTCTCACTCTGCTGCCCAGGCTGGAGTGCAGTGGTGTGATCTCAGCTCATGGCAACCTTCACCTCCCAGGCTCAAGTAATCCTTCCACCTCAGCCTCCTGAGTAGCTGGGACTACAGGCACACACCACCAAGCCTGGCTAACTTTTTGTATTTTTAGTAAAGATGAGGTTTTGTCATGTGGCTCAGGCTGTTCTCAAACTCCTGGGCTAAAGTAATCCACCTGCCTCAGTCTCCCACAGTGCTAGGATTACAGTCATGAGCCACCTTGTCCAGCCAGGAGTTGCTTCTTATAGATGAGAAAAGAAAGTTTTGTTGGGTTTTTCTTCCTTTCTTTGTTTTCTTTTTTGGAGACAAGGTCTCACTCTGTCATCCAGGCTGAAGTGCAGTGGCGTCATCAGTGCTCACCATAACTTTGAACTCCTGGCCTCAAAGATCCTCCTACCTCAGCCTCCCAAATAGCTGGGACTACAGGCATGCACCACCATGCTCAGATATTTCTTTATTTTTCTTTTGTAGAGACGAGGTCTCAGTATGTTGACCAGGCTAGTTTTGAACTCCTGGCCTCAAGTGATCCTCTTGCCCAGGCTCTCAAAATGCTGGGATTACAGGTATGAGCTATTGTGCCTGGCCAACACTTTCTGATGTTATTCTAAATGTATATAGAGAAGATATTTAATAAAATTATATTACATATGAAAGAAGGTAAATGGACATAAAAGGAGGTAAAATTTTTATACTTCACTGGAAGTGGTAAAATGATGACACCAGTAGATCCTTTCTCTCTGTGTGTATGTTTATAATGTGATACCTAACACAACCACTTTAGAAAGCTATAAAAAAGATATGTATTTTAACACATTGCAGATAAATCAAAATGGAATTCTTAAAAATTTTTAAATAAGCCATAGAAAGGCAGAAAAAAGAAAACATAAAAATGTAAAGGAGAGAGGAAAAAATAGAAAAGAAAAAATAAAATGGAAGACTAGAGCTCTAACATGAATAATTACATTAAATGTAAAAGGCCTAAATACAGTAAGTCCTCACTTAATGTTATTGATATCTTCTCGGAAACTGAGGCTTTGAGTGAAATGATATGGAAAGAAACCAACTGTTTTCTCATCAACAGTATAATGAAACCACATTGAAGGGAAAAATGATATTTGAGTACCTGCTTTATATTCTTAGAAAGCCATAGTTTCCAACAATCTATTGACGATGTTAAGGGAGAATTTAGTGTATGCTAATGACAAGACAGAGACTGGCAGAATGGATTGAAAAACATGACCCAATTACATAGCGTCTATGAGAAACTCACTTAACATATATAGGTAGGCTGAAAGCAAAACAATGAAAAATACAGATCATGTAAATAGTAATCAAAACAGGAGTGGCTATATTAATAGCAGATAAAATAGACCTCAGAGCAAAGGAAATAACCAGAGACAGAGGATATTACATGATAATAAAAAGCACATCCACAAAGACATAGCAATCCTAACTGTGTATTCACCAAACAAAGCTGCAAAATACGTGAAGCAAAAATGATAAAACTTAAATGGAAAAGGGAAATCCACAATTATAACTAGAGACTCTCTCAACAATTGGTAAAACACATAGACAGAAAATCAGCAATAATATAGACTTCAACACCGCTATTGACAACAAGATCTAACTGACATTTTTCAGAGCATGCCACCAAATAACAGCAAAATTTATGTTCTTTCCAAGTGCCTTAGAATATATACCAAGAGAGGATGTATCTTGGGCCATAAAGGAAACTTCAACATATTTAATAGAACTCAATTCCTACAGAGTGTGTTTCTTACCATAGTGAAATCAAACTAGAAGTCAATGACAAAATGATAACAGGAAAATCTCCGAACACTTGAAAACTAAACAACATATTTGTAAATTTTTACAGAGGAAATTTCAAGGAAAATTAAAAATTTTTTCCTGAATGCAAGTGAATGAAATTGAGTGAACTAAATGAAAGTATAACATGTAAACATTTGTGAAACACAGCTAAAGCAGTGCTGAGAGATTTATATCACTCCACATTAGACAAGAGGAAAAACCTTGAATTAATAATCTAATCTCCTGCTCAGGAATCTAGAAGAAGAAGGGGAAAATACACCCAAAGTTGGAAGGACAGAAATAATGAAAGAGCAGAAATTAAGGAAGTTAAAAATAAAAAATTAGAAAAGAAGTAATGAAACCAAAGCCTGGTTCTTTGAAGAGGACAAAAATTCTTATTTTATTTTTTTTGAGATAGACTCTCACTCTTGTTGCCCAGGCTGGAGTGCAATAGGCAATCTCAGGTCACCACAATCTCTGCCTCCCAGGTTCAAGCGATTCTCCTGCCGCAGTGTCCCAAGTAGCTGGAATTACAGGTGCCTGCCACCACACCTGGCTAATCTTTGTAATTTTAGCGGAGACAGGGTTTCACCATGTTGGTTAGGCTGGTGTCAAACTCCTGACCTCAAGTGATCTGCCCGCCTTGCCCTCCAAAGTGCTGGGATTATAGGTGTGAGCCACCGTGCCCGGCCAGGACAAGGAAATTGACAAATCTTTAGCAAGACTGATAAATAAAAAATGGGGAAGATATAAATGGCCAATATCAGGAACGAAACAAGAGATATCACTATAAAGTCTGCACATATCAAGAAGAAAAAAAGGTAATACTATGAACAAATTGACACGCATACATTTGACAGCTTAGATAACATGGGTCAATTCCTCAGAAAGCACAAATTACCACAACTCACTCAATATGAAATAGATAATTTGAATCATTCCTGTAACTATCAAATAAACTGATTTTATAATTTAAAAACTCCCTATAAAAACAATTCCCAGGCCCAGATGTTTTCACCGGAGATTTCTGCCAAATACTTAAAGAAAAATTTACACCAATTCTACACAATTTGTTCCAGAAAACAGAAGAGGAAGAAACACTTCCTAATTCATTTTATGAAGCCAGTGTTACTCTGATACCAAAACCAGAAAAGACAAAAGAAAAAAAAATTCTCAGGCTTGGTGAATATAGATGTAAAAATCCTTAATGAAACATTAACAAACAGCATTCAGCAACATAAAAAAGAATTATATGCTATGACCAAGTGGAGTATCCTCCAGGGATGCAAAGCTGATTCGATAGTTAAAAATCAGTAAATGTAACCCATGCATTAAAAAGCTAAAGAAAAAAAAATCTGATAACATTATCAACTGATGCAGAAAAAAATTCTATATTCAACACTTGTTCATGATAAAAACCTCCCAGAAAACTAGGAATATGGGACGCTTTCTTGACTTGAGAAAGGGCATCTATGAAAAACCTACAGCTAACAGTATGTTTAATGGTTAAAGTCTGAGTGCTTTCCCCCTAAGATAAAGGACAAACCAAAGATATCTGCTCTCACCACTCTAATAATACTGGATGTTCTGGCCACTGCAATAGACAAGAAAAGGAACTAAAAGGCACAGGGATAAGAAAGAAAGAAAGAAAGAAAGAAAGAAAGAAAGAAAGAAAGAAAGAAAGGAAGGAAGGAAGGAAGGAAGGAAGGAAGGAAGGAAGGAAGGAAGGAAGGAAGGAAGGAAGGAAGGAAGGGAAGAAAGTTGTCCCTATTTGCAGATGACAGGATGATCTACACAGAAAATTCTAAGGAATTTATAAAAAGTCAGTTCAGCAGGCCTGCAGGAAATGAAGTCAACACACAAAAATTCAACATATTTCTATTTGCTGGCAATGAATATGCCAATGTCAAAATGAAAAATATAGTACCATTTATAATGGCTAAAAAATACATGTAAATCTAATAAAACATGTATAGGGTTTGCGTGCTAAAAACTACAAAACATGAATGCATGAAATCAAATAAGATCTAAATAAATAGAGCTACGTATCATGTTCACGGATTGGAAGACGGGTTTCATAGAGATGTTCATTCTCAAATTGCTATAAAGCCTATTACTATCAAAAATCCCAGCAAGGTTTTTTTTTTTTGTGTGTGGATATATACAAGATTATTTTTATATGTACATGGAAATGCAAAGGAACTAGAATAACTAAAACATGTTTGAAGAAGCAAAGTAGGAAGAATTAGTTGACATAGCTTTAAGACTTATTATATAACTACAATAAACAAGATGCTGTAGCACTGTGGAGAGATACATTCAGTGGTCAAAGGAACGGGAGAGAGAACCTAGAAATAGACCCACACCACTAGGTTTTGATAAAGATGTAAAAGCAATTCACTGATGGAAGGATAGATATTTTTGTGAATAATATTGGAGCAATATGTATCCATAGGAAAAAAAAATTAAAAGAACCTTGACCTAAGTGTCATGATCTATACAAAAATTAATTCAAAATGGGCAGGAGTTTGAGACCAGCCTGGGTAACATGATGAAACCCTGCCTCTACAAAAAAATGCAAAAATTAGCCAGGTGTTGTGGTGGGCACCTCTAGATCCACCTACTTTGGAGGCTGAAGTGGGAGGGTAGCTTGAGCCCGGAAGGCAGAGGTTGCAGTGAGCCAAGATTGTGCCACTGCACTCCACCCTGGTTGGCTGTATATAACATTTTTGTATCTTTTTAAACATGTTAGAGATGTGTGTGTGTGTGTATATATATATATCAACATATACATATTATAGATGCAAGCGATAACCTGGATGAATCTCCAGAGAAACATGCTGAGTGAAAAAAGCCCATCCCAGGCTGCATGTTATATAATTTCATGTATATAACATTTGTGCAATGGCAACATTCTAGAAATGGAGAACAGATCGGAGGTTGCCGGGGTTAAGCAGGTCTGGGGGCGGGTGTGGGGGAGGGGGCAAGGCTAAACGAGGCCCCAGAAGGAGTCCTGGGGGTAAGATGTTTCTACTGGGGGAAATGGGTGAAGAGTATATGGTGATCTTTCTGTATGGTTCCTTGCGATTACATGGAAATCTACAATAATCCAAAAACAAAAAGTTTAATTTAAGATGTTGGGAGTCAGGGTGGCCAGCCTGCCTGGCCTCTGACCACGTGGGCCTGCTCAGTCAGATGTGGCCTGCTGTCCTGAGGTCGGCAGCACAGGGCCTGGCCCCGAACGGGCCTCCGGCTTCCCAGCAGCAGAGCTGCCTCTCCAGCTCTGGGCCCCAGCTCCCCGCCCCCTGCCCTGCTCTCTGTGGCCTCATTCCCTATTCCCGGGGCTGGCTGTCTTCTCCCACTTTCTCAAGCCTGGGTTTCCAGCCCTTTTTATGGTGGCTCAGGAACCCAGATGAGGGTGGGGCTAGGGAGCAGCGCTGCTGATCCACCGATCCTGGATTGCAACTCAAGCGGTATCCGCTTACTGGCCAGGGAATCGAGGCAAAGCCAGGGTTTTTTTTCCCTCCAAAAGCAAACTGCCTCACAACCCAAACCCATATGCTTTGACCTAATCAAAGTGGAATGTCAAATCCTGGTTGAGAGCAGGGCTGACCCTTCATTTGGCTCCCGTCTCTTGCATACGAAGTGCTTTTTGTTTTTTCCAAACATTCCAATAATGTATCCAAATTCTCTGGCTAATACGGGCTGCAATGTCCCTAATTGGAAGACACTGGACGATCTCAGTAACCCCTGGGAGGGCCCAGTAGGAACATGTGATCCTGGTTGTGGGCTGCAGGCGTGCGTGGGGACACTGTGGGCAGGAGTGGGCTGGGTGGGGTGGGGTGGGGCAGCACCTGTATCTGTAGCCTCGCAGGACTCTCTGGATGCTGAGTGCTGCTCTGTCCAGCATCTGGCTTCTCTGTACCTCCAGCAGAGTGTCCTGATGATCCTGGAAGGGAGAGACACTGTCACCGGGCTGCCCACCCTCACTCCACAGCCCCTGCCTGGGGCTAGGGCTTTGTCTCCCGAAGGTAGCATCTCTCAGACTTCTCCCAGGAGGGCAGGCCAGAGAAGGGGACCCTCAAAGTGACCTTGATGTGGCTCAGACACAGGAGCTGCAACTATACCTCCCAGCCCAATCCAAGAACTTCTTACGTTAGCTCTTTCTTCTTGCCAATTCAATCTGGCATCCTTCATTTCTGCTCTGAAGAATTCAAGAGGGGTCAGAAAATTTTCCTGAAATTGTGTTTTATTTCCCAAAATTATGTGACATTTGCATTCAACTGTATAAGAGCCCCATGCTTGTTTCAATATAAAAATGTTTCCCTCAATAATGGTGGGGGACTTTAATATCCCACTGTCAGTATCAGACAGATTATCGAGACAGAAAATTACCAAAGATATATAGGACTTGAACTCAGCTCTGGATCAAGTGGACCTGAGAGATATCTACAGAACCCTCCACCCCAAAACAACAGAGTATACATTCTTCTTGGTCCACATGGTGCTTACTCTAAAATTGATCACATAATTCTAAGTAAAACACTCCTCAGTAAATGCAAAAGAACTGAAATCATAACAAGCAGTCTCTCAGACCACAGTGCCATCAAATTAGATCTCAAGATTAAGAAACTCACTCAAAACCACGCAACTACATGGAAATTGAACAACCTGCTCCTGAATGACTCCTGGGTAAATAATGAAATCAGGAAGTTCTTTGAAACCAATTAGAATAAAGAGACAAAGTACCAGAATCTCTGGGACACAGCTAATGCAGTGTTAAGAGGGAAAGCTATAGCACTAAATGCCCATATCAGAAAGCTTGAAAGATCTCAAATCGACACCCTGACATCACAACTAAAATAACTAGAGAACCAAGAGCAAACAAACTTCAAAACTAGCAGAAGACAAGAAATAACCAAGATCAGAGCAGAACTGGAAGCACAGATACGAAAAACTCTTCAAAAAGTCATTGAATCCAGGGACTGGCTTTCTGAAAAAATCAATGAAATAGATAGACCACTAGCTAGACTAAAAAAGAAGAAAAGACAGAAGAATCCAACAGACACAATAAAAAATGATAAAGGGGCTATCACTACCGACCTCACAGAAATACAAACAACCATCAGAGAATACTATAAACACCTCTACACAAATAAACTAGAAAATCTAGAAGAAGTGGATAAATTCCTGGACACATACACCCCCACCAAGACTGAGCCAGGAAGAAGTTGAATCCCTGAAAAGACCAATAACAAGTTCTGAAATTGAGGTAATAATAAACAGCTCACCAACCAAAAAAAGCCCAGGACCAGATGGATTTACAGCTGAATTCTACCAGAAGTACCAAGAGGAGCTCATACCCTTTCTTTTGAAACTATTCCAAACAATTGAAAAGGAGGGACTCCTCCCTGACTCATTCTATGAGGCCAGCATCATCCTGACCAACACCTGGCAGAGACACAACAAAACAAGAAAACTTCAGGTCAATATTCCTGATGAATGTCGATGCAAAAATTCCCAGTAAAATACTGGCAAACTGAATACAGCAGCACATCAAAAACTTATACAGCACGATCAAGTTGGCTTCATCCCCAGGATGCAAGGTTGGTTCAACATACACAAATCAATAAACATAATTCATCACATAAACAGAACCAAAGACAAAAACCACATGATTATCCCGATAGACACAGAAAAGGCCTTCGATAAAATTCAACATCCCTTTATGTTAACAACTCTCAATAAACTAGGTATTGAAGGAACATACCTCAAAATCATAAGAGCCATTTATGACTAACCCACAGTGCCCTGAGATGGTCCCTCTGCTGGCCTTGCTTCCTCAACTAAATTGGAAGCTACTCTGCTTCTTCCTGCCCATCTTAGCCTCTGAGCCCCAGCACTGCCTGACTACTGCAGAGCCAGATGGACAGACAGACCGACTGGAGGGCTGGGGCCAGGAGGTCCCCTGAGGACACATGAGGGCAGGTGGGCAGGCACTATGAAGGAAGAGGAAGGGGCAGCAGGGATGAGTTGGGGGCTTGGGCGAGCAGGCAAGACGTCACCTGGTTCTACTCCTAGCTCTTCATCTTCCCTCTCACGGTGCTGTCCCACCAAGGCTTATGAGGCTATGGGACAGAGAGGTTCCCTCCCCAGTGGCTCTGACCCAAATGGCACTTCTGGAGGACCCCGAGGCTTCCTCTGTGTGACTTTAGCTCCCTGTGCATTTCGGGGGAGGCAGGTGGTGCTGGTGATGCTCACCCAAGCCCCCCTAAGGACGAGTCACTTTGTGGGGAGTTGACACACCGCACCCTTCCACTAAAGCAGCAACCCTCTGGGCTCCGGAGAGGCTGGGCCTCCCCAACTTCATAGCCAGCAGGCTATAGCTCCCAGAATGATGGAGGCCAGGTCCCAGGATGCTGGCAGACCGCCCTGAGCTCCCAGGTTCTGCCCCGTGGCTGGAAGGTGCCTCCTCTGCACCCTCAGGCCTTGCCCTAGGTGCCCTTCTGAGAAGCTCCTGGGCTTGCCCAGGCTGGACTGGCCCTCCCTAGTCCTCCCACCACCACCTCATTGTCCCCTAGTATGACTTTCTACAACCAGGAATGCCCTGAGGGTGGGCACCACGCTCTGAGCTGCTGCCCAGTAGCATCGGCTCAGGGTGCATGGACCATGGACCACAGGCCTGGTGCAAGAGCTGACCAGCCCGCACGGAGCAGGAGGCCTGGCCGTGGGTTCCTCGGGGTCTCACCTTCAGGAAAATCTTAGTCTTCCCCACTTTCCAGTCTTTGTCGGTCTGCAGCCACATGTCAGTGATGCCCAGGGTCATCTGGCGGAACTTGTCTCTGAGCTGCCAAGACCAAAAGGGGGTGTCAGTGGAGGTGGGGCAGGACCCCTCGGCAGGCTCTCTGGGAGTGGGTGTCTCCCTCCTTCTCCCACGAGCGCCCCCATCGCCCCATCAGGGGCTGTGACCCCACCCCCACAGACACAATGGGAACCTCGAATCGGGGGTGGGGTGAGAGGGGAACTCAGGGCCTGGGGCCTCCATGTGCTATGGGATGCTCAGCCCAGGACAGATCCAGCCTTAGGGTGGCTGAGGGTTCCAGGCAGGACAAGAAGAACCTTGGGACCCAGTAGCTTTCTGGCCACACCTCGGCTCCCTGACAGGGCAGGAGAGAACACGTCTGCTGCACAACTACAGACATGTTCCAGAAGGAAGCGCTGCGGCCACCAGCTCACCCAGACCCCAGGGAAAGCCCCCTCACTTCTGTGGCACTGGGAGAGGGAGAGGGCAGGGCGGGAGGAGGACAGAGGGAGGAAGGACTGGGTTCATCCCAAGGTTGGGGCTGGGGAGGGCAGCAGGAGGGCCCCTTGGTACTGGGGGCTGGAGGTGCCCGAGACTGAGGGGAAGGCCGTGGACGGACGAAGTGGCCGTCCCCGACAGCGCTGACCTGCATCCGCACGGCCCCGGGCAGCAGCACCCCGAACCTCTGTGAGAACTCCTGGAACGTGTAGCGGATGGGGAAGCCCGACTTGCGGATGCGCACGGTCTCCATCATGCCTGAGTATCGCAGCTGCCGCAGGCACAGCTCCCGGTCGAACAGCTGTGGGTGGACGCGGGGCGCTGACGCAGCGAAGCCCCCCTTTCCCGGCACTTCTCTCCAGGTACCCCTCTTCCCGGCACCCCACCATCGGGCACAGGCACACAGCCAGGGTCCGCGTGTCCACTCCCTCTCCCCGCCCGCCCCCACTGTCCTCCACAGACGGAAGAACTAAACAAATGCGACTCAGTAAGGCGACCTCTTTTTCCTTTGAGATGGAGTCTGGCTCTGCCGCCCAGGCTGCAGTGCAGTGGCGCAATCTTGGCTCACTGCACCCTCCACCTCCCGAGCTCATGTGATTCTCCTGCCTCAGCCTCCCGAGTAGGTGCGTGCCACCGCCCCCGGCTAAGTTTTTGCACTTTTAGTAGAGACGGAGTTTCGCTGTGTTGGCCAGGATGGTCTTGATCTCCTTGACCTCGTGATCTGCCCCCCACTGGTCTCCCAAAGTGCTGGGATTGCAGGTGTGAGCCACCGCGCCCAGCCAAGGCTACATTTTGAAGACAGTAGTGCAAGTAGCTGAAACACCCGAAAAGTGTTGTCAAAGAGATGGAAGTCCATAGCGGGGAAACTGCGGCGCCCGCAGAAACACAGTGCTCCTATCACTCTCAACTGCCTGAAGCACTGTGAATGTAAATATCCTCTGCACATGCCCAGGTTAAAATGCTTTTTTTTTTTTTTAAATTAATTTTTTTTTTTTTTTTTGAGACAGAGTCTTGCTCTGTCACCCAGGCCTGGAGTGCTGTGGTGCGATCTCGGCTCACTGCAACCTTCACCTGCCAGGTTCCAGCG
The DNA here is from genome assembly GCF_001604975.1 of Cebus imitator. Taxonomy (NCBI): domain Eukaryota; kingdom Metazoa; phylum Chordata; class Mammalia; order Primates; family Cebidae; genus Cebus; species Cebus imitator. The sequence continues at coordinate 358,732 of NW_016107522.1, read as the reverse complement.
ATTCTCCTGCCTCAGCCTCCCGGGTAGCTGGGATTACAGTCGTGTGCCACCCTGCCCGGCTAATTTTTATATTTTTAGTTAGAGACGGAGTTTCACCATGTTAGCCAGGCTGGTCCTGAACTCCTGCACTCAAATGATCCACCTGCCTTGCCCTCCCAAAGTGCTGGGATTAGAGGCCTGAGCTGCCGTGCCTAGCCCAGTTTAAAATGTTTTTTAAGCGCCCCTTGCCTGCATAGGTCAGGGTGGAAGGCAGCCCCAGAGGCACTTCCAGCTTCATGGTGCCTCCCCCACACTAGCGAAATAAAACAATAAATCTACTTCGAGGCAGAAAATGTCCTCATCAACTTAGTTTCTCACTCCCTGGAGATGGAGGTCAGAGTGAGACCTGGAGGGGCCCATGGCCCCAGGGAGCTGAGCCATCTTTTGCTCAGAGGTGAGTGCAGCCTGCAGAGAAATGGCATGATGTCCTTCCCTGGGGTGTCAGGCTTCAGCAGGGGTCCCAAGACTCTGCTATGGCTTGGATTCTAGAGAGCCCCCCTCCACCTACAAGCCAGGAGTCTCTGAGGGACCCTGGGAAATGCCCTCTGATCAGGCAAGCCCACCTCCGGGCACTGTTACCCCACCTGCGGGCCCACAGTGCCAACTACTGGTGGGGTCGGGGCCACACTGCGCTTAGCCTCGGGTAAGTGTTTAGCTGCACTTCACTGATGATTTCCTATGGACCTGGCTTTTCTTACTGAATCTTTGCAACAGTCCTACCTGAGGGTGGGGGTGATTGGCTCCAACTTAAGATGAGGTGCCTGAGGTGTAGGGTCGCGCTTCTCAGGGGCTGAGCCTGGGTTTGAACCCTGAGCCTGTCTGGGCTTCCCCTACACACCACACAGCAGGGCAGCTGCCACCGATGAGAGATGTCCCAGCTAGAGGCACTCTCAACCCTGAGCTGCAGCCTCAGCCCTGCCTGCCTGTTCTGCAGCTCCCAAGGTAGGCAGGGTGGGTATGAGCCAAGGGTTTCTGGAGGTACAGCTACTTCTTCCAGCAGTTAAGGAACAAGATAGGTAATCTCACAACTCCCTATTGTGCCTACAAGGAAGATACAACCTAGATTTCATAAGACAAGCCTCATTTTATTTTTTTAGAGACAGGGTCTTGCTCTGTCACCTAGGCTGGAGTGCAGTGATATGATCATAGCTCACTGCAGCCTCAACCTCCTGGGCTCAAGTGATCCTTCTCCCTCAGCCTCTTGAGTAGCTGAGAGTACAGGCACACACTACCATGCCTAGCTAAATTTCGTACTTTTAATTTTTTTGCAGAGATAGGGTCTTGCTATGTTGCCTAGGCTGGCTTCAAGCAATCCTCCTGCCTCAGCCTCCCAAAGTGCTGGGGTTACAGGAGTGAGCTACTGCACCCAGATCAAACTCAATTTCACATAGTTTTATTTTTTTCCAAAAAGGTATTTAATTTCATGTAATTATTCCCTTACGAATTGTTTCTTGAACGATTTTATATCTGTTTCAGCTGATGTCTCCTAGTTTGAGGAATCCCTGCATTTGCAGCCTCTGGGTGGGACTCCCCAGCCCTTGGAGCAGGTACTCCCTTGGGGTGGCGAGTGGGCTCTCACCCCCTCACCATCTCATATCAGGTAAAGCTTGCTCTCTGCAGGGCTTGGGGAAAGGAGTGGTGTCAACTTCTGGAGTCCTATTACTGGTTGCTGCCTTTGTTGAGTGTGGTTTACACATGGGACATGCGCTGCAAACCTCATGTCCAACCCTCAGTGCATTTCTGCAGGCGGGAGCAAGTCTGGCTTTACAGAAGAGAAAACTGAGGCTCACAGCAGCGAAGAGCCAGGCCAAGCACACACAGAAGATGTGTGGCGGGGCTAAGGGAACTGAGGTCTGGGCAATCCAAAGCCCTGCAGGTCACTGACCTTCACACGACCTAGACTGGTCGCCTTACAACAGTGTACTTATCTGTAAGGTAGGGGCAGTAACAGCCCTAACAGTAGCCAGGCCCGGGTAGAAGGAGTGACTGCAACCCTAGAGGCCATCAGCCTCATCATCCTCCCTCCTTTGCTGTGCCCCAGCCTCCTGTCATTACCAGTGGCTTCTTATACTCATTGGGTTTGATGCAGCGGATGAAGTAAGGCTGGCAGTTGGTCAGAATTTTCATCAGCTGGTCCAGAGACTGTTTGAACTGGCCTGCTAAGGTGGAGGGCCGCTTGGATGAGTCTGCAGACTGTGGATAGAAGCACAGAGCGCAAGTGAGCCTCAGGAGCCATGTCCTGGGACAGCTGCCCCTGTAGCCCAACAAAGGCAGCTGCCATGGTCCTGCAGGTGGGGTGGGGAATCCACCTATCCAAGAACCCACCCATCCATCCATCCATCCACCCAGCCATCCACACACCCACACACCCATCCATCCACCCAGCCATCCACACACCCACACACCCATCCACCCGCCCAGCCATCCACTCACCCATCCACATAGCTACCCACCTATACATCCACCCACTCACCCATCCACCCAACCACCCACCCACCCATTCACCCATTCACTTACACACCCATCCACCCATCCACTCACCCACCCATCCACTCACCCACCCATCCACCCACCCACCACTCATCCATCCGTTCACTCATCCATCTACCCTCCCACCCACCCATCTATCCACTCACCCATCTATCTGCCCACCCACCCATTCACCCATCCATTTACCCATCAACCCACCCATCCATCTATCCACTCACCCATCCACATAGCCACCCACCCATCCATCTATCCATCCACCCACTCACCCATCCACCCCACCATCCACCCACTCATTCACCCATCCACTATCCACCCATCCATCCACCCACCCACCACCCATCTACCCACTCACCCATCTATCCACCCACCCACCCATTCACCTATCCATTTACACATCCACTCACCCATCCATCCATCCACTTACCCACCATCCATCCATCCATCCATCCATTGCAGGTTTAACAAGTGCTTACTGCATGCTGGGACCCAGAAGTGAGTAAAATGGTCTTTCCTGTACATGTCTGTCTGGGGTGAGACCCAGGTGGGTGCCTGGGAGCCCACCTTGAAGAGATGGTTTCCTGCCTTTGCCTGGCGGATGGTCCCATGGCCCAGCCTGGTCTCTGCTAACTCCAGGTTGAATATTTCCTTCAGAAACTTGTTTTTGGAGGAGTACACCAAGGTGAGGATATCTGTGCTCAGTACGTCTCTGTTCTTCTCCAGGAAGCCTGTGGGGACACAGGGCCCACCCAGCATCCCAGCTCAGCCATCACTGCCCACCCTTGGGGAAGAAGAGGGCAGTGTGGGGGAACACCAGATGCCTGGAGGAGCCCTCCCACAACAGCTCCACTAAGGCCATGCTCTCCACCCCTCTACCCAGGCATGGCAACCACCATCTACCCACACAAAGAAGTCCCTTCTCCCACCTAAAGTCTGGACCCCCCAACTTCCCATTCCCACTCCAACCCCCTCATCTGAGCTGCCACCATCCTTCTGCCTCTGGGCAGGTCCTGCCAGAGTTAAGGCTCCTTCAGGCTGAAAGCTGAAAGCCCTCCCCAGAAATAGGAGATGGGCAGTGTCATGGGCTAAATTGTGTCCCCTAAATTCATATTTTGGTGTCCTAACACCCTATACATCAGAACATGACTGTGTGCGGACACAGGACCTTTAAAGAGGGGATTAAAGTAAAATGAGGTCGTTAGGATAGGCCTAATCCAGTGTGACTAGCATCATTATAAGAAGGGGAGACAAGGACAGACACACAGAGGGAAGGAAGGCCATGTGAGGACAAAGGGAGAAGTCGGCCATCTGCATACAAAGGAGAGATGCCTCAGAAGGGCTCAAATCTGCCAACACCTTGTCCTGGACTTCCAGCCTCCAGAACTCTGACAATCCTTCCTGCCAACACTTTGTCCTGGACATCCAGCCTCCAGAACTCTGACAATCCTTCCTGCCAACACCTTGTCCTGGACTTCCAGCCTCCAGAACTCTGACAATCATTCCTGCCAATACCTTGTCCTGGACTTCCAGCCTCTAGAACTCAGATAATCATTCCTGCCAACACCTTGTCCTGGACTTCCAGCCTCTAGAACTCCGACAATCCTTCCTGCCAACACCATGTCCTGGACTTCCAGCCTCTGGAACTCAGACAATCATTCCTGCCGACACCTTGTCCTGGACTTCCAGCTTCTAGAACTCTGAGACAATCATTCCTGCCAACACCTCGTCCTGGATTTCCAGCCTCTAGACTCTGACAATCATTCCTGCCGACACCTTGTCCTGGACTTCCAGCCTCTGGAACTCAGACAATCCTTCCAGCCAACACCTTGTCCTGGACTTCCAGCCTCTAGAACTCTGACAATCCTTCCTGCCAACACCTTGTCCTGGACTTCCAGCTTCTAGAACTCAGACAATAATTTCTGTTGTTTAAGCCACCCAGTCTGTGGTGTTTGTTACTGCTGCCCTAGTGACTAATACAGGCGTGGCTCCAGGGGGTGAGAAGATTCCATGTCTCCCATCCAGCCATGGGTAGGAATGGCTTAGCCCTGTAGTAGGGAAAGAACCACACTGAGAAGGCACTGAAGACCAGCTGCTCCTCAAAGCCAGGCTCCGTGAGGCCAGCGCTGCACTGATTGGTCTCTAAGGACCGACTCTCAAGGGCACAACCCTGACCTTCCTCTTCCACTTTGCTCCCTTTAAGTCTCCCCAGCTTTTACAGGTATGCTCTGCGCACACCTGCACAGCCTGTGGTGGATCTGGGGGAGCAGAGTCAAGGATGGGAGAGGGAAGGGAGCCTGTTTCCCACCTCTTCCTGCAGGTGTCTGTAAGAGGAGCAGCACCAGGGGTCTGCACTGGGTGCTGGGCCGGGGGTAGACACTCAGTGACACCCTGAGTCACTGAGGCTCAGGCAGAGCACCCCACAAGGGTCAGGGAGCTCCTTGGATGTTTTTGGGGTGGGGAGGGTCGAGACACTCCTGGGTTCAGTCTCTCAACAGGCAGAGTAAGTGGAGCCAAGGTCATCAGCATAGCAGGGCATCCAAAATAAAAAGAAGGCTTAGCTTTAATTAATATTGCTAGAATCTCACAACCAGAAAATCTAGAAAGAATCTACCTTAATCTTAGCGTTATGTAAGTTTCCTATCATTTCAAAAACAAACTCAGCCTTGAATTGCCCCATGGAGGTTGGAGGATGGGCTCAGTCTTCTTTGAAGGACCTGCAGGTCCAATTGGCTCGGGCCTCTCCATTTTCCAAAAGCCCTAAGCCAGGATCTGGCAGGAACTGTGAAGGGAGCCACGGCACCTTTCCCTTTCTGCCTGGCCTCCCAATGCCTCACCTGCTCTGAGTAAATGACCATCCTCTGCTCACAAGAATCATCCCTAGATTCCTGTCCCTCATTTCTCCACACCCGGTGCAGAGAGTGACCCTCTGGCCGCCCCGCTTTCCTGACCACAGCAGCACATGGCTGCCCTTCTCATTTTTCTTAGCACACCCATAGGTGTGCTAAAAATCCAGGCCTTCACTTCTTCAATCAAAACCATACCCTCTTTCAACATATCCCAAAATTAAATGGGTGAAAGACCTAATGTAAAAGCTAACACAAAAATATTCTTAGAAGAAAACATAGGGATAAATCTTCATGACCTTGTATTTGACCTTGGACTCTTAAATGTGACGCAAGCAAAGAAAGGAAAATAAGTACGTTGGACTTCTTAAAAATGAAAGCTTTTTGGGCCTCAAAGGACACCATCAAGCAGGTGAAAAGACAGTCCACAGGGTGAGAAAATAATTTACGAATCACATATTAGGTACTTGTATCCAGAATATATAAAGAACTCTTACAACTCAACAATAAAAAGACAACCCAGTGAAAACACAGGCAGAGTGTTTAAATAGACATTCCCCCAAAAAACGTGCAAATGGCCAGGAAGCACACGAAAAGGTGATCATCATCATTAGCCATCGGGGAATGCAGATGCAAATCACACTGAGACGTCAAACCCACTAGAGTAGCTATGATAAAAAAGACAGACGAGCTGCGGCGGAACTGGAGCCCTCATACATTGCTGATGGGAATGTAAAATGGTACAGCCGCTGTGGAAAACAGTGTGGTGATTCCTCAAACAGTTAAACGTAGAGATAGACTTACCATACAACACAGCAATTCTGCTGTTAGGTAGATACCCAGGAGAAATGAAAACATATGCCCACACAAACACTTGCACATGGGTGTTCATAGCAGTATTATTCATACTAGGCAAAAAGTGGAAAAAATCCAAATGTCCATCAACTGATGATGAGAGAAACAAACATTCTAGATAATGGAAAGTTTTTTGCAATAAAAAGACCTGAAGCATGGACATGTGCTACAACATAAATGAACCTTGAAAACATGATGCTAAGTGACAGAAACCAGCCACAGAAGACCACGTATTGTATGGCTCCATTTATGTAGAAATTCAGAATAGGCAAATCCATAGAGACAGAAAGTAGTTGTTGACCAGGGTTGGGGGGAAATGGGAGTGACTGCTAATGAGGGGTTTCTTTGGGGGTGGTGAAAAAGTTCTAAAATGGTGGCAATCATTAATATACTCTGAATACACTACTGTCAAGTTGTACGCTTAAAATAGGTGAATAACATGGTATGTGAATTACATCTCAGTAGAGTTATTACCAAAACAAAACATTCCTGGCCCATTCCATTTTCTCTCTCCGGTAGAAGCCACACGACTCATCTCTCTGTCCCAGTGCTAGAGCTGCAGAATAGCCTCATCCTCTGAGCCTCTTTCCCTGCTCTCCCTGGAACCCTTTGCAGATGTGGAAGGAGCTGCACCCACCTTCTGGAACCCTTTGCAGATGTGAGAGGAGCTGCACCCACCTTCTGCCTGGTAGTACACGTCGCCAGCAAAATGGGCAATGCCAAATCTGGCATCGTGGACGTTCTTGGGTTGTAAGAAGGCCTTGTTGTTGGTGTGGACACTGTTCAGTTTTTGCAGCATGGTGAGATCTGTCCCCTGGAAGAACCCAGACACCCTATGGGCTGAGGTCCCAGAGTTCAACAAGGGGGAGGTCAGCCTCAGGGGCTTCCTCATGGAGGCAAAGAAATCTGGGCTCAGAATGATGGAGGGCCTCTGTGTGGACAGGAGGCTAATGCCCAGGGATCAGTGACCTGTTGCAGGGAGCGAGGGCTGAGCTGGGAGCAGAGGCTGGGTCTGCTGCCCTCCATCACCACCAGCTCTTCTTTTTTTTTTTGGGATGGAGTCTTGCTCTGCCACACAGGCTGGAGTACAGTGGCCAATCTTGGCTCACCGCAACCTCTGCCTCCCTGGTTCAAGCGATTCTCCTGCCTCAGCCTACTGAGTAGCTGGGATTTCAGGCGCACACCACCACGCCGGGGTAATTTTTGTATTTTTAATAGAGGCAGGGTTTCACCATGTTGGTCAGGCTGATCTTGAACTCCTGACCTCATGATCCATCCACCTTGGTCTCCCAAAGTGCTGGGATTACAGGGGTGACACCACCACCAGCTCTTCTGCTACACCCTCTTAATTATTGGACCCCAGCAGTCAGAGAAATGGGCCTTGGAGAGAGAGGAGGGTCTGTATGGTTAGGCCGGGGGTCTTCTGCTTATTCCTGACAGAGGTTTCAGTGACTCTCAGAACAAGAGCCCCCCCCCCCAATGGAGTTTTCCAGCCTCAAAGAGGAGACCTGTCACAGGGACTCCACCAGAAGGTCGGCGGGTCCGAACACACACCTTTGGGAAGCGGCTTTCTTCGTCCAGGAGGCAGATGATGCCCATGGGCTTGAGGGCCAGCAGGTCCAGGATGGGCCGATTGTTGGTGTAGTGGATATAGTCCCAGGAGATGTTCTCCGAGTGGTACTCCTCCTGCTCCATGGTGAACACGTGCTGCACAAAGAACTGCTGCAGGTGCTCATTGGCGAAATTGATGCAGAGTTGCTCGAAGCTGTGGAGGCAAGGTCACAGCCCAGGGGTGGAGCGGGGCCAGCTGGGTCCCCACTGCAGCAGGCTGGAGCCATAGGATCACAGCCATCTGCACACAGCTGCATACAGTCTGCCCGCAGATGCACAGCTCCTGTACACACAGACGCACACTCATTCCGGCACACCCTTTCTCCAGAGAGCCTCCACCACCGTCACCTTCTCCACCCATGGCACAAAGACAAAGAGAAACGAGGAGGCTCAGCATATCATCAAGTCCTCGCCCCCTCCAGGGTCCTCTGCTAGGCCTGCCTGCCTGACACAGAAAAATTCTTGTGGTCTGAGTGCACAGCAGCAGCCCCACCCCTGAGCCTTGGTATTGAGATGAGCTTCCAAAGACCCAGCATTAACTGCCGGACCTCCCCGGCATCAACCAGGCATATGCCCTACTGCCCTCGTTCCCAGATCAGATCTCCAACCTGAGCTTCCCCCTGCGTTCTCTGCTTCGGAAATGCCCCCTCCACCCACCACCCCCGGCTCAGTCAGAAACCGAGGAGTCCTGCTTAACATCTCTCTGCCTGTCCTCCCCAATTCTCATCAGTTGCCAAAGTCTGGCCCATGCTACCTTCAATACCGTACCTGACCTGTTTACTTCTTTCCATTCCCACTGTTGCCACCTTGCCCAGGCCTTCACTGCTCACCTGGCGCACACCTGATGGCCTCCTAATGGCTCCACCCGCTCCAGCCTTGTCTGGCAGGTCATTCTCCATGCAGCCCCTAGAGGACACTTTCAGATGTGCACTCTGGACCCTGCTCCAAGTCCTCTGGGCTTCCTGCTCTTTTCAGGGGCCAGACAGTGGCCCCAGTAGGAAGCCCTGCCCGCCTCTCCAGCCTCACCTGGGGCCTCTCCTCCCACTTTGGACTTCCCAAAGCGCTCTGAATGCACCGGTTCTTTGCTGCCCCCGAGCCTCCGGGCATCCGAGTCCCCCCTTTCCTCATGTCTTGGTTTGTTCTGCTCATCTTTGGGTCTGTCTTAGGCAGCCTTGCCTCAGGATGGGTTGCCCACTTAGGCAAGACCTTACCATGTCTGAGACTGCTTGTTCAATGTCTGTTGATCCAGGAGGCCAGGGAGCAGGTGTGCTGCCTGAAGCTGCTCACTGACACTTGCAGAAGCTGTGCTGGGGAGGGACACGGTGCCAGCCCTCAGGCTGCAGCCCTGGCATAAACCCAGCTGGTGGCTTCACTTCAGCTGGCCTCCTTCTGGGAGGGCCTCCTATATACCTGGCCCAATGCTCCAGAATTGAGCCCTCATCTTCCTCCAAAGTGCCCAAAGGTGTGTGGTGAGCTCACCTGTCCCTCGCAGGGTCAGATGCCAATGATCCAAGTCACACTTGAGCTCTCTATGCCTTAGAGAGTGCACTGGGCTAAGTTCTGCCAGCCCTGACTCTCCCACCTGACCTCAGTGAGCAGGCCCCTGCCCTGCACCCCTGGCTGGCCTTGGGGGGCTGAGATCCCAGCGTGCTTGCATGTGGAATGGCTTGTGGCTTGACAGTCCTGGCTGTCCAAGGAGGGCCTTCTGAATCACTCCCAGATCAGACCTCACTTGGAGACAGACCACTGGCAGGGGCATGCAAGGTCAGGCTAGCCTCCTGGTTCCTCAGACAGGGCCCAGAGGCCTCTGCTTCCTGGAGCCAGCGGCCCAATCTCTGTCCCACTAAGCCCTTTAAAAAAGCCAGTGTTGTCAGCCTGCTTGTCCCAGTCTTCATGGGACTCCTCCTGCTGGTGATAGTGCCCCTGAGCATCATCTGGCCTGGCCTGGCCCGGCTCTACCGCCTGGTCTCCTCACCACCTTTGTCTATCTGACGCCCCAGGCTGCATCACAGTCACACCTGGTAGCTATTTTCTGACCTGCCTTCTGGTTACAGCTCTCCTGCTTCCAGTCTGGGATGCCAGGACAGGAATCTGGGACACAAGGTCAGAGGAGTCCTGCCTTGCCTTACCCCACAAACTAAAAAGTCAGGGGTGGCCCACAAATGTTTCTTAGCTTCCCCTGCTACCTAAGATGATAAACCAGCCAGATGCAGCTAAATCCATGTTACTGATTTCCATTTCAACCCTGGCCTCGTGTGATAATCCACTCTGGCTCATGAGGAGAGCAGGTGGCTCAAGAGGGGTGACAAATGCCGGGCTGTCAGCCTGGTTCTCAGGGACAGCTTTTAGTTGTACGGCCGTCTCTAGATGGCAGGGCACAGCACCACCCCATGCAGAGCACGCGGACCTGCTGGGACTCGCCAGGCCCGGTGCAGGTTGCTGACTCCCTTCCAGCTTGCTCCCTTCGAGAGGAGCTGCTTATCTTCCGTTTTCTGGAAGCAGTGGGGCTGCGATCTCAGATCTTCATACCTATTGTTCTTGAAATTTTCAAAGCCAAATATGTCCAGGAGGCCGATGGCCCTCCACACATTTTTGGGGTCCTGGGGTGGTGGAGTGAAGATGGCAGCATTGATCTTCTTGACAATCCACAGGAAGAGGTGCCTGTAGATGCCCTGGAGAGACACAGGGGCGGGAGAATCCTCAGCTTGGAGGCTCAGGAAGAGGTCACCTCCAAGCTCACCTGGAGAGGCTGAATGTCTTAGACCTACTGAGGATGTTATCCCTCCTTCACAGGCAAGAAACCAGGGCCCAAGAAGCTGAGGAGCCCATGGTCACCAGGCAGGTGACTGGCAGAGTAGGGACCTGCCCAGGACCCTCTGCTCTGTCCTGCCCTCCAGCAGCACAGCAAGAAGCAGGGCTGTGGTCAATAGATGGTCAGGTGAGCCCTGCTGTCTCAGCTCTGTACCTTGACAAAGGCGTCCCTCCGGTCAGCAGCCTGGGCGACATTCAGGGGCCTGGTGACAAATTCCCCTCTGATGAGGATGGTGTGCTTGATCAGACAGTCCCGGAGCTCCTGGTGCTGCACCTGGGGAGGCAGGTGGGGGCTGCGTCGCACTTGCGCAGGGCCTGGCCCAGCACTCTGACCCGCCTCTGCCAAGTCTTGTTCCCTCTTGTGACCAAGCACCTATGCCCACCTGAGGGTGGTCGGTGCCTGAGGTCAGGGAAAAAGGCCCTGGGAGCTGTCAGGGAAGGATTCTCCAGCTTGGTGGGCTGAGCCTTTAGTGGATCTCCTGGGGGTAAGTAAGGGCCTGGCGCCCCAAGGTGGGCCTTGGGAAACCAGGGTGAGGGAGGGCTCTGAGGACAGACCTCAGGCATGTCCTGGCTGAAATCAGTCCCACCTGAAGGCTGAGAGTCTACAGGAGCAAGGGAGTGTGCTGGGCTGGGCCTCCACTGAAGCCTGCAAAACCCAGTTTCTGAGTACCCTCAAACCAAAAGAAGAATGTTAACAGCTAAATGTACCTAATGTGATTGCTTGCTTTATATATTTATTTATTGCTCCTGATTCTATTAATTTTCCATCAGAACTGTCAATGGGAGTGATGTGGGGTGCGGCCACATGCCCATTGCAGAGGTATCCCCTCACCCCGTGCCTGCTGCCCTTCTGTTATGCGGAGGCCGCCTTTGGCTTGGGGAACAACCTGGAAGCCTAATGGGATGGGCCACGGACTCGCTGCCACATCCCGCTTTCCCAGAATAGCAGAGGCCTTGGAGAAGCCCTGTGGCTTTCATTAAAGCCAAACTGGCCACACCGCTGCTCTGTTTGGCACTGCCCCACCCTGCGCCCACCCTCAGGCACCCACAGTATAGAGGGCAGGGGGTGAGCCTAGAGCCTGGGAGAAGGGCAGGGGCCTGGGTAGGGTTATGAGAATCAGGTGTCAGGGGTCTGTCAGCCCAGGCCTCTGGGCCCCCACCAGCATGGAAGATGCAGACGCAGCGGCCGTACCTCCAGTAACTTCATCACAGTGGGAAAGGCGGGCGTCTCCATCAAGTCTGAGGAGTCCAGGTTCTCGAAGACCGAAGCTAGAGAGAGAAGCAGGAATCCTGAGTGGGAAGGCAGCCTGGAGCGAAGGGAGCTAGGCTCCGATAGGCCTGGGCCTATGGCAGACCCAGATCCGCTCAGCAGGACAGCTGCCCCGGCGGGAGCCATGGCCTCTCCCGGGTCCTCTCTTTGAGGGAGCCGACGGCCCCATGATCGCAGGTCATTCCCACCTTTGCTGTTGGTGAACGTGCCAGACCAGTTCCTCTTGAGGAGACCAGGGCCTTGGGTCAAAGGGAAGTTTAAAGAAAGGTGGGCTTATCTGGTGGGAGAAGTCTGACTTGGGAAACAGCAGATGCTGGTGCTGGAGAGATGATCCACTAGGCCCCTCAATCCACGCTGCTGGGTGTGGAAATCCCGACCTTTCGTTATGCATTCAGTCACAGGAAGCAAAGCACTGATGGCGCTCCAGCTGAAAGCCAGGCCCAGCTCTCTTGCCACAGCTTCCTGCCTGGCCTCTGAGTTTCTGGTTCCTCCTCCTCAACCAACGTCCCGCTTGAGACGGGCCAGGCTGGTGGGGGACAGGACTTTTGGGTGTCTTTGTTTTTGCTTTACTTTTTTAAACTGAAAAAATTTATGAGATAAAATATATAAAGAAGTGCATAAAACACAGAGCTGCATTGTAAAGAATGAAGTCCGCACCATGTAACTACCGCTAAGGCCGAATCCAGGCTCTGCAGCACCCACAGCCTCCAAGGTCCTCGCTGCTGAGACTGTGTCCCTCTCTCCGGAGGTCAGGACGCTCCCAACTTCTAACTTCCTTTTTATCTTCTTATTCCCTCCATAGAGTCCCTCAACAGCATTTAATGTGCCTGCTTTTAAATGTTTTGTTAGTGGGCCTGGTGCAGTAGCTCATGTCTATAATCCCAACACTTTGGGAGGCCGAGGCGGGGGGATCACCTGAGCTTGGGAGTTCGAGACCAGCCTGACCAATATGGTAAAACCCTGTCTCTACTAAAACTACGAAAATTAGCCAGGCTGTAGTGGCAGGCCCCGGTAATCCCAGCTACTCAGGAGACTGAGGTGGGAGAATCCCTCGAACCCAGGAGGCAGAGGTTGCAGTTAGCCGAGATTGCACCACTGCACTCTGGCCTGGGGGACAGAGCGAGACCCTGTCTCAAAAACCAACCAACCAACCAACCAAAAAATGTTACGTTAGTGGATCTGTCTTCGTTCTCTTGTGCCTGCTTCACTTTTCCAGCGCCGTGTTTCTGATACTCTTCCAGGCCCTGGTGCCCACCTCTGGTTAGCACCCACCTTTCCCTGGCCAGGGTGTGCAGTTTGTCTGGTAGACGACAGGTCAGCCTAGCTGCAGCTCGCCCGGGCACAACTTTCTCATGCGGCATGAGGCGGTGACCCAAACGCTTATTTTCCATACGGGCATCTCATTGCTCCAGAGCAGTTTATGGACAAGTCTGTCCCTTCCCGCTGCTCTGTGAATGGGTGTTTCTCCTTAGTTCGAGAACTAGCCCTGATCTCTTCGCTATTGCCTTTGCTGCTTTCTCTCTCCCTTCCTCTAGGACTCCGGTGAAAGGTGTGCTCCCTCTGCCTGCGGCGTCCTCCCGTCTCCACCTTCTCTCTGACACGTCGCAGCTTTCCTCTCTCCATGCGGCATTCACAGCTCCTCCTGACTTTCCCTCAGCTCACACTTTCCTCTCCTAGACAGGCACAGGATCCCTTAAACCATTTAAGGGATCTTCATTTTGGTTATTCGTCTTTTTTTGATTTTAGAATGGAATTTCTATGTGGTTCGTTTTTAAATCATAATGTCTTTAAAATTTCCCATTCGCTGTCTACATTTTCAAGCTTGGCTGCTTCTTTTCTTGAGCAAAGCAAGCAGAACTTCTCTAGTCTGTGTCTAATAATTCCAACCTTTGAAATCTTTGTGGATCTTTTTCTGTTGATTATTTCTGCCAGTTCTTGTTCATAGTACCCTATTTCCTTATTCCTATTTATTTCTGGCTGCATGCTGGACGTTGTGTTTGAAAAATTACCTGCAGGAATCATTTCAATCTAACTTGCCGGTGTTTTCTTCCAGCGAGGACTGTCAGTAACTTCTGTTAGGTGCCTGGGGGTGTTCACAGGTCAGGACACCTTAATCCCCAGACCCTCCCATGCTCACAACCTGGTTTGCAAGTTCACGGGTGGACTTGTTCACTCTGGCTTACCTGCACCTTAACGGGAAGCCCTTTGGGGTCCCAGCTAAAAGTGGGGCATGATTGGCCATTGTCTCCACCTGTGGAGGGCCTTAAGCTTTGACATTTTCCCCTTCACCTCTTGAGGCCTCCAAAGTCACAGCTGAATATTTTAGATATATTTTTCCAGGCCTGGCTTGGACCACATGACCCTTCCTGTGAGAACGCTTAGAGATGCCTTCCTGCTCCTGTCCCCTTCCCCTTCCCTCCCCAAGAGTGTGGTTGGGGCAGAATTGGCATTACCTATGAACCCCACATTCCCCAGGTGGAGAATAGCAGCCAGCAGCTTGCTGAGGTTCCAGTTCTCAGAGTCAGAGAACTGGAGGATCTTCATGGCCGAGCGGATGTGGGCATAGTCCTTGGCATCGTCGAGCCCCTCACAGGAAGTGCAGTTCCCCTGCGGGACAGGGCGCCTCAGCTAATAGGGCCACCCCCTGCCCCACCACCTCCATCCTGGGGACAGGAAGGCTGAGACGCTGCACTTCACGGCCCTGGGTGGACCGTGGAGGGTCCGTGCTCAGAAACTACAGACAATCCCTTGCAGAGGCAGAATCATGGCCCAGTAGCCACGGCGTGACCGGGCCTTGCAGCCAGCACCCGTACTTGGTCACTGTGTGACCTTGGCCAAGTCACACTTCTCCTCTGGTCCTCTATTTGTCATTCAACCCTGCTTGAGCCTGTCTTGTCTTTCTCTGGGGGACACTGTGGGTTTGTTCCTTTAAGAAACGCTTTCCAAGGCTCGTGGTGGGCCAGGCCCTGTGCTGTACATCCAGGGGGCCAGGCAGGGAGCCAGTGACCATCCCATGACCACTTGCCTGTTACAGGTGCCCAGGCCACAGGGGCGCCTATTGAGAGGTAGAGAAAGGCTTCCTGGAGGAGGCACCGAGCTGACCCCACCACCTCTGAGGACAGAGGGCAGTTTAGGCAGAGGATGATGGGAGAAAGGCCATGAGGCGGGAGGCAGGGACAGGGCTGCGGGGAGGCTGGGGTGGGTATTGAGAAGCGGAGGTCGGGAGAGGGGCAGATCCTGGAGGGACTTGGAAACCATGCCAAGGAGTTTGGCCTCTCCCCTGCAGGCCGCAGGAGTCACTGCCGCAGTGCCATCCAAAGCGCAACACCGACGGATTCGTACTGCAGTGCAACCTGGCACTTTGGCTGTAGGGTGGATGACAGATTAGAGGTCAAGACTGGTGACGGGGAACCCAGGAAATCCAGGCAGGGGCTGGTGAAGGCCTTGGGGCAGTGGATCCAGGACAGAGGGTTGCATGGGAGAGATTCCAGAGGCAGAGCACTCCGGGTCCCCTCTGTGGTCAATAAATCCGGAGGTGAAGTTCCCCTGAGGGCCACTTCTAACAAGAAGGACGTGGCAGAAGTGATGGGACGTCACTTCCAAGATTAGGTCACCAAAAAGTGGTGGCTTCCCTATGGGACATGGGACACTTTCTTTCACTCTTGCTTGCTCTCTCTGAAGGAAGCAACTGGCCATGTTTCACACTGCCCTATGGAGAGGCTCGTATGTCAAATAACTGATGTCTCTGGCTAACAGCTGAAGAGCCTGAGGCCTATGACAGCTATGAGACTGAACTTGCAGGCCGACTGCACCCCAGGTGATGACCACAGCCCTGGCTGACGCCTTGGGAGACACCTGGAGCTGAAGGACCCCGCTAAATTGCTCCCAGATTCCTGACATTAGCCTCAGCTAATGAACGATGGCTGTGGTGCTGCCCCGTCCTGGGAGCAGAGCAACGACCCTTCTTTCCTGGGGCCTGGGGCTTGTGTTTTAGGGGGCCTGCAAGGACAGAAAATTGGAGTGAAATCAGTAGCAGGAGGTGTATGGGCAACTCCCCGTGACCCACTGGGCACCAGGATCCTGTCATCCAGTGGGGGCCAAAGGAAGATGAGGTCTGTGGGGAAGACCCGGGTCCAGCCTGGGGCATGGGGCACATGTGACAGGGAAGCGGGAGGCACGCGGAGAAGGTGATTCCCAGCACAGAGAGGCTGGTGAGGAAGGGGAAGGGGATCAGCCCCGCCTCAGTGGGGGCTGCCCGGCCAGCATTGGGCTTCTCTGCAGCTGTCATGGAGGGTAGAGTGGCACCAGGGCATTTTCCCCCCTTCCACTGGCTTCTGGGAGGCGGAGGGTGGGCAGCTCACCATGGTCAGGTAGTGGTACTCGGAGGGCATGCCCAGGCTCAGGAGCTGCTTGTCCTCAGCACTCATCCCCATGAGCATGCAGTAGAAGATATGGTAGTTCCGCTCCTCGGGGGCCTGGGAGGGAGGTGTCCAGACAGATTCATGAGCATTCCCTTGCAGCCTCAGGACCTCAGACTGCCTCTGCCCAGCCCAGCCCTGGCCTCCGCTTCCAGCCAGGAGCAGCTCTGGCACTGACCCTGGCCAGCCTGGCTTGGTTGCTGACTGTCCTAGGCCTCCAAGGCTGCCTCATCCCAGCCCTGAGAACTCCTCTCTGCCCTGCATCTTGACTGCTCCTTGAAGCCCTGACACTGATGTGCCCAAAGTCCCCAGGCCAGGAGTGATGGCATAGAGTCGGGGCTCTCTTCACAGTCACTTACTGGCCCACGAGAGATCTGACTGCCATGGGGCTCCCTGGGCCTTCAGTTGTTGTGTTTTTTTTCCCTAGAGAAGATCTTGCTCTGTCATCCAGGCTAAAGTGCAGTGGTGTGATCTTGGCTCACTGCAGCCTCGAAGTCCTGGGCTCAAGCCATCCCCCACCTCAGCCTACCAAGATCACAGGCACACACCACCACCCCCAGTGAATTTCTGTATTTTTTTGTAGAGATGGGATTTTGCCATGTTGCCTAGGCTGCCTTCTGTATTTTTTTCAACACTATTTTAAAGTGCATTCTCATAAAAATCAAACAATCTGAAGCAGGTACAGTGGTGTTAAAAGATGGGAGTTTCAGTTGGGCTGTAATCCCAGCAGATTTGGGAGGCTGAGGCGGGAGGATTACTTGAGCTCAGGAGTTTGAGACCAGCCTGGGCAGCATAGTGAGACCTCATCTCTACAAAAAATAAGAAAATTAGCTGGACGTGGTGGCACACACCTCTAGTCTCTGCTACTCAAAAGGCTGAGGTGGGAGGATCACATGAGCTCTGGAGGAAGAGTTTGTGAGGCTGCAGTGAGCTGAGATTGTACCACTGCACCCCAGCCTGAGTGACAGGTGAGATCCTGTCTCAAAATACAAAAAGATGAGAGCTCCTTTCCACCCTGCCTTCCTCTCCCTTAAATCTCCTCCTCCCTGCCCTAGAACCTAGGTATTTAAAAAAACTTATTATAAGTTAAGTTCTGGGGTACATGTGCAGAACATGCAGGTTTGTTCCATAGGTATACACATGCCATGCTGGTGTGCTGCATCCATCCCCCCGTCATCATTAGGTATTTCTCCTAATGCTCTCCCTCCCCTATCCCCCCACCCCCTACTATCCCTCCCCAGTCTTCCCACCCCACGACAGGCCCTGGTGTGTGACGTTCCTCTCCCTGTGTCCATGTGTTCTCATTGTTCAACTCCTACTTATGAGTGAGAATATATGATGTTTGGTTTTCTGTTCTTGTATTGACATTAAAAAAAATTACTTACAGTATATCTATAAATATTTCTCTCTTTTCTTATCTTAACACAAAACATATTTATGGTTCTGTAACTTCCTTTTTTTTCACCTGACGATGTCTCTGGGTGACCTACCTCTCCTGGTTGTGAAGGTCAAATGAGATAAAATGGGAAAAGCGTAGCACCAGGTCAGGGGGGTTGCTAAATGTGACCTTCCTTCTCAGCTGCCCACAGTGCCGAGGCATCTGTCCCTCTGACAGCCACAGCACCCTTGTTGGTGACGCTTCCCCTCTGCACCCCCACCGCATGTGTGTGCTCACTTGCTCACATGCATGTGTTAGGTGTCATGCCATCATACGAGAGCACCCCCCACACAGAGATGCATTATTTCTGCTGTTGTGGGTGCCACGTGATGGGATTCCTGTTACTTAGGACTGGCTACATGATCGCCCAGTGCAGAAGGAAACCATGATAGCTCTTGCTGAAAGGCTAGTAAGAATTTCAGGGTGGCGATAGCAGAGCATGAAACCAAGCATGGGGCCCCTGAGCACAGGGCCTGGTGTGACAACACAGGCCACATGCTACTTCCCGGCCATGTGGCATTAGGGATACTGTCGTCTGTGTCTTTCTGCCATGGCTCCTAACACACCTGAAGATACAGCCCACCCAACTAGCCTAGCTTCAGCTTCAGAAATAATTCTAGTAGAGATGAGGAATGGTAGGTATCAAACAAGAAGAAATTTATGTGAATGGAAAATTAAAAATGGAAAAAAAAATTTTTTTTTGAGAGCCTCGTTCTGTTGCCCAGGCTGGAGTGCAAAGCTTCAGTCTTAGCTCACTGCAACCTCTGCCTCCTAGGCTCAAGCAATTCTCCTGCCTCAGCCTCCTGAGTAGCTGGGATTACAGGTGTGTGCCGCTGCCTGGCTATTTTGTTTTGTTTTGTTTTGATTTTTTGTAGAGACAGGGTTTTGTCAGCTGGCCTTGAACTGGACTCAAGTAATCCACCTGCCTTGGCCTCCCGTAAGTGCTGAAATTAGAGGAGTGTGCCACTGAGCCCTGCCCAAAATGGAAAAAATTCTATTATTTGCTGCCCTGGAATACTGGGGAAGGGCCCTCATTATCCAGTGAGGCCTGTGGGCTCTGGGTGGGCCCCTGGGGAAGAGGGGAGGAGAGGTGAGAGTGGTGAAGGGGAGCCCCTCTATTCCCTCAACTCAACCTGGGTGGGTGGAGGCCTCACCTGTCGGCAGACCCGGGACTGCTCCAGGAGAAACTGCTCAATGCGTGCGCCCTCGATCACCCCACTGGGGTTGAAATAGATGTCGATGTACTTCCCAAAGCGGCTTGAGTTGTCGTTGCGGATTGTCTTGGCGTTTCCAAAGGCTGAGGTAGGCAGGCGATGCCCATGATGGGAGCAGAGAGGAGAAAATGTAATTTGAGTAGGATCATCTAAGAGGGCTTCTTAGAGGAGGTGGCCAAGCCTCCAACTGAAGGACGGGCAGGGCTGTCCCAGACAGTGATGGCAGCCAAGGGCCCGCTGAGAGGAAGACAAAAATGCAGGGAAAATCGCGGAGGTCAGAAACCATGGCGTGTGCTTGCAGAGGCAGAAGTCTTGTCTGAGCGTGGGGTACAGGAGGAAAGCAGTGGAAGGCAGACAGAACCAGTTAGTAGGTAGGGCCAGGTGGCACAGAGCCTTGGATGCCAGGCTCAGAACTTGGGCAATCATTCTTCAGTGATGAGGGAAGCAGGAAAGCTTCTGAGAGAGAGCAGGAGCAGATCTGCAGCTTAGAAAGATGGCTCAGGCCGCAGCACTGAGGCTGAGACGGAGAGGGCAAGCTGGCATGGGGAGTGGGGACAGGGTGTCCAGGCCAGGACACACGGAGGCAGTCAGTTCGGGAGGGTTTGGGTTGCAGCATGTTCCAAAGTGTTTTTTGTAAAGCTGATCCACAGGAAGAAAGATATTTTGTCTTGCATCCTAGTGTATACACATGCCCACCTGCATACACAAAGTTAGAGAACAAAATACTCAGTACTAGTTCTTAGGAAGAGTGATGTACTGGGGTGTTTCTATTCTATGATATTTCATTTGTTCTAGAAGACTGATTTGATGGCCCTTTAATGGTTAGGATGAGCTTCAGAATACCAGCATCTAACATAGTCCCTTGAAACAAAGGAAAAGGGCTCCTTGGGGAAGTAGGTTTAGGAAACACATCATCCCGTCTCTCTCTCGAGGAGTCCCGGTGCACAGCAGAGCCTCTGAGAAGTGCCACAGTTATGAAACCTATTTAACTTATTGAACCCAGTGTGGCCATCATGGGGGTGACTGGTTGGGTGTCTCTTCAAGAAAGAACCTGATGCAGGCAATTTTATTTTGTAGTAACTGACAGGCTGAATTTAACATATACTATCTATGGAAAGGTAAATGATCTGGAATAGCCAAGTTTGAAAAAGAATAACAAAATTGGAGGGCACATGCTATCTGATTGCACAGCTTTCTATAACGCTATGGGAATCAAGATGTTGTAGCCCTGGTGACAGGATAGACAGAGGAATGGAAGAGAAGAGAGAAGCCAGGAACAGTCCCATACATGGATGGCCAGTTGATTTTAGGCAGGGGTGCAAAAGCAAGTCAATGGAGAAAAAATAGTCTTTTTGACAAATAGGACTGGAACAATAGAGTATTGATACAAAACAAAAAAGAGAAAAAGAAAGGAAGGAAGGAGAGAAGAAGGTGAGAAAGAAGGAAGGAAAGACAGAAAAGCCTTTTTGTCTTTTTTCTTTTTGAAAGAGTCTCATTCTGTCACCCAGGCTGGAGTATAATGGTGTGATCTCGGCTCCTGGGTTCAAGTGATTCTCCTGCCTCAGCTTCATGAGTAGCTGGGATCACAGGCGCTCGCCACCACGTTCAGCTAATTTTTGTATTTTTAGTAGGGACGGGGTTTCCCCATATTGGCCAGGCTGGTCTTGAACTCCTGACCTCAAGTGATCTGACTGCCTCAGCTTCCCAAAGTGCTGGGATTACTAGTATAAGCCACCACGCCCAGCCAAGTCTTTTTCTATGCTGTGTACCTTGCACCATAGAAAAATATTGGCTCACAAATGTAGATCATAAACTGGACCACCAACCTAAATATAAGACCTAAAACTACAAAACATGTAGAAAAAACATAGGAGAAAACCTCTGGATTAGGCAAAGATGTCTTAGATACAACACACAAAAAAATGACCCAGAAAAGAAGAAAAGGACAAACTGAACTTCAAAATTTAAAACTTCTGCCCCGCAAAAGACACTGTCTAGAGAAAGAAAAGACAAGCCTCTGACTGGGACACAACGTAAGATGTGACACTTGTCTAATAAAGGACTTGTGTCCAGAATAGGTAAAGAAGAACTCTTAAAACTCACCGGTAAGGAAGTAGACCAATTAAGGAATAGGCAAAAGTGTTGAACTGACCGTTCAGAGAAGATAGACAGAGGAGAGGTAAGCACATGAAAGATGCTAACATCCTTAGTCTCGGGGCCACGGGAGTTACGAGCACGATGTGGCACTGCTCCACACGTATCAGAGGGCAGACCGTGTCCTTCACTGTGCCAGGTGCTGGCGCGGACACACGACAACAAGAACACTCCTGCTCTGGTTGGGAAAGCAAAATACTGTGACCACTTTGGAAAACATTTCGAAAGTTTCTGACAAAGTGAAATGGCTCACTTCCCATTTGAGCCGACAATTTCACGCCTGCATATTTATCCAAGGGAAAAACCTATGTGCACAGAAGAACGTGTATGTGAATGTTTATAGAGGTTTTAGTCTTAGTAGCTAAACACGATCAACAACCCAGATGTCCTTCACTTGGTGGAGAAGCTGTGGTACCACCACGCAATGGAATTCTACTCGTCATTAAAAAGGAAGGAGTCACCGATGCAGGCGGCAGCAAGGAAGAATTCCAAATAGCCAAGGTAACCAGAGACAAAAGACTACAAACGCTGTGATTTTACTTCTAAGACCTTCTCGAAAAGACAAAACTGGGAGCGGGGGAAAAGGACAAATCAGTAGTTGCCAGAGAAGGGGCTGGGAAGATGGGGTGACTACGAAGGGGCGTGAGAGAAGATCTGGGGGCGATGGGAACATTCTATTTCATGAGGATGATGGGAGCCATAAGCCTGTATGAGTTTGTCAAAACTCACAAAACTGTGCATGAAAAAAGGTGAATATTTACTATATGTAAAGCAAACTTGAATTGTAAAGAAACGAGAGAGACTGCGCTGTCCAGCAGCTGACAGCCTTGGGGCCGAGGCCACAGGCTTCTGGGCAGCCCTGGCTGGAGACTGAGCCCGGGGTCACTGGGGTGAAGACAGGAGCCCACTAATGAGCAGTTTGCTCCAGAGCCCTGCTGGGTTGGCCCAGATTTAGGTCTGCATCACAGATGAGCCTCTCCGAGGCAAGCTGCTTCCTCTCCTTTTCCCCTTCCTAAGTGTCTGCAGGGCGTCTGAATTTGAAGGCTTGTCCCGCCCACTCCTGCTTCCTCCCACTTTGTCTTCTGCAGGTTTACCCCACGATAAACCTCTTGCAGGCCTCATTCTTGCCCAGCTACTGCTTTCCAGGGGACCGAGGCGCACACACCTAGCATTTCCCAAATTGATTTGATCTTGGATGTCTTTTAGAAAAGCGTACTCCTTACAATCTCGTGGAAAGCACCCCTGGTGAAAGTTTATTAAGTCATCAGTCTTTCCCCTTTGTAATGCCTGGGCCCCCTACCCCTACCATGCACCCCACCCTTGTGTTTTGTGTCCCAAGGGTCTGGAGGAGTTGCTGAAGGTTTGTGGTCTATCCTGTCCCTCCCTGTGGTCCCACCTGGCAGGAAGGCTCCAGTGGGGGTAGGGGAGAAGGGCGGATCCCAGAGTGATGCTTACCCTCCAGGATGGGGTTGGCTTCCAGGACCTGCTGCTCAATCCACGAATGCTGGCCACTGATGGTGGCCAAGAACTGCAGGATGAGCTTGGTGGTCTCCGTCTTGCCAGCTCCAGACTCGCCACTGCAAAAGGGTATGTAAGGACATGAGGCCACAAAACAGCTATTTTTTTCAACACCTCTCAACTCTCCTGCAAACCCCAGGCCTGCTTTCTGAGCCTCTGACAGGGATGGCCTCTCCCCTGCAGAAATCCTACTGCATTTGCCCTGAAGTCTCCTGCGGGTCTCAGGCTGCCTGCATTGCACACGTTACTGAGTTTGTCTTTTTTTCTGTGCTCGGCTGGAAGCGCCTTGGCACATGCTAATCTGGTTCATTCCAGGGTCAGCGGCACAGTGCCCAGGACATACAGAAGGATGAGTGGGATGACTCAATCTCTTCCTAATGAAAGGACGGCCCACAGGCCAGCAGCAGGCCCAGAATGCAGATGCCCAGGTAATGCAGGCTCTGTGGATCGGAATCTGCATTTTCACAGAATCCCCAGAGGATTCCTACACTTTACAGTTTGCATAACAGACTCCCACAGACCCATTATCCAGCTTCAACTCCTGGCCAAGTTTATTCCCCACCGCCCCCCACTCCCCATACTATTTTAAAGCAAATCCCAGATATTGCTTCATCTGAAAATATTACCTTTTTTTTTTTTTTGAGACAGAGTTTCATTCTGTTGCCTAGGCTGGAGTACAGAGGCATGATTTCGGCTCACTGCAACCTCCGCCTCCTGGGTTCAAGTGATTCTCATGCCTGAGCCTCCCAAGTAGCTGGGATTACAGGCACCTGCCACCACGCCCAATTACTTTTTATATTTTTAGTAGAGAAAAGGTTTCGCCATTTTGGGCAGGTTGGTCTCGAACTCCTGACCTCAAATGATCTGTCTCCCTCAGCCTCCCAAAGGGCTGGAATTACAGGCATGAGCCACAGCACCCGGCCTGAAAATATTACCTTTTTAAAAATTATGATGAAAATGCCCACGATCACTGTGCCAGCAAAGCAGAGCGAGATCAACAAGCCTCCACGGATGGCTATGGACTCCCCTGAGTGCCTGTCAAGTGCCAGGCATTTTCATGAACACAACCTCCTCAAATAGCCTGCCATTGTAGAGACAGGGGCTTACGGGGACTTGCCCACAGCCCCAGGAGAGGACAGGGTAGGAGGAGAACCCAGTCTGACTCAAAGTGACAACTGACATTCTGTTCACTACAAGGAACCAAACATCAGGGGGCTCTTTCCTCTCCTTGTTCACACTCAGCCAGCTCCGCCACCCTCCAGGTGGAAGCCACCCTGTAAGCTCCCAGGCCAGCCAGCCTGCAGCCCAGCTCTGCTGAGAGGCCCTTTGCCCTGCCTCCAGGGGCAGGTTGGGAGCTCCAGCTCTCTCCCAGGGCACCTTCCTGCTGTCTTCTCCAGAGCCCTGGGTTTGAATTCCCCATTTCACTGCTGGGGATGATGGCAACATTCTACATCATGATGATGATGGGAGCCACAGGGCGTGCCGCTGGAACAGGATCTCAGCCCCTCTGATTGTGGGTCTCTCCAGCAGTAACATGGGACCATAACATGGGAATAAGAGCATCTCTTTCAGAGGGTTGCTGAGGACATGAAATGTGATCACCTGAGCTTTAGGACTTCATTCTGGTTTCTGTTCAGCTTCTTCCTCAGAGAGGCCATGCTTGGTCTGCCTCTACCTAATGTGGAGGCCAACATCACCCTTTCCTCTCCCTGCCACGTTTTTCTTCAAAGCTGCTAGGACCTGCATAACAATCCACTTATTTGTTGCCTGTCTCTGCTTCTAGAATGTAAGCTCCCCGAGGAAGGGATTCTGGTCCCTTTGGTTAGCTGCTGCTTCCCCATGTTAGGACAGTGCAGGTGGGGCATGACAAAACCTTAAATGATTGAATGAATGAAGGAATGAATGAATGACTCTACTACAGCACCAAGCAAGGTGCCCGGGAGCCATATTCTCACTCCACCTCTCGTTCCCTCGAACACTTCCTCCTCCCGACACCTCCTGACACCAGGAGGGCCTGTGGTCACTGGTAGAGAGGCCAGGCCAGGCAGGGAGTCTCTGAAGCAGAGTTAGGATCTGGACTGGAGGGGACACTTTCCTTCTGGTCCCCTGGTGACCTGAGAGCTGCCCCTGGAGCTGCTGCTGCTCTGTCCTCACCCGAGGCCTGCCCTGAGACGTTTTTGAGTGGGCCCTCACCTGTCGGACCCCCGCATCTTCAAGTGCCTAACCTGGGCCCCATATCTTTTTCTTTTTTTATTTTTACAGAGACAGGGTCTTACTGTGTTGTCCAGGCTGGTCTCAAACTCCTGGCTTCAAGCAATCCTCCTGCCTTGACCTTCCAAGTCACCGGGATTACAGGCATGAGCTACCACGCCCGACTCCCGGGCCCCATTTCTAAAGGAACCCAGCCCAACTTTCTTCCTTGACTCAGTAAACCTTTGTTCAAGTCTGGGCAGTCCAGTCCCTGGTGATACAATGAAAGTCTAGGTTCTGCAGGAAGGAAGCTTCGGAGGAACTGCTCAGGGCGCAGGGCAGCCGGGGTGTGTGCGGTTGGGTAGGGAATGCTCCTGCACCGCCCGCCTTGCTGGCACGCTGGTCAGGAGCAGTTCAGGGAGATGCCAGGAGGTGGCGCTGATCCCTCTGCCTCACCTGATGATGCAGCACTGGTCCCTCTTGTTCTTCTTCATGTTGAAGTAGCAGTTGTTGGCGATGGCAAAGACATGCGGGGGCAGGTCGCCCATGTGGCGACTGTAGTAGAGCTGCACCTGCTCCAGGGTGTAGAGGGGCAGCACCTGGAACGGGTTCACGGCCACCAGGATGGAGCCTGTGTACGTCTGAGAAGGGAGCAGGCGGTTAGTGCCATCTACCCCCGGCAGAGACGCTCAGCCCTGGTCTTGGCCTTGGCCCTGACCTCAGGGGGTTATCAGAGCCACTGACTTTGGTGGGGAAGGAGAGTCCGATTCTGGGCCAGGGAGATAAGACATTTGGCTGCGCAGACCCCTCCTCTGGGAAGATGGAGTGTCTACCAAGAAGGTGAGCTCCCAGGGGACAGGTTTCCAGGAAAACAAGATGTTGACTGTTTAGTACCCTGCCTGGTTCTTAGAAGGGGCTCGATAAAAATGGACTAAGTATGAAATGGGTTTTCGCCTGCATCCTGCAGGGGCCTTCACGTAGCCTGGTCAGCACCTGGCCCTCACAGACCCCAACCACAAATTCTGTGTGCCCCTGGGACCTCCGCCCTGGATCAGCTGCCCGTCTAGAGCCCCCACCCAGCCCCACTGCCCCTCAGGGGTGGCACAGGCAGAGCCTGCACAATAAGCCACAGGACCACACATCCTGGTTTTCATTTTAGGAAAGGAGAGGACACGCCCTCTGGCTTCAGACTGTGCCACCAGAAGCGGAGAGCATGCACAAGCCCTTTAGAAGCACAAGCTGCCTTCCTCTGAGAGCCCAGGAGGGCCAGTCACAACCAAGCTAGCCACTCCTCCAGACCAGAGAGGCTGTGACTTCTGCAGGCCACACCTGCTTAGGCTGAGCTGGTGTCGGTTTTGGAATGCCACCTCCCCTGGGGAAATCTGCACTGGAATCAGGACGAGAGCTTCGGGCTAGCGCTGACCTCCATCCAGGTCAGTTTCATGGGGAGGGCCCACATTCACCCTCATGGCCCCCTCGTCTGGTGAATCAGGACCTTGGTATCTGGGCTGTTACGGGACTCACTCTTGGGAGGCCAGGGGCTTTCTGTCCGGTGACCCTGTCTCTACAACATGCCTGGGAAGGACAGAGCAGAGGGCGATGGCCATCTGCAGCCCTCGCGGAGCACAGACTGCATGCCAGACACTGTGCTGTCACTAGGCATCGGCTTCCTCCCCTCCAGGGTGGAATCACCCTGCTAGTTTGGGACTGGGCAGCAGAGACTGGAAAAAGTTAGGTACCTCGCCCACCTCCTTCAGTGAGGGCACGAGGGGCAGTGCCTGGCCCCAGACTCCCTGTGCATCATTTTCTTCTCCCCGTCCAGGAGGTCGGCACCTGTCGGGGGGCTCCCCCATGGACACAGGACTGGGAGACTCACGTAGATCTTTTGCTGCTGGTAGCGGATCAGGAGGTTGTGCACCATGCCCGCCTCGTTCAGGTCCCCCAGGCGGATCATGTCATCCACACCCTGGACTGAGTTGGGGTGCATGGGGCTGAGGGCACCAAAGTCCTCTGCTTGAATCCAGTGTTCCTAGAGCAACAGGTGCAGTCCTGAGGGGCGGCCTCCATCCCGGTGGCCAGCCTGCCGCACCCTCCCCTCCAGCTTCTCAGCAACGAGTGGTCTTCTGGGTCACGGATCAGCTGACCTGGGGCTGGTGGCCAGCCTCTGGTCAGGGTCAGTCTATAAGAAGGGTCAAGGGACTCCTGTGACAGGATCAGTGTCATCTATGGCTGGGTCAGCATGGCTTTAGGGCCCAGGGTTAGGATGTAGCTGGGGCAAGGGCTGAATTTCAGCTCAGGGACAAAGGAGCTTGAAACCGGAAGTTAGATTTAGGGTCAGGCTGCAGCTGGGGGCCTTGCAGGTTGTTGGAATAAGAGTGTGCAAGTAAAAGTGTTTTTAAAAATTACAGTGTTATTCAAATAGAAGATATTGTTATTATCTTACTGACTTCCATCATCTGGATCCCCCAGGCCACAGCCTAGAAACTTCTCTTTGGAGGCTAAGACTGCAGCACCCAGCTGAGCAGACAGGACAGTCTGAGAAGCTAAGTGGCCGGCTGGACATTCCCCTGTAAGCCCCTCCCCACTCACCACCTGGCTGGCCCTGACCTCTCTGGTGGACGAGCTGGTCACCCGCAGGCCACTCCAGGTCGCTGGCCTCTCACGTGTGCGTTTTGCCCCGTCCTGCCCCTCCACACACCTCCCTCGCCCACCTTTCCCACCTGCCCCTTTCACTTTGCAAACCCGCTGTCTGCCCCTGTGGCCCTGCCAGAGCCCCTTTCCCACTTCCCCACTGCCTGCTCCCCTAATTCTCTTCATTTCCCAGAACTGCAACTCTTGAAGCGTTCCCCAGGACACACAGGCCATGTTCACCATGGCAGGACTCCACCATGATCTGTCCTGCCACCCAGGACCCCACTTGGCCTTGGGGTCCCTGGTGTTGGGGCAAGGTTCCTCAGGGAGGGAATGGCTCCGGGGCCCTGGATGTGGGGGCAGGGCGGGGCCCAGATTAAAGCCCCAGAACACTGACCTTGCCCTCGTCATCTTCAACCAAGACTTTGCCTGGCTTTGTCTCTTTGATGATGCCCCCGATGGCCACGCCGGTCTTGTGATTGGAGGGAAGCCCCAGCCACACGTGGTCACCCTGGAGGGCAGACAGAAGATAATAGTGTGATCCCCCCTCTCTTCCCCTCACTGCTGGAGACTTACCTCTCCTGGGGGCTGTCCCTTCCAGTCCAGAACTCTCAAGGTGGCTGGAGCTTGTCTCTCTTTTCCTATCCTCCTCTCTCCCTCTTCCTCTCCCATCTCTCTTTCTCCTTCTCTCTCCTAGCCCAGGTTCCCTTTGAGCATGTGTCACCTGCCCTGCTCACTGGGCAGGTACCAAGTGCCTATACAGCTTCTCTCCATGTTTTTGTCTTGTCTGGAACGATAAGCTGACAAGAACAGGAGCTCAGGTTCCACCACAGCACCTCTAAAAAAGAAAAAGAAACTTGGCTACCATTGAGGAAGCTGGAGTGCTGAGTGGTTGAGAAAGTGCTTCTCAAGCTTGCTGATGGCAGCAAGACTGAACTTCCACTTGTATCCTCTCAGAAATCACCCACAAGCAATAGAAGGATGAGAAACAGAAACGAGCACATCATTTTCCATGAAACTGGGAGAAGAGGATGAGCTCCTGAACCAGAGAGCAGGCAAAAGGGCTACTAGAAGATGCAGGAGGGAGCTGAAAAGGTGCCCCCCAGCTGTAGATTCCAGAAAGAGACGGCAGAGTTCACTTCTCCAAGGAAGGAGCCCATCCTGGGGTGCGAAAGTGGCATGTCTTGCTGTAGCGGCAGGAGCAGGAGCACAAGGTGGCGTCAGAGCTTGCCTGGCCTGTCTTGGCTCTAAGAAACAGATCATATTTGCAGGTCTGCCATATTTGCAGGAAGCAGTCTCTCTATGGGGTGGGAAAAGACAAGCCTTGCCCTGTGAAAAGCTCTATAGTACCCAGATCTATTAGGTGGGAGAAGTAACGACTAAAAACTCACATGTGAGATTTCTGCTAGCCTGCACCATGGCATTGAACTTGCATGAATCTCCTTCTCACCCAAGAAAGCTCACTGCATCTGAAGAGAAGTAATCCAAAAGGAACCAGCACAGGTGTGTGTTCAGAGGTACTGAAACTCAAGAGGAGGAAACGAGCAAATAACACTCAGCAAGAGAGAAATAACTGCCACAGAGCAGTGGGAAGTGTGACCAAGCATGTCACCACAGTTTACAAAGACTGACCAAAGATTAGGTCAGAGGCAAGAGAGCCCAGGAATTAGATGCAGGACAACTGAGAAGGATGAGACAGCTGGAATGGATGCCTGTAATCCCAACTATTCAGGAGGCTGATACATAAGAATCATTTGAGTCTGGGAGATGGAGGTTGCAGTGAGCCGTGATCGCACCATTGCACTCCAGCCTTGCTTACAGAGCGAGACTCTGTCAAAACAAAAACAAATAAATAAAAAATAAAATAAAATTAGAATTAGGCCTGATCCCTATTTGGGTTTTCAGTACTGTCCATTTGACTTTCTATTAATTTTTACATTTTTATACAGCATAGCTTTTGTTCTTCAAAACTCATANAATTGTGTCCCTCCAGAATTCATATAGTGAAGCCCCAGCTCCTGACATGACCGTATTTGGAAATAAGGCCTTCAGGGAGGTAATTATGGTTAGACATGGTTCAAAGGGTTTGGTCCTAATCCAATAGGACTGGTGTCTATAAAAAAGGAAGAGACCAGAGTAAGATGTGCCCTCTCTCTCTCTCTCTCTCTTTCTCTCTCTCTCTTTCTCTTGCTCTTTTTCTCTCTCCCTCTCCTCACTCCCCAGCACAGAAGAAAGGCCATGTGCAGATGCAATGAGAAGAGAGCCATTCCATCTACAAGCCAGGGAAGAGAGGCTTCACCAGACACCAACCCTGAAGGCACCTTGACCTTGGACGTCCAGCCTCCAGGACCGTGAAGATATAAATGTCTGTGATTTAGGCAGCCCAGTCTGTGGTATTTTATTACGGCAGTCCAAGCCCCAGTGAAGTAGACAGACGTGGGTTCTAATCCCTGCTCTATATTCCATGAGTTATGCAGCCTTGGGAAAGTTACTTACCTACTCTGACCTCCAACTTCCTTATCTGTTGAAAGGGCCGCTTCACAGGGCTGTTGTGAAGATGGAAGGCCCCATGGTAGGGAGCCCGAATAGTGTCCAGCACCGAGGGCACCACAGAGGGTTCAACAACTGCGCAGGCCCTCTGAAAGACTTATGAAAAGGATGACCACTCTGCACTTTTGGAGGCCAAGGTGGGCAGATCACCTGAGGTCAGGAGTTCAAGACCAGCCTGGCCAACATGGTGAAACCCCATCTCTACTAAAAATACAAAAATCAACCGGGTATGGTGGTGGGCGCCTGTAGTCCCAGCTACTTGGGAGGCTGAGGCGGGAAGATTGCTTGAACCCAGGAGGCCGAGGTTGCAGTGAGCTGAGATCGCACCACTGCACTCCTGCCTGGGTGACAGAGTGAGACTCTGTCTCAAAAAAAAAAAAAAAAAAAAGATGACCACTCTCCTCTCAAACGCTTAATCTCTGGAGATAGAGCAGCCCTGCAGTTATAATTGTGACTAATAGGGCACCACGTGGTATTTTTCTAAACTCTGCTTGCTGTTAGTCATGCTCCCAGAGGAACGGTCGGCGTTAATGCATCCCATGGGCATATTCCTTTGTGAAATGTTTGGCTTTGCCTTGAAACCATATTATGCTCCAAAGTGGAGCCACACTCTCGTGTTTGTGACTTAGTCACCAGAAGCCCTCACAACCTGATGTTTTAGAGCACGCATGTCCTCTCTCCAGCCTAAAACAGCCTAAGCTCTATTCTGTCATTGAAAACAAGAAGCCAACCTTGTCTGCCCATTCTGTGAGGCAGATGCTGCCAGGCTTAGTGGTAGAACCAGGGACTCCTGCTTAGTGAAGGTCTTCCTCTCAGCAGTGTGGTCCAGCAGCCAGGAACAAAAGCCTACGTGGCTTTGCAAGCAGGAGGAGAACATTTGGGGCATTTTCTTATCAAAGAGCACTTTGCAGCACTGTCCAGCTCTCCTGGACTCCGTGGGGCATGAGGCAAGGTTGGAAATATGGAAGACAGGGAAGGATGCACAGGCTGGTTTGGGGTCTCTTCTCTGGGCTCCCCTGCCTCTGAGCTCTCCACCCTGCACGCCCTGCCTCCAGGCTTCTCAAGGCCTGTTCCCTGCCTCCCAGGGCAGGGCGGTTCCCCAGCAGCTGTTGATTGGATGTAAATGCAAAACTCCTCTACTTCCTTCCTGTGGAGGAGCCATCTCTTGGCCACTGGGACACAGGGATATTTGTTGAGTGAAGGGAACACAATGCAGAGTCCAAAGCGATGATTTGGACCTGGGTTTCAGTTCTACCCACGCCCACAGTTCCCCAGTTCCCTGTTTTCTCTAGGGGAGCTCCCTGCAACTGCCGCAATGAGACAACTGGGAAATCCCTTTGTTGGCCGTGCACGGTGGCTCACACCTGTACTCCCAGCACTTTGGGAGGCCAAGGCAGGCGGCTTTGCGCTCAGGAGTTTGAGACAAGCCTGGGAAACACAGTGAAATCCTGTCTCTACAAAAAATATAAAAATTAGCTGGGTGTGGTGGCATGCACCTGTGGTCCCAGCTGCTCGAAAGGCCGAGGCTGGGGGATCGCTTGAACCTGGGAGGCAGAGGTTGCCGTGAGCCAAGATCGCACCACCGCACTCCAGCCTGGTTGACAGAGTGAGACCCTGTCTGAAAAAAAAAAAAAAAAAAAAAAAAAAAGAAATCCCTTTGTCAAGACAAAGGAACATGTTAAGCCCTGCATGGAAGCTAGGGATAAGCACACATACCTGTGCATGTATCGCTGAGGCCACTGATCGGCCAAACTTGTTTTCTTTAGATGCTAAAGTCTGTCATGTTACCTAAACTTCCGTGTCTCTGGTATTTTCCTATGGGATCTCATTGCCTTTCCTCTCTTTCCTTGGGAGCTATTCAACGTAGCCTTGAGTAACTTACACCAATAACCCCTAGATCAAATAATACAATTCTTACCAGCCTGAGCCCCGACATCCTGGGTCAGCAGTTCCACACGCCTGTAAGGAGAGAGAAAGCAGAACGTCGGCTCCACGCACACCCCGGATAGGAGCCCCTGGAGCCCAGGAGCTGGGCTTGTTCACCAACACGTCCCTAAGTGCCTGGGATGGGACCTGGCTCAAAAACAGTGCTGAAGATGTGGATGAATGAGTCACAGTCCTAGCACAAGGGCAAGAGCTGTTCTCAGCTTCTTCATCTTACATTACCTTTGTTGAAGACATATTTCACACTCAATCCTGGGCTTGATATAGGAAGTAGGTGATTCCCTGTCATCCAGAAGCCCCAGTTTTATCTGGTCAGACATCCATGAAAACCAGTCATCATCGCACATCCTGAGAAGTGCTCAGGTAAGCAGCCACTGGAGCTTCAGACACATCACATTCTTTAAACCTCACAGCACTGCAGAACACGCGTGTTCCCCACTTTAGACATGGGACTCAATGCAGGAAAGGGGACTCAGTTAATTAGTAACACAGCTGGGAATTAAACCCAGATCTACCTCCTTTCCAACCTGTCCCCAGCACCTGGTGGCTCTAGAGAGAGCAGGCAGCCAGGCCCAAGTAGCAGTCAGCAGAAGGAGGAGGGCGGAGGGGCCCACTTGCCCCATCTGAAGGAGGAAACCCCGAGTTACCCTGACTGAGTACTGGCATCTTTCTGTCTCTGTGCTGAGCAGTGCAAAGTGGGTACCAGGTCTATTGCTAGGTTCTATCGTGGTGATTTGTGAGATTTTGGTGCACCCATCACGAGAGCAGTATACACTGAACCCAATTAGTAGGGTTCAACAGAGGTAGTCTTTCATTCTTAACCCCACTCCCACCGTTTTCCCCCCAAGTCCCCAAAATCCATTGTGTCATTCTTATGCCTTTGCATCCTCATAGCTTAGCTCCCACTTATGAAAGAGAACATACGATGTTTGGTTTTCAATTCTTGAGTTACTTCACTTAGAACAATGGTCTCCAGTCTCATCCAGGTCACTGTGAATACCACAGTTCCTTTACCCACTTGTTGATTGATTGGCATTTGGGCTGGTTTCACATTTTTGCAATTGTGAATTGTGCTGCTATAAACATGTGTGTGCAAGTATCTTTTTTATATAATGACTTCTTTTCCTCTGGGTAGATACCCATTAGTGGTATTGCTGGATCAAATTGTAGTTCTACTTTTAGTTCTTTAAGAAATCACTACACTGTTTTCCATACAGCCTGTGCTAGTTTACATTCCCACCAGCAGCGTAGAAACATTCTCTTTTCACCGCATCCACGCCAACATCTTTTATTTTTTGATTTTTTTGATTATGGCCATTCTTGTGGGAGTAAGATGGTATCGCGTTGTGGTTTTGATTTGCATCTCCCTGATCATTAGTGATGTTGAGCGTTTTTTCATGTTTGTTGGCCATTTGTGTGGGAAGGAGACCTCATAAGTGCCAAGGCAGGAGTCAGAAGCCTCAGCTTATTCCCATATAAATAATGAAGAAGGAAATAACTAGAGGTATAATCATAGCAGTTATTCATAGGTGATCTTGATTATTCATATGTGATCTTAGTTATTCATAGGTAATCTTAGTTCTTTTACTAATGCCTTTCAGGTCCCAAAGTGTGAACCTGGAGTGACTTGGTGAAAGGAATGACCCCAAGGCAAGATGCTTTAAATCCTCTGTCATGCTTGTGTAAGGGCTGCTGTAGGGTGCCTCGGCTGTGTGGCAGCACCAGTGCTGGGAAAGTGCCCGCTGTTTAGCCAGCCAGGGAAGGAGACGTCCAAGATGGCTGAGACATCTCCTTCCTCCGGGGAGTTAGGAGAAAACTCCGCTCCTCCAAGCTCTTGCAGAAGGCCTGATGGCTGTCAGGTAGGCCTGATGGCTGTCAGGTAGGCCCGCAGACATCCGGGGGCTTAATTGTCTCTATGTGATGCTGTGTTTCATTGGTCACGTTCCATGTCCACTCTTATGTTCCACTTTTGCAACTGATTCCTTTTTTCTCAGAAGAGATAATCAGTAAAAGTAATATAAATCTTAAGGTCTTTGTTCTTTCTTGACAAGTATGGAAAAGTGCTGATGCATTATGCTGCTTACCTCATCTTGGCTACTAGAAAGCCTTGGGCCCCTACCTGTATGACACATGATGTACTTGACTCTATCACTGACCACCGATGCCACGCCCTACCTACCCTGCCCACAGCTTTGTACTCAATAAAAGTCAGAGTGCATGGACACTCAGGGCCACTGCCGGACTCTGCACTTTGGTTGGCAGTGGACCCCGAGCCCAAACTCTCTTTTCTCTATCTCTGTGTCTTGTGTCTATTTCTACAGTTTCCCGTCTCCACACCAGCAGAGAAGGGCTCCAAGGACCCTGTAGGGCTGGACCCTACACATCTACACATTTGTATATCTTCTTTTGAGAGTTGTCTATCCATGTCCTTGGCCCACTTTTTGATGGGATTTTTTTTTTCTTGATAATTTGTTTTAGTTCCTTGTAGATTCTGGATATTAGTCCTTTGTCAGATGCATAGCATGTGAAGATTTTCTCCCACTTTGTTGATTGTTTACCCTGCTCACTGTTTATTGTGCTGTACAAAAGCCTTTTAGTTTGATTAAGTCCTACCTATTTATCTTTGGTTTCGTTGTATTTGTTTTTGGGTTCTTGGTCATAAAATGTTTGCCTAAGTCAATGTCTAGAAGGGTTTTTCTGATATTATCTTCCAGAATTTTTTTGGTTTCAGGTCTTAGTTTTAAGTCCTTGATCCATCATGAGTTGATTTTCCTATAAGGTGAAAGATGAGGATTCAGTTTCATTCTCCTACATGTGGCTTGCCAATTATCCCAGCACCATTGTTGACTAGGATTGTTGAATAGGGTGTCCTTTCTTGACTTCATGTTTTTGTTTGCTTTGCTGAAGATCAGTTGGCTATAAGTAGTTGGGTTTATTACTGGGTTCTCTATTCTGCTCCATTGGTCTATGTGCCTATTTTTATACCATTACCATAAAAGGGGGAGAGTACTACATCAAGGGAACACCTCATGGAACAAAAGAATCTGAACAGCAGCCTTGAGCCCAGACATAGCCTACCCAGATGAGAAGGAACCAGGAAAGCAATTCTGGTAATATGGCAAAACAAGGTTCTTTGTTTCACCATATTACCAGAAAATCATAACTCCCAGAAATCACACTAGCTCACCAGCAATGGGTCCAAACCAAGAAGAAATCTCTGACTTATTTGAAAAAGAATTCATAAGATCAATTATTAAGCAAATCAAGGAGGCACCAGAGAAAGTTGAAGTCCAATTTAAGGAAATAAAAAAAGATACAAGAAATGAGGGGAGAAATCTTTATTGAAACAGCACAAATAACAAACAATTGCAACTTAGAGCAATGCAAAAGGTTCTGGAAAGTCTCAGCAATAGAGTCGAACAAGCAGAAGAAAAAACTTCAGAGTTCGAAGACAAGCTCTGAATTAACCCAATTCAACAAAGACAAAGAAAAAAGAATTTTAAAAAATGAAGAAAGCTTTCAAGAAGTTTGGGATTATGTAAAACAACCAAACATAGGAATGATTTGCATTCCTGAGGAAGAAGAGAAATCTAAAAGTTTGGAAAACATTTTTGCAAGAATAATCAAGGAAAACCTCCCTGGCCCACTGGAGACCAAGACGTACAAATATGAGAAGCCCAGACATCCAAATACAAGAAAGAACACCTGGGAAGTTAATCACAAAATGATCATCACCTAGGCACATTGTCATCAGGTTATCTAAAGGCAAGTCGAAGGAAAGGAATCTTAGGAGCTGTGAGGCAAAAGCACCAGGTAACCTATAAAGGAAAATCAATCATATTAACAGCAGATTTCTTAGCAGAAACACTAGAAGCTAGAAGGGATTGTGACCCTATCTTCAGCTTCCTTAAACAAAACAGTTATCAGCCAAGAATTTTGTATCCAGCAAAACTAAGCTTCATAAATAAAGGAAAGGTACAGTCTTTTTTAGACAAATGCTGAGAGAATTTGCCACTGCCAAACCAGCACTACAAGAACTAGTAAAAGGAGCTCTAAATCTGGAAACAAATCCTGGAAACACACCAAAACAGAACCTCTTTAAAGCAAGAATCTCACAGGACCTATAAAACAAAAATACAATTAAAAAAAAAAAGATATACGGGCAATAAATAGCATGATGAAGGGAATAGTACCTCACATCTCAATACTAATGTTGAATGTAAATGGCCTAAATGTGCCACTTAAAAGATACAGAATTGCAGAATGGATAAGAATTCACCAACCAAGCATCTGCTGCCTTCAAGAAAATCACCTAACACATAAGGACTCACATAAAAAGGTAAGGAGGTGGAAAAAGGCATTCTATGCAAATGGACACCAAACATGAGCAGGAGTAGCTATTCTTTTATCAGACAAAACAAACTTTAAAGCAACAGCAGTTTAAAAAGACAAAGAAGGAAATTATATAATGATAAAAGGCCTTGTCCAACTGGAAAATATCAATCCTAAATATATATGAACAATGGAACTCCTAAATTTATAAAGCAATTACTACTAGACCTAAGAAATGAGATAGACAGCAACCCAACAATATTGGGGGACTTCAATACTCCACTGACAGCACTAGACAGGTCATCAAGACAGAAAGTCAACAAAGAAACAATGGACTTAAACTATACCCTGGAACAAATGGACGTAACAGATATTTATAGAGCATTCTACCAAACAACCACAGAATATATATTCTATTCCTCAGTGCATGGAACTTTCTCCAAGATAGACCATATGATAAGATGCAAAACAAGTCTCAATAAGTTTAAGAAAATTGAAATTATATCAAGTACTCTCTCAGACCACAGTGGAATAAAACTGGAAATCAACTCCAAAAGGAACCTCCAAAACCATGCAAATACATGGAAATTAAATAACCTGCTCCTGAATGATCATTGGGTAAACAATGAAATCAAGGTGGAAATTTTAAAATTCTTCAAACTGAGTGATAATAGTGACACACCTCTGGGATACAGCAAAGGCAGTGCTAAGAGGAAAGTTTATGGCCTTAAATGACTACATCAAAAAATCTGAAAGGGCACAACTAGACAGTCTAAGGTCACATCTCAAGGAACTAGAGAAACAAGAACAAACCAAAGGTAAACCTAGCAGAAGGAAGGAAATAGGCAAGATCAAAGTAGAATCAAATGAAATTGAAACAACAACAACAAAAACCCTACAAAAGATAAATGAAACAAAAAGCTGGTTCTTTGAAAAGAAAAATAAAATTGATAGACCATTAGCAATATTAACCAAGAAAAGACGAGAGAAGATCCAAATAAGATCAGCTAGAAATGAAACAGAAGATGTTACAACTCACACCACAGAAATACAAAAGATCACTCAAGGCTACTTTGACACCTTTACATGACTAAACTAGAAAGCCTAGAGGAGATGGATAAATTCCCGGAAAGATACAATCCTCCTAATTTAAATCAGGAAGAATTAGAAACCCTGAGCAGACCATTAACAAGCAGTGAGATTGACACGGTGATAAAAGAATTACCAACAACAGCAGAGAAAAGTCCAGGACCAGACAGATTCACAGCTGAATTCTACCAGACATTCAAAAAAGAAATGATACCAATCCTATTACACTATTCCACAAGATAGAGAGAGAATTCTCCCTAAATTATTCTGTGAAGCCAGTATCACCCTAATACCAAAACCAGGGAAGTACATAACCAAAAAAGAAAACTACAGACTAACATCCCTGATGAACACAGATACAAAAATCCTTAACAAAATACTAGCTAACCGAATCCAACAGCGTATCAAAAAGATGATCCACCATGATCGAGTAGATTTCATACCAGACAGGCAGAGATAGTTTTACATATGTAAGTCAATAAATGTGATACACGACATAAATAGAATAAAAACAAACGTTACACGATTATCTCAATAGATGCAGAAAAAGCATTTGACAAAATCCAGCATCCGTTTATGATTAAAACCCTCAGCAAAATCGGGATACAAGGGACATAAATAAAACAATTTATGATAACCCACAGCCAAGATAATACGGAATGGGGAAAAGTTGGAAGCATTCCTTCTGAGAACTGGAACAAGACAAAGACGCCCACTCTCACCACTCCTCTTCAACATAGTACTGGAAGGTCTAGCCAGAGCAATCAGACAAGAGAAAGAAATACAGGTCATCCAAATTGGTAAAGAGGACGTCAAACTTAGATCTTTTGGGGACAAAAGTGGTCAGATTAACACTTGTGAATGCAACACAAAAATAACATACATATTGAAACATCCCCACTGTACCCCACACACATGTACAACTATTATGTGTCAATTAAAAATAATAAAAGGCCCAAAGAGAAGAAAATACAAGAAGCACACTTTTTTTCCCAAAAGTCAACTTGAACCAGAAGGAAGCATACATGTTGTGGGCCCTTGTGGTCCGTCGCCCTCCTACGAATACTGTGACTTCCCTTAAACTGATTCCTGATCTCGCCTTGCACAGCCCCAGCCTTGGATCTGAGCAGAGTTGGGGATGCCTTCCACCCCCTTACAGACAGCGGCAGGGTGGTCTCACGGCCTTCACCCCGACTAGGCCTTCAGCAATGTCCAGATTCCTTCTTTAGGCCCCAGTCAGTTGTTTCTGCCAGAATCCCTGCTTCAAAGCTCCTTTCCACCACTCACTCTGCAGAATGCCTTGACCTGTTTCACTGAAGCAAGAGAGAAACCACACTCAGCTTCCAGCGTGGCCACTCCCTGACTTCTCCGTGCCTCTGCACACTTAGATGACTGCCTGGGGAAAGGGAGCCTTGACAGCCCACACAAATCCTTCCAGCCCTGCCTTCTCCAGCCTCCACTTTTAAGGCCTTGCTTTAACAATTACCGTAGTGGTTTAATATACGTCTCCAAATTCTTTGGCACATCTCTGCTCACAAGAGAGACGAATTCACCCCACCTGGAGTGTGGCCTTAGTGATCTGCTTTTGTCAAATAGAAGAAGGTAGAAGAATGGAGTACGCCCTCTGAGATTAGTTTGCAAAGTCTCTGTGGTTTCCTGCTTGCTTTTTCTCTAAGATCACTTGGCCTGGGAGCCTGGAGGTTGTGAGGATGCTCAAAGAGCCCGAAGGAGAGGCCTGTATTGTGGGAGCTGAGGGCTCCAGTTAACAGCTGTGTGATCTTGGAAGGGACCCTCCAGCCCCAGTTGTGGCTTCAGATGACCACAGTTCAGCCAACATTCTGACTACAACTTTATAGCCAACAACAGATTAGGATGCAGGCACACACGGGGAAGATGGCGTGAAGAGGCAGCAAGAGGAAAGATGGCTGTGCCCACATCTACAAGCCAAGGAGAGGTGCCTGGAAGAACCCAACCCTGCTGACACCTTGATTTTGTAGTTCCAGCCTCCAGAACAGTGGAGAATATACATTTCCATCATTTAAGCCCCACCGCCACCCCATCCTCAGTCTGTGGTATTCGGTTATGGCAACCCAAACAGCTACTACAAACCCCATGAGGGTCCCTGGGCCAGAACCACCCAGATAAGCTGCTCTTAGATTTCTGACCCCCAGAACCTGTGTGAGATAATCAATGCTTGTTATTCTAAGCTGTTAAAGTTTGGGATAACTTGTTATGCAGCAATGAGTGACTAATACAATCATCTTCCCCTCACGTCTTCGTCCTCTCCTACTCTCCTGGTCCTTTGCCCTCTGAATAGGGATAAGCTCAGGTCTTGTCTTGTCTATCTTAAAATGAATTTTCTTGACCTCACCGTCCCTGTCCAGCTTGAGTACCCTCCCCCTCCTTGTGTTTGTGCCACAGCCAAGCTGCTAGAAGGAGCCACCCCATAACACTGCCTCCACCTTCTCACCTTTCATGCCTTCCTGACCATCTCCTCTTGCTCCTACAAGGCTGCACTGCCTTTCCCTCTGCCTCTGGGGCACCACTCAATCTCCTCCCAGAGCTTCCTATTCTTTTTTTTTTTTTTTTTTTTTTGAGACAGAGTCTCACTCTGTTGCCAGGCTGGAGTTCAGTTGGGTGATCCTGACCCACTGCAACCCGTGCCTCTTGGATTCAAGCGATCCTCAGCCTCCTAAGTAGCTGGGACTACAGGAATGTACCACCACGCCCAGCTAATTTTTGTATTTTTAGTAGAGATGGGGTTTTTCCATGTTGGCCAGGCTGGTCTTAAACTCCTGGCCTCAAGTGATCTGCCTACCTCGTCCTCCTAAAGTGCTGGGATTACAGGCTTGAACCATCATGCCTGGCCCTTTCACTCACCTTGACCTCTTGGTGTCCAAGGGAGAGGCTGGTGATTTTTGTCTGCCTGGTATGCCTTCCTCCTATATCCTTTTGGGGAACATCTCCTCCCCTAGTTCAAATGGTGTTGCTGATGAGAATCTCGTGAATCCTGGGAACCCAAGCAGCCATGTGGTCCAAGCCAGAGCCAATCACAGCTTTTTCTGGGACATTCTGAATGGGAGCCAAGGGTTGGTTTTCCTCTCTAATGCCGAAATTATGAAATTTGATTCCAGAAGTACCAGGAGGTATGGTCCTAGTTTCTTAAAAATAGCTGATTTGAGAGAATAAAATTGGCAGATGTGGAAGGAAGGAGACAAAAGACAGAAATCCTGTCTCTGCCTTTTTGCAGTTTGATTATATGGGGTAAGCCATTTGGATTTGGTTGTTGGAACCAAATAATTCCCACCGATCTGCCAGCCCTTGTTCTATTCTGTTTCAGCCTGCACACTCCCCTTGTGTGTGCTCACTCTCTCAGGGCCACCAGGATCATAGCCCTGCTGAGTCCCAAATTAGCATCTCCAACCTGCATCCCTACCCTGACCTCCAGACACACCAAGGCCCCTTTCCCTAGACACGTCCCTCAGAGGTGCCATGGGCACTTCAAACTCAGTGTGACCATAACACCTCATCTCCTCGGTCCCCAAAGCTGCTCCTGCCCCTGCATTCTTTATCTCAGCAAATGGGGCTAGCATTGCTAAAAGACACCTGGAGTCCCCTATTCTTCACAGCCAAATAATCCCTAGGACCTGGAGATTTTGTCTTTTAAAAACTCGAGGCTCCCAATTATATGCTGTCTACAAGAAACCCATGTTAAATATGAAGACTACCTATTGGGTACCATGCTCACTACCTGGGTGACGGGATCGTTTCTGCCTCAGCATCACACAATATATCCATGTAACAAACCTGCACGTGTACTCCCTAATAAAAACAGAAGTTGAAATTATTTTTTAAAGACACAGATAAATTAAAAGTAAAGGGTTGAAGAAAGGGTTGAAATAAAGGGTTGGGTTAGTATTAGGCTGCTAATACGAATCAGAATAGAGCTAGATACATTAGTGTTCTGGAAAAGAAAGAAGGAAGGAAGGAAGGAGGGAAAGAAAGAAAGAAAGAAAGAAAGAGAAAGAAAGAAAGAAAGAAAGAAAGAAAGAAAGAAAGAAAGAAAGAGAGAGAAAGAAAGAAAGAAAGAAAGGAGAAAGAAAGAGAAAGAAAGAAAGAAAGACATGAAAACAAAAGAGAGTTGGAGTAGCTATACTGGTTTTAGAGCAGACTTCAGGGAAAGGAAGATTATGAGGAAAAAGAAATATTACATAATGTTAAAGAGATAAATTATCAAAGAAGACATGTCAATTATTAACATGTATGCACATGACAACAGAGTGTCAAAATACTTGCAAAGTATATTCTCAGGCCTCAATAGAATTAAACTAGAAATCAAAAACAGAAAGATAACTAGAAAATCCCAAAATGTTTAGAGATTAGGAAACATGTTACTAAATAACACATGGGTCAGGTAAGTCCCAAGAAAATTTTTAAAGTAAATGAAAATTAAAAGATCACCTCAAAATGTGTGGAATCCAATGAAAGAAGTACTTAAGGGAAATTTATAGTGCTGAATGCATAGAAGAACAATCCAAATCAGTAATCTAAGCTTCCGCCTTAGGAAAGTAAAGAAAAAGAACAATATCATCCTAAAGTAAGAAGAAGAACATCAAAAATAAAAATTAGAACAGAAATAAGTTACATGGAAAACAGGAAATAAAAAGAGAGACATCAATGAAACCAAAAGCTGGTTCTTTGAAAACATCAGTAAAACTGATAAACTCCTATCAGGCCAACCAAGAAAAGTAAAGAGAATACACAAATTACTAACATTGGAAATGAAAGAGGGGACATCACTCTGATCCCATGGACATTAAAAGGATAGTAAAGACATATTATGAACAACACATTTGGTAACTTAGATAAAATGGACAAATTCCTTGAAAAAAAAATCTATCAAAATTCATACAAAGAGAAACAGATAATCTGAAAATCATATATCTATTAGAGAAGTTGAAGCAATTTTGGGCAACCTTTCAAAAAAGGAAGCACCAGGTGTGGATGGTTTCACTGGTAATTCTACCAAATGTTTAAGGCAGAAATGATGCTAATTCTCCATAATGACTTCCAGGAAACAGAAGCAGAGGAAACACTTTTTAACTCATTCTATGAGGCTAGCGTTACTCTAATACCAAAATAAGATAAAGACATTAAAAGGAAGAAAAAACTTGGCCAGGTGCAGCCTGTAATCCCAGCACTTTGGGAGGCCAGAGTGGGTGGATTACGAGGTCAGGAGATCGAGACCATCCTGGTCAACATGGTGAACCCCGTCTCTACTAAAAATACAAAAACTAGCTGGGCGTGGTGGCACTCACCTATAGTCCCAGCTACTTGGGAGGCTGAGGCAGGAGAATCACTTGAACCCGGGAGGTGGAGGTTGCAGTGAGCTAAGATTGTGCCACTGCACTCCAGCCTGGCGACAGAGCAAGACTCCGTCTCAAAACAAACAAACAAATTTGAGGCACTTCCCTTCCTGCCATCCTTTAGTCTCCTGCCATCCTTCACTTGGGAGGACGGAAGCATCCCAAGTGGCCTTGCTGCTTCTGGACTCTCAGAAAAATCATCTTCCATCCCACCAATCAAGTGATCTTTAGGAGATGCAAAAATTGGCCATGTCATGCCTCCCACAGCTAAGGACGTGCCATATCTTTATGACATTCAAGGATCTTCAGCATCATAGCCTGCCCACCTTTTCAGCCTGCTTTGTATCGCCCCTCTTCCCTGCAGGGTGCACTGAATATCATGCAGTTTCTGAAACACCCCATGTTCTCTTTTACCTCAGTGTCTCTGTACTGGATCTGATATCAATTTGGAACACAGACACATGCACACGTGTAAGGCTACATGTACATGTGTACACACATACACAGAAACAGGCATCCTCACATGCAGAGGCTACAATTTTTGACCTCAGCATTTATCCCTGTTTTTACTTGTCACATTTTGTGTCTCTCCCACACCTGTGAGAAATTTGAAAGCCGAAAAGTGACTTACACCAGTCAGGGCTCAGGACATGCTTGCTGAGTAAATGGATGGATGAGTGGACAGACAAATGGGCCAATGGATGAGTGGATGGATGAGTGGGTAGATGGAAGGGTGGGCTAATGGACAGGTGGACAGGTAAATGAGTGGATGGGTTGGTGGATGGATAGGTATATGGATGAAGAGATGGATGGATTAGTGGATAGATAGGCGGATGGATGTGTAGCTGGATGGATGGATAAGTGGATGGATGAATCCACTAATGGACTGGTGGATAGATTGGTGGATGGATGGATG
This sequence comes from Cebus imitator, assembly GCF_001604975.1. Classification (NCBI taxonomy): domain Eukaryota; kingdom Metazoa; phylum Chordata; class Mammalia; order Primates; family Cebidae; genus Cebus; species Cebus imitator. The sequence continues at coordinate 315,056 of NW_016107522.1, read as the reverse complement.
AATGAATTAGTGGATTAATAGGCAGGTGAGTGGATGGATGGATGGTGGATGGACTAGTGCTTGGACTGGGTAAGTCAACGGGTGGATAGATTGGTGGATGAATAGGTGAATGAATAAATAGATGAATGGATTGGTGGATGGATGGGTGGATGAATGGGTAAGTGGGTGGGGGATGGATGGATGGATGGACGGATGGCCCTGCCCAGGAAAGCAGGTGAAGCATTGCCCCTTACGAGAAGCACTGGTGTGCTTGAAAGTTTCTCCTCCTTGGGAATAGGATGACTTCTTAGTCCAGTTCCCTTTGTCAAGCCCTGAGGCAGGTCACTGTGGCTGAGCCTATGGGGATCAGTGTCCTGCCTAATCTCAGGAACCAGAATGGGGGTGACCATTCTGGTGTTTCAGGGGAGTGCTCTTTGGGCAGAAAGGGCATCTGAGGCTAGTGAGGGGTAAGTAAGACTTGGAAGTTACCCTGTGCCACCAGCTGACTGCCTTCCCTGGGATGGAAGCCATCATTCAAGGAGAACACAGGTTGAAAGGGCCACCTCCCAGAGGAGGCAAAATCACTAGAGTCTAGATCTGGGCTGAACACCCCAAATTCGGGGCTAGGCTGCGCTGGTCAGTGGGCCCTTGTTGGGCCCCAGAAAGGTCACTATAAATGGTCAGCCTTGGGGAGAGGGCCTGCCAGCGTCCAAGAAATCACAGGCTGAGTTGCCCTGATATCATTACAAGAACAGCGCTTACTGGGCATTTACTGGGCCAACAGCTCCACGCACAGTGCCCCTTTCATTGCACAATAAGTCTGTGAAGCACATATGATTATTTCCCATACTCATCCATATTTGGAAAAACTGAGCCTTGGCCCTAGTGGTGACAGGGCTGTGGCAGAGTCTGTGCTTCCAACTACCAGGCCAGACAGAGTCCTGGGCAGGGGCAGAGGAGAGAAAAGAGGAGCTGCTGCTGGCAGGGCCTTTTTCTGTGCTGCACGGTGGTGCTGCACCCAAGTTATTGCATTTTCCCCAACTTGTCCCCTAGAGAGTTGAGGCCGCTCGAGGCTAGGTAACTTCCCAATGTCCCCCAATCGAAGGGTCTGATCCCATCCCAGCATGTGGCTGCTCACCCAGGATGGGAGCCGGAGGAAGGAGGGGGCCCTGGGCAGCACGTGGGCCCACCCAGAAGGCCCGCTGCTGTATGTGGCCTCGGAGACAACCCTGCCTGCCCGTGCACTCTGGCAGAGGGTAAACTGGTGCCACCATTTGTGGAAGACAATTTGATAACGTCTATCGAAAATGTAAACACCTTTTGTCCATGCAATCCCACCATTAGCAACGTACCCTGCAAATGTACCTGTAAAAGTTCATCAAGGTAGATGTGCAGACACTGATGGTAATAGCTAGAAAAGGAAACGAACAAAAACTCAACAAACCACCAACTGTCCAAAAACAGAGGTCTGCTGGATTCAGGTTCACCCTTTGGGTAGAATACCACACAGCTTCTTAAAAAGTATAGTTAGGGGGCCGGGTGTGGTGGCTCACACCTATAGTCCCAGCACTTTGGGAGACTGAGGTGGGCAGATCACGAGGTCAAGAGATTGAGACTATCCTTGCCACGATGAATCCCCGTCTCTACTAAAAATACAGAAATTAGCCGGGTGTGGTGGCACGCGCCTGTAGTCCCTGCTACTCAGGAGGCTGAGGCGGAAGAATCGCTTGAACCCAGGAGGCGGAAGTTGCAGTGAGCCGAGATTGTGCCACTGCACTCCAGCCTGGCGACAGAGCAAGACTCCGTCTCAAAAAAAAAAAAAAAAAGTGTTGTTAGGTTGAAGTATATGAAAGTGTCCTTTTTCTAGAAGAAGGCCACAAATTGGCAGTTTCAAATGATTCAATTTAATACATGTGTTGATATATGAGTATGTAATAAAAACAGTCTGTGTTTTATAGTATCATGTTATTTTTGTTTAAAAATATAGGAGATACTAGTTGGGCATTGGTGCTGACCTGTAGTCCCAGCTACTTGAGAGGTTGAGGTGGGAGGATCACTTGAACCTGGGAGGCCAAGGCTGCACTGAGCTATGACTGCACCACTGCACTCCAGCCTGGGTGACAAAGCAAGACTCCATCACTACAAAATTATAATCAAAAATGAAAATACAGGAGATACATACATGCATATACAGAGAAAGAGAGGAGATAAATACTTTGGGGAGGTAACTATATTAAACCGTTAAGTGTAATTTATTGGGGTGGAGAGTGGAAGGAGGGAAGAGACTTTTATTTCACCCATGGCTCCTTTCTGTTATGTCTGGCTTTTCCATATCCACAGATTGTATTTGTCATTGATTCTACTGCCAACAGGGGTTGCCTGGGATACCTGAGCTTCCATCCCTGCCGAGACAGCGATGACCATCTGCACAGCCCCACCGCCAAGCTCAGTGGGGAGCCAGCCGTGGGAGGGCCCAACAGAAAGGGCCCCCATACAGGTGTCAGGGAGGAACAGGAGGAACTGAAGGAGGTGGCAGCCCCACTCTCAGTGGTTCTGGGGTTGTCTGTGCACGCTGGAGAAAAAGAGTCCTCAGTTAAGATTTCAAGTGCCCTCCATTGCCCTGCTCCGGCCTGTCTCCATAGCCCGGGGCTCCCCATGAAGAAGAGCATGCTCCTCTTTAGGATGGGAGTCTAACACCCACAGGACAGCTCAGCGTTCAGGGTGATGTCCACAAGATGCCCTTCCCATGAATATCACGTGACTGACAGCGCCAGAGGTATGTGTGCCTGAAAGATGTTCTCTGGCCTAGAGATGCAATAGTGCTCCTGGATCACCATGAGGGCTCCCTCCTCTTCTGCCCAGGTAAGCCCAGAGTAAGAATGTGAAGCCATAGTCTTCCATCCTGCCCTCTCCCAGTGGGCACAGGGCCTAGCCACCCCACTGCCCAAAATCCTACAACATGCAGCAATGTGGCTAGAGAAACCCAGCTTCCCAAGGAGGCAGTCGGCGATGGCAGGGCAGCCCCGGGGAGGAGACCCTGCTCCTGGACAGCCCCACCGCCAAGCTCCTGGGGAAGCCAGAGAAGGCAGGGTGCCCTGGGGAAGAACCCCTTAGGAGAATCTCTCCTTCCAGAAGGGCTCTGCTCCCCCTGCAGAGGGGAAATGTGGAGCTGGGGGTTTGGCAAAGGCCCTGTCCATCCTCTGCAGCATCACAGGATGAGCAAATTTGACCAAGTTTAACCATCCCCAGCATGTACACACACCTGACACACACAACTGTGTTCAGGTGCCCTATGGCTCCCGTGTAGGTATAGGTGAGTGTTGGCCCATTTAGCTTCTAGTCCAGCCTACAATTTTAGACCTGGCTCAACTGTTTCCTTCAGACTCGATGCTGTTCCCCTCAATCAGAAGTAAATTGACTCCCTCTGCTACCAGCGGACCCTGTATAGCACTCGGTAATGACATTCACTGCCTTGCATTAAAAAGCTTGGTTTACACTTATGCGGAGGACAGTTCATCCTAAGCTTCACTTTCATGCAATGCTGCTGGCCTGCCTGGAGACAGCACAGGAGAGACAGCCTCCTTCACTGCGGAGACAGCATCAAGATGATGACAGTCACACCGGGCACGGTGGCTCACGCCTGTAATCCCAACACTTTGGGAGGCCAAGTCGGGCAGATCACGAGGTCAAGAGATCGAGACCATCCTGGCCAATATGGTGAAACCCCGTCTCTATTAAAAATATAAAAATTAGCTGGGTGTGGTGGTGTGCGCCTGTAGTCTTATTTACTTGGGAGGCTGAGGCAGGACAATCACTTGAACCCGGGAGGCAGAGGTTGCAGTGAGCCGAGATCGCACGGCTGCACTCCAGCCTGGTGACAGTTTGAAATTTCATCTCAAAAAAAAAAAAAAAAAAAGAAGATGCCATTCACTGTGGAGACCGCCCTGAAGAAGCCCCCTTCGCCATGAAGACAGCCATGGGATGCCCCCTTCACCATGGAGGCAGCCACAGAGAAGCCTCCCTCACCATGGAGAAGCCCCTGTTCACTGTATAAGTGCCCTTTCAAAAACTCTCCCTCAAGTTCCTTGAGAAACTTTCCTCTACTGTACAGACAGACTTTGAAAAGCCCTCATTCATTTGTAGGAGGTCCTTGAGAAACCCTGCTTTATTCTAGAGATATCCCTTGAGAAGCCCCACTTCATTAGATAGAGCAAAAGCCCATGGGACGCCCCCTTCATTCTAGAAACAGCCGTTGGGGAACACTTTTACACCGCTGGTGGGAAGGTAGACTAGCACAACCACTAAGGAAAACAGCAGGGATATTCCTTAAAGAACTAAGAGTAGATCTACCGTTTGATCCAGCAATACCACTACTGGGTATCTACTCAAAGTAAAAGAAGTCATTAGACGAAAAAGACACTTGTGGCTGGGCGTGGTGGTGGCTCAGCACTTTGGGAGGCTGAGGTGGGTGATCACCTGAGGTCAGGAGTTCGAGACCAGCTTGACCAACATGGTGAAATCCCATCTCAACTAAACATACAAAAATTAGCTGGGTGTGGTGGAGCATGCCTGTAATCCCAGCTACTCGGGAGGCTGAGGCAGGAGAATCACTTGAACCTGGGAGGTGGAAGTTGCAGTGAGCCGAGATTGTGCCTTTGCACTCCAGCCTGGGTGACAGAGCAAGACTCTGTCTCAAAAAAAGAAAGAAAAAGAAAAAGACATCTGCATCTGCGTGTTTATAACAGTGCAATTCACAACTACAAAGATATGGAACCAACCATCAACCCATGAGTGGATAAAGAAAATGCGGTATACATACACTATGGAGTACTACTCAGCCATAAAAAAGGAAAGAAATAATGTCTTGGGCAGCTACTTGGATGGAGCTGGAGGCCATTATTCTTAGTGAAATAACTCAGGAATGAAAACCAAATATCATATATTCTCACTTATAAGTGGATGCTAAGCTGTGAGGCTGCAAAGGCATAAGAATGATACACAGATTTTGGGGACTTGTGGGGGAAGGCTGGAGCGGGGTGAGCAATAGAAAACTACATATTGGGCCAGGTGTGGTGGCTCATCCCTATAATCCCAACACTTTGGGAGGCCAAGGCAGGCAGATTACTGGAGGTCAGAAGTTTGACAGCACCCTGACCAACATGGTGAAATCCCGTCTCTACTGAAAATGCAAAAATGAGCCAGGCCTGGTGGCACATGCCTGTAATCCCAGCTACTTGGCAGTGAAGGAACACACAACACAGTGCTGGAGAGGCAGACAACAGAGTCTACAATGACACTGGATTTGAAACCTTCACTTCATTCTGAGCTCGTCTTGTGCTGCTAGCTACTCCATTCATTCATTCAGCACGTGCCAAGTGTCCATTCTCTGCTGAGGCCTTGGCATGCGCAGGAGATGGAAAAACCCCAAGGAAACCCAGCCCAGGGTCCAGTGGCCTTGGTCAAGTCCTTCCTCCTCCTCTTCCTCCTCCTCTTCCTCTTCCTCCTCCTCCTTCTCCTTCTATTTCTTCTTCTTCTTCTGTAGAGATGGAGTCTCCCCATGTTGTGGACTCAAGCAATCCTCCCACCTCAGCCTCCCAAAGTGCTGGGATTACAGGCATGAGCCACCACCTTGCCCAGCCTCCTCTACCCTTCTTGATCTCAATGTCATTTTCTGTGAAAAATGTGCTAGGATTCTGTCTCTTCCTCCCTGAATGGCTTGTTATGTGGACCAAGAATGGGAGCACAAGCACCATTTAAATACATGGGTTAATTAAAATGTACGGAGGCCATTGGGTTGGCCTGAGCTCCTACACGAGGCCAACAGACCAGACCGAAATAGAGTCACTCATGCTGAAGCTCCATGCCACCAGGCCAAAACTAAGATTATCTCACCTTCCGAGAATCAGAAGAGAGATAATAGCTGGAACCCCCGAGGGGCCTGCTTCAGCTGGCATGGTGAGGGGCCTGCTTCAGCTGGCGTGGTGAGGGGCCTGCTTCAGCTGGCGTGGTGAGGGGCCTGCTTCAGCTGGCGTGGTGAGGGGCCTGCTTCAGCTGGCGTGGTGAGGGGCCTGCTTCAGCTGGCGTGGTGAGCGGCCTGCTTCAGCTGGCGTGGTGAGGGGCCTGCTTCAGCTGGCATGGTGAGGAAGTTCCCTCTGCTCTGGCCTTTCCAAGGAAAATAACTTTGAAATGACTAATCCACTTTTTGTTTTCTGTTTCTCTCAGTGCTATTCTGTCTATAAAGCCAGACTCCTTTGGTTGGCTCATCAGAACATCCATTGTATTCTACAGAATGGGGTGTTGTCCAATTCTAGAGCTGCACATAAAAGCCATTTAAGATCTTTAAGCTAAATTTGTTATAACTTTGTCTTTTGACATACGTAAAACAGGAGGTAATATCAACGCATGTAGGTCATCCCTGTGGTATCCCCTCTCCACAAAGCCCCGTGCTAAGAGCTGTGGCTGCAACAGGCCCCAAGACAGCTGGCTGGGGAGTATTCTCTTAGAGGTAGCATTTGAGGGACAGACGAAGAGCCCTCAACAGGTCCAGGGAGATGGGGTGGGCTTCCTGCCCAAAGGGCTGATGAGCTAAGTGGTAACAATAATTCATTCAGGGTGTGTGCGAATCTCCGAACTAAAATCCTAATAAACAGAGTTTGGGGTCTGGTAAATTAGAGCAAAATTTAAGTCCGGAGTTGCAAAGTGGAGTCTGAAGGAGAGGCCTCGTCATGGGGAATTTGGGGGCCCCACACCTCTCAGCTGTCTGCCCTGGGCCAGCTCTCACGATCTGTGTGTCTCAAATTTTGTCCTCCGTGAAATGGGGATGGGACGCACACCACATGGACAGCTCCAGGGGGACCGCCCATGTGAGCCCCAGTGCTGTCCCTCTCCTCAGCCACCTCTTCCCCCACCAGCCATTACCCCACCCCAGGCCTGTTCTGCCTTACCGCAGGGGCCTGGCCTTCCAGAGGTGACCAAAGTCAATTGCCCGAGGTACACTGGTAAGGCAGATCAGCCTGGGCTTTGGAGTGGAATCTGGCTCTGCTTCTTCCTGTGGGCACTTTTACTTCCAAGGGCCTCAGTCTCTGTGTCCATAAAATGGAGGCGATTCCACCACTGTGTTGTGAGGGCGCAGTGGGATGCCACACATGGCACAGCCGACGTCTGGCAGGGGCTCATCATGGGACCCAGGCTATCCATGATGTCCCATGATTCCACTGTGAGGCCCTGCAGCTGTGAGGAGGCTTCAGGGTGGGGGCAGCCCTGGCACCTACCATTCCCTACCTCTGGGGAGTCTGCCCTTCCATAGCAGAGGGCTAGACAGCCTCTTCCTGCCCTCCTCCTCGGCGCCCGGGATCGCCCTTCAGCCCAATGGAGCGAGTCCCCTGCTTCAGTTTCTGGTTTCCAGTCGCCTGAAGGACGACTCTACTCTCTATCTCTCAGACCTGTCACACCTTGTTTCCAGAGGACCTGCCTCCTGCCCTGGTGACCCTCTTTGGAGAGGTGACTTCCTCCTCCCCACTGGCAGAACATGCCCCCGGCACCCCCTTACCTTGTCAGGATGGGGGTCTGGCTGATTCTCCCCTCCACCCCAGGCACCGTGAAAGAGCCGGGAAAGGAGGCAGTGCTGGGACTCCGGGTGTGTCAGGGAGTAAGGAACAAAGGAAAAGGAGGTAGGGCCCCAAGAGGAAATGGCTGGGAGCACTCTGGGCCCACGTAATTTATTACAGGACTTTGTCCCTGGGCACCAGGCACTTCCACTCCCACACACGCCTCCCGCAGCCCCAGCCGGCAGAGCCTCATGATGTCTGCTCTTTAACCCAGACCCCTTCTGCAGAGCAGCCATGGACGCGGCCCAGAGGCCACAGGGTTTGCAGGCTACGCACATGCTCTGGCCACCAGCCAGATCCCATGGTGACAATCAGCTGACCACCAGGGGCTTAGCATCTTCCAGGGGCTGCATGGCAGGAGCTCTGCCCCCAGGCACCCCAAGCTCTAATTGAGGGTGATAGCAGAATATGAACATAGTATGTTTGGTCCTTGTTCCTGGTTGGTGTCACAGAACTCCTAAAACCCTTAGAATTTCCCAAGTGATCATCTCATAATGAGTACCTTTGATAACTCCTGCTGAGGAGGTGACCGTGTGGGGGCCCTAGCTAGGCTCAGCATGGGGTCAGTCACCGGAAAGACTTAGTGAGTAGAGGGTTGGAACCTTCAGTCCCAACTACTGACCTCTGAGAAGGTAAAACTCTTGAACAAGATTTGATGAGCTTCCACACATCTGCGGTCCCCGGAGGGTGGCATGCGGGAGAGGGCATGGAAGCTCCCCACCCTTCCCACACAACTCACCTGTGTGTGTTTATTCAGCTGCTCATCTGTAATCTTTTGTAAAAATCCTTTCCCACAAACTGGTCAATATGAGTGCCGTCCTGAGTTCTGTGAGCTGTTCTAGCAAATCCAACCTGAGGAGGGGGGCGTGGGAACCCCGACTTAGAGACAGTTGGTCAGGAGTATACGTGGCAACCTATGACTTGAGACTGGCATCTGAAGTGGGGCGGTCTTGTGAGACTGAGCCCTTAACCTGTGGGATCTATGACTCCAGGTCAATAGTGTCCGAGTGAATTGAATTATAGGACATCCAGCCGGAGTCTGCTGGAGAACTGCTTGGACACCTGGTCAAGAGAGGGTTCTGTGTTGAGTGTGAAAGGATCACACTTCTGGGGCATGTCTAGGGCCATCAGGAAACCTGAAAACAGGGACAAAGATCATCAGATAACAAGGTTCCCAGAAGGGTCCCTGGCAACAAACTGGGCAAGCTCAGGCTGGCACTCGATCAAGGGGCTATGGATTTGAGGCAAATGCAGACTGATGGAAAGGGAAGTGCATCCAGCAGTGGGCCCTGGGAGGGGTCAGACTGGAGGGGCCAGGCAGTCCCTGGAAGTGACCATGAGGGCAAGTGGAGCTCATTTATCCAAGTCTTTGAAGGTGGGTGGATAATAGGGGTAGAAAGTTACCTGCTCAGCCACAGACTTGTATTGGGTAATCAAGGGGTCTTGGTCGTCCTTACAGTTGGCCCAACTAGAGCCAATCAGATTATTTTCTTTTCCTTGGGTTTGGAGGGGCTCGGGAACTGCAGGCAGATATGTGGGAATGAGCCATTGTCTTTTAGAATTGAGGTCAAGGCAGGCTGGCAACCCTGAACATGGGCCTTTTGGGGGTAACAGACCAAGCAGTGGTGGGAGAGAAAAGGAGAGGTGGATAAGCCGCAGAGGTGGAGACCCAGTGGCCCCAGAGATGGTGGGGGGGGGACCCTCTTTGCTTGAGGGTTTCCTGTGCCTTCTGTGGGTGGGCTCCACGGAGTCCCCAGGTTCCATCTACTAAGCGCTCTTTTTGTTGAGATGGCTCGAAGCAGTTTCTGTCTCTTAAAACCAAATGTCCCATGCCAAGGACAGGGAATCGTGCTGGGATATGCCTTGAAGGACCACTGGAGGGAGCTGAGTGTTTGGAGTCTTTCAGGAAGCCCCCGTCCCGCCTGTTCCCCCAAGAACCGTCCTCCAAGTTCTGCCCTACCTCCTGCTCCCTAAAATCTCGTCCACTTTCTGCGTCAACACTCAACTTTTTTGGGCTTCATGCTGTATGTGGTTTATCTGGTTTAGAACGATATCCTTTAGCTCCTTCAGGACTGACATTGCTGCTCCTGGCAGCTCCCAGAGATGGTGAACCCTTTGTTCTGGGGCCAAGACTGAGTCCTCTTTGGACCTTTTCTACTGCCCCCATGCAAGAAAATATTGGGAAAGAAAGTCTGTGTGGACCCAAACAATCTGTAAGACGTTGCCATCCAGTTCTTACCTTATGCAAACTTTGACAGAAACACATTTTAGATACTGACATGCTATTCTCTCTCTCTTTTATGGTAAGCATTGTATCACAAGCACTTTCTAACACTGTACCGAACATTTACCGTTGGTCTTTAGAGACAGTGTGACAGTATGTCACACGGGTGCCCCATCATTTGTATACCCATCCTCCCTGGATGGACACTGGGAGGTCCATCCTTTGCTATCATACACTTATACACAACACTGCAATGAGCATATATGTGCTCTCAGCTTTGTTTGCATTTTGTCGTTATGGGATATTCCAGAGGGAGAGCTTAGGAAACAGCGGGCACGAATGTTGCTAATCTTTCTCAAGCGGCATGCCAAGTCCTCCCTCCCAGTGAAAACTGTGCCCATGATTGCAAGAACCTGGTCTGATTGCTGTGTGAGTAGGTGCAAAGGGGGACATCCTGAGGCATGATTTTTCTGGAGTCCCAGGCTTTCCATAGCCAAGGGACCTGAAGCCCTGGAAATCAAGAAGTTGGCTTGCGGAAAGGGAGGGCAGACTCTTCTTGGTAACATAAGTGACCAGGCTTGGCTGCCTCCTAGCCCAGTGCTACTTCCACAATTAGTGTAGTGTTGATTTCCCAAGATGCGAATATTCTGCCAACCTTTAGAAACATGTTTGTGGACTGGAGCTGAAATGTGTCCATGGACAACCTGTGGTTCATTCCATTCCTGTCAGTGAACAAGCCCTTTAAAGCGTCATCACAGCGACTGACACAGAGGACAGCGAGCCTTTCACTGCAGCTCCGCCAGGATAGCATAGAGCTACCTGAAGTCGCTTGCTTAGGGTGGCCCTAATCTTCCCATCTAGCCTATAGCAGCCAAATTATCCATTAACCCTATGAAATAGCAAGGTTGGCAGCATAGCCCTCTGCAACTGAACTACTCTTCTGAACAGTGTTGAGTTCTCAGTCTCAGAAAGAGCTAGTGTGTGATGAGGATTTTCTCTGTGCTGGACTCTGCTTGTGCCATCTCACTCAGCCCTCATCAAACCTCAGCAAATGAGGGGTGCTTCTCCTCATTTCATAGCAAGGAAATTAAAGTCAAAGAGGTTAAGAAACTTGCTTAGGCCATGTGGCCAAAAGTGGCAGAGGTGAGGTTTGAATTAGGGTGTACCTGACCCCATGGCTCGTGTTTATTGGGATGCATTATACCATGCCAACCCTCAGACAAACCAGACCCCCTCCTTCCTCATCCCAGTGATGCATGAGACATTCTGTCTTCTGAGATTTTCAAAAACAGTGTTTCCCCAACTTGCTGGCCTTAGCCCAAGGTTTGAAAGGCCTTTCCCATTTTGTTGCCTTGTTTTCTGAGACGTTGGGGCGGAGGAACATCTGGGAAGAGAAGCAGGGCTTAAATGCTTCCCTGGAACCACAGTTGTGCACAGTTCAAGAGAGTAGATCACAGGGAACGCTCTATCCTGTAGTTCAGGGTTTCTCAGTCTTGGCGCTATTAGCATTTTGGACTAGATTATTCCTTGAGGGGAGTTGTCCTGTGTACTGTAGAACATTTAGCAGCAGCCATTAGTTATGTCCCCACCCCTAGTGATGACAAATCAAAATGTCTTCAGATATTATTGCCAAATGTCTCTGGGGGACAAAGTCCCAGTAGGGAACAAATATATAGTTCACAGGTCCCGGTGCCATTGGAGGCTGGGAGAAAGAGGAGGCCAACAAGGACCAGAATGAAGGTCCTCCCGGAAGAGGTGACTCTGATCCTTGGGCTCCTTGAATGGCAGGAAGATATGGCTCGGAGGGAGGTTGCAGGAGGGATGAGTGCTTCCTAGAGGATCTCCGTTCTGACACGCCAAGAAGATGACTGTGTCATCGAGCAAACTCGAGTACTGGAACAGCAGCTTCAAGACAGCTGCTCCTCAACTGGGCAGGTCTTGGACCCAAAGTCCTGATGGGCCAGCTAGGCATCCACAGTTCTTTCGAGGAGGAAAGAACTCATTTCCGGTGGTGCTTCTGTCACCATAAACCCTCTGAGGAACCTACCCAGAGATTTGCCCAAGGCAGCAAGAGGGAGAAAGTAGGGACACAAAATGAAAAGTTCACCTCCTCCTCTGTAGAGGGCTTTGGGCGATCCAGCGGATAAATCTATCTTAGGTCTGTCATTTAAACATAGGTCACTGGCCATAAACATGGGACCTCTGTCCCATGACCAGGGTCAGTGACATATCCTGATGACTAATCTTATTGCCTTGGGGAGACTGAGATACTGATAAAGAAAAGCAAAACTTGGTTACATATCAACTCAATAAAGGAATAAATGATGCTGATGATGCTAATTATGATGATGATAGTGACACTTTGCCTAGCTCTTGGAAGAGGTTGAGAGTGAGAGGCTTAGGCTCATTGCTAAGTTCATTTCTGGGAAAAGAAGTACTGGGTTGGATTTCTTACCCTTGCCTGGAATGCTGCATGTTCACCATGATCACTTTCTTTTTCCTCTTGGTGATATACTCTTTCCTGCCTCACTCACAATTAGAAGGGGTCACGAGATGAGGGTGGGTGATATGCTCCAAATCCAGGCTAGCCCCATTCAAACGTCCTGCACCATTCTCCACACACTCTTCTCCCATCTGCTGGTGGCATGCAGGGCATGCAGAGCATTCAGTAGGGGGTTCTGAGGCCCTGGGAAATGGTGGAGCCACAATATGGGAAGAGCCTGGATCCCTGAATGACTGCTAGGAGCAGAGCACCACCTCCACCTCTCCACTGACCCTGCTGCCCGTTGACAAGAAGAAGAAATAAACTACTATTGTGTTGAGCCACTGAAATTTGTTGTTGCCGTTATAACAATATAACTACATGGTAGATTGTTAACTTACCGTGATTAAAACATTATCTTTCTATCCAAATCTGCTTTTGTCCTTCAAATACCACCTCCAGTGCCCTACCTGATTGTTCACTCTAGCCTCACCCTCCTTTTAATTCCCATGGTACTTGTTACCCGCATTACACAATTCACCTCTTAGCATTTTCTTTTTTCATAGCAGGACTTCCTAATGGATTGTAAGCTTCTGGAGGCAAGAATCATGTGTTAGTTTTTTGTATCTTCACAGTGTTGTATTTGACCGAGTGTAGAAAGTTATCACAAGACAAAAGTATGCCAGATTGCAGGGTCATTTATTATGCCGGCGACCACAGAGGATTCACGTCTCTCCAACCTGTGGTGGCAACAGGAGGGTGCCACGATTTTTTATACCCGAAAAACCACCTTGGGAGTGGGGGTGAGGGGCAGGGATGGGGATGAAAAGGCTTCAGACATTCCGAGGGCTAGTGGATTCTGTAAATTACCTCCTGGGCAGAGATGAGGGTGGGGGACTCTGGACATTCCAAGGGATGGGGACTTTTGTCATTCCGTTTGTTACTTAAGTGGTTTACAGAAGTCAAGATAAACATTTGTTTACACATTATCTGGTTAAGGTGGAAATCACAGACCTTAGTTATTTATTACAAGCCACAGGAGCCAGGATGGAACTAGCTTGGGCTGCTTAGTCTGGCAATTGCCGGTAAGCAAAGGCTAGCAATTCTGGCAGTTACTGATAAGAAAAGGTAAACAGCTTTACATAGTTTTGAAGACAAACTAACAGTTCTATTTACAGAGGCCAAGGACAGTAGTTATTGTAAGGAGAATGGGGCAGCCATTTCAACTTATCTAAAAACAGTTTTGCATTTTATAAAATAGTTTTGCTCTGGTTCTGGCTCTAGGCCAGCACAATATCACAACAGTGCCTAATAATAAGGATAATACCTAACATATATATTGCCAATCTTAACTAATAATATGCATAAAATATGATTACGTATAGAGTTTGAGTGTTCGGATAGCCACCTAGGACACCTCAGCTCCAAATGAATGGGTTCAACATTCCAAAGTGGGGAAGTCAAGGTGTCACTTATACATGGAGAGAGAGAAAAATTTTAGCAGGATGATAACATTTTCCATATTAAGATAGTGCATATGCTGGGGCGATTTGATTGGTTACAGACTGCTGCATCCCAAGGAAGATGATTTTATTACTCTGTAGGAGGGGCGATGACCTGAGGAGGTTTTAGCTCTGGTACCGCTTCGTCTCGATTATTTGCAGGTGGAAAAAGACAGAAGTTGCAGCTGCATGCCACATGACTCAGGCTGCATAGTCATATTCCTCTCAAGACTCAGAATCATTTAAGTCCAACAGCTTTAAGTATGAATTATTTGGGTGGGTGTGGTGGCTCACACCTGTAATCCCAGCACTTTGGGAGACTGAGGTGGGTGGATTACCCGAGGCCAGGAGTTTGAGACCAGACTGGCCAACATGGTGAAACCCCATCTTTACTAAAAACACAAAAATTAGCCAGGCGTGGTGGCGCACACCTGTAGTCCCAGCTACTTGGGAGGCTGAGGCAAGAGAACTGCTGGAACCCAAGAGACAGAGGTTGCAGTGAGCCAAGATCGTACCACTGCACTCCAGCCTGGGCAACAGAGCAAGACTCCATCTTAAAAAAAAAGTTTGTATTATTTAATTTCACAATATTCTGTCCCAGGAATCATTATATATATATAATTATATCATGTATGACATTATACATGTAATATATATAATTACAACATATTATATATTATATATGTGCATTTGCCTTCATGACAACTCTGTGAGATAAATGGCACTGTTATCTCCAACTTATAGTTGAGGAAGTTGAAGCACAGAGAGGTTCAGCAACTTCCTCAAGGTCACACAGCTAGTAAGTTTCATTTGTGTCTTCCCTGGTAGGGCTTGCTAGTGGCTCAAGCACAAGAAGCTGGATCAGACTTAGAGACCTGGCTTCTCTGACATGGAAAAAAGCTAAGAGGACTTGAAACCAGATTCGACCCTCTCATTTGATAAATGTGAAAACTGAGGCTCACAGAAGGCTGGTAGCTTGTCCCAGCTCACCAAGCACAATAAGCCCAGAGATAGACCCACAACCTAGCGCTCTAAGCCCCCAGTCTCCAGCTCTGATGGTGCCAGGCTATTGTTCATATTGTGTGGCCTACTGCTCCCTGACATGTTCAGCAGATGGCAGTGTCTTCAGAATGTCCCCAAATAAATGTTACATTCACTTAGGGAATGCAGTGTCTCTAGGTTATCTGTTAAGGGAGGGAGCGCTGTGGACCGCTGCAAGTTTTCCCCTCCATTCTTCTCTGTCCTTAGCATCCTTAGTGTAGGAAACAGCCTCTATTCTGGGTGCCTCCCTACCACCGACACAGGCCAACTGCACTGGGTTGGGGTTGGGTGTGAGGCGTGGGGAGACAGCAGTCCTGAAAATGTAAGGCAGCCAAGATTCAGAAAGGCACATTTGTGCCACTACAGCATTTCTCTACCAGGGTCCCGGAGGGACAGCCAGCTGGCAGGAAGGAGCTCTGGGAATTCTCTGTAAGCTGTGTTTACACTGAGAAGCACACTGCTTTAACTAAGGCTCTGTATTCATTTGAAAGGTGTGTCCTGTCTCACTAAATTGTTGGCTTTCCGAGTAAAAAAATTAGATCTGAAGCTTCTTTGAAGCCTTCTAGAGCTAAGCACATTGTTGTGTGTCCAGAGTGCTTCTATCCAGTACAGTTAGTTTTAATGCCAAACTTCAGTAATTATCATTTGGCAATTGCATTGTTTACAACCCAATCACTTGCCTTACTCTTGGCCTTATACCTCTGGTGAAACTAAAAGGTTTTCTTCCATCGAACTCTTCCTGGAATTTCGATCTATTAATCCTGCTCCATTTACACAGGTATACTCTCACCTTCTCATTAGAAGAGGGCCTAGAGCCTTGATATCTTCTATCAAATGGAAGGAAGTTTAATTTTGTACCTTTCATTTCAGGCACTGGTAATTCTTTGTTCTTCTGATTTTCAAGACTGCCTGAGAAGTGTCATTCCTACAGCTGAAAAGAAGGAGTTTGGATTCAATGCTGTTTCCACCACATCAGCAAGGAATATCCACGAACTCTCTTGAAGGAAAATGGGAATTCCAGAAAGAAACCACTTCTCCCCTTTCTTCTCTTCCAATGTCCTCTTCAGGAGCCTATAATTGGGTTCTGCCAGCATACTCTGATTGGCTAATGAAGGGTCAGATATCTGTAGTAGAAACAAAAGGCTCTTTTTCTACATGTCTACACCTCCTGGAGAGTCTTTGCTTAAATCTCTACTGGCCCTCCTCCGATCAAAAGCAAGAATGATCCCCTCCCTGTCCAAGGCTAAAATGAACAAGTAAGGAAATAGATTTTACTTAGCCTATTGCAATAGGGAGAACACTCCAGATATAATCAGTATCTTGGTAGCATAGTTTTGCCTTTTATAGGGAGGAAGGTGGGATGATTGACAGCTGGGATTGTTTTGCAATCAGAAGTTTCAGTCAGTCAGGTGAACAGAAAATGTTCCCTGTGTCTAACTAGTTTGTGGCGGGGGGAGAGTTCAAATCTCAACTAATCACTCGATATCATGAGCGGGAATTTGGAAGATCTGTTTGGCTTTATTAACAGGCTCAGAAAAAAGGGGAAAGGTCTCTGGCCTTGTCACAGACAAACAAAGGGGTTATCTGCAAGCGTTTTATCTGTCACATGGAGATGGGTGGCTCTTTACAGTGTGCCGTTCCAGAAACACAAATAGATGAGAGGGTTTCTTAATCCCCGCTGTTTTCCAGGAACACAAGGCTCAGGGAAAGTTCAACTTCACCTTCCTCGGTGTTTCATCAGGAAGGTGAAGCAAAGATGTGTACTTCTTTGTACACTTCTGGAAGCAAAGATGTGTACTTCTCACTGTTGGCTAAATGCCTTTTTAACAAGGAAATTAGTCGTTATTTAGAACGAAAGAGAGGAAGACGCCGGGAGTGGAGGCGCTGTGGATCGCGCCAGTTAGTAACGCATCACAGCTCCCGGGCGTCACACTACAAGTCCCAGGGTGCAACGCTCGCTTTCTCGCCTACTGCCGGCGGGAATCAGGAGCTTCGGGGCCTGACGGGAACAGCAGTGGCTAATGACGGAAAAGTAATTTGAGCGGGTCTTCCTTTTTTCGGAAGAGTATTTCGAAAGCTCTTCAAACAAGGCGTGGACACAGAATCTAGGAAATGATAAAAAATCAATGATAACGTTACTTCCACGGAGGCCAGACCAAGCTCCTCCCGAGAAAAGTATTTAACTGAAGCCCGAAGTCCCGCTCAATTTTCCCATGAGTCTCCTTTCCGGCCGTGCCTTGCGTCATTGCTGTTGCGTCTTCTCATTGGCAGGTTGACGGGTTGCGGCGCCTGCGCGCTGCATTTCTTTGAGGGTCGTGGGCAGGCGCCATTTTGGCCCCAGCGGTGCTTCTAGGAAGTGTATCGCCGGCTCGCATGCCTGCCCGCCTGCCGGGTACGGTCTTTTCTGCCGGGACTTCCCGGTCAAAGCATTCGCCGCTGCAGCTGCTGCTATCTTACCCTCTGCACCCGTTAAGTTCTCTGGTCGGGCGGGAGCCTCTGAACACTGAGCCACGCCATCCAGGGTCACACCGCCTGGAAGGAGGTGACGGGGGCGGCGCGGGGCGCGGACACTCCCCGCTGAGGGTCCGCCTGCCATGGACTCGGAGTATTACAGCGGCGACCAGTCAGGTGGGGCAGGGACCTGGAGGACCGGGCTGGGGGGCGGAGAAGTTATTCGGCAGGGCTTGGCCTGGCACCCCGCGGATGGGGGCAAGGAGGTCCTCGAAACCTTCCCTCCCGCGACTGGTCCGAGGTGCACAGCCAGTGTAGGACAAGAGCCCTCAGACCAGCTGCGAGCCTCGAAGCTAGAACCTCGGAGAGGGGATTCTGGAGGGAAAGCTTTCTTCTGAATCGGCGAAGGTTTTTGCTGAAATTGGGAAGTGCTTTCATATATTAAGCTCCTATTGTGTGCAAAGTGCTAGGGAAGGAGAGGTTTCTTCTGTTAAGGGAGTTCTCAGTATAGTTGAGTAGTTGGAGAATCCAAGGGGCGATGGGGCGGGGGATCCTTCCTAGACTTTTCACTCCTGGTTAGGGGTGGTTTAATCTTGCCTGCAGTACAGAACATAGTAAGTGCAAGACCCACGTTTCAGTTGCATTCAGAGTAAGGAGTGCACTTCTGGCACTTAATGGTGATTTTTGTGCCTTTCCTCCACCTCGAGATCTTTCCCCTTCTCACCGAAGGTTGGTCTCCTTTCTTTACTGTTTGATTATTCTGTAAACTTTCTGGGCCCCACTCTGCTGGCACGGTGCTCAGCACCTGAGATTAAAGATAAGTGAGGCAGAACCGACTGTGGGAAACACGTTGCATTTGCTTTCCTTTTGTGTACTAGCCCTATTGGGGCGTTCTGTCTCAAAAGTTCTTAAATACGCCGTAAATGTGTGCACCCACTATATGCCCAGAAAAATTGAAAATAAAAAAAATTTAAGTGTTTAAATTATTTAAGCGTTAAGCTGTTTGTTTTGAGTTCGTTGCCTTTCCTTACATAGGACAGTGAATTATAATGACTACAAAGGGCTCTCCAAACATGCGCTGCTGTTTGGCTTAAACACACTTAACTGAGCCAGGTGCGGTGGCTCAGGCCTGTAATACCAGCACTTTGGGAGGCGTAGGTGGCTGAGGGCTTGAGCCCAGGAGTTTGAGACCGGCCTGGGCAACACAGTGAGACTCCTCCCCCGCCCATTTTTGCAAAAATTAGCCGAGCGTGGTGGCGCACACCTGTAGTTCCAGCTACTCTGGAGGCTGAGGTGGGAGGATCCTTTGAGGCCTGAGCCCCGGAGGTGGAGGTTGCAGTGAGCCCAGATTGCACCATTGCAGTCCAGCCTGGGCGACAGAATAACACTTTGTCAAAAACAAAAACAAAAAACACTTTCCTGATACTTTCGAAATAGCTTTTTTCCATTCATTTGTGTTTTTAAGTTACTTTTTAAAAAGTAGGCTGGGCATGGTGGCTCACGCCTGTAATCCTAGCACTTTGGGAGGCCAAGGCGTGTGGATCACCTGAGGTCAGGAGTTCGAGACCAGCCAACATGGTGAAACCCTGCCTCTACGAAAAATACAAAAGTTAGCCAGGCATGGTGGCGGGTGCCTGTAATCCCAGCTACTCGGGAAACTGAGGCAGGAGAATCGCTTGAACCCAGGGGGCAAAAGTTGCAGTGAGCTGAGATTGCACCATTGCACTCCAGCCTGGGCAAAAAGTGAAACTCCATCTCAAAAAAAAAAAAAAAAAAGCTGTTATATTTAATACATGTACATAGGTTAATTACTAAAAGAGGTAAAAGAAAATGTAGCAGTTCCCTGACTTGTCTCCTCCATCTATTTCACGTTCTTTTAGATGTTTATGGTGTTTACCTGTCTGTTCCTAATTCATGCAATCTCTTGTATCATTTTCAGGCATTCTGTAATGATTTTCTGTTATGCTAGGACAGTGTTTTAGCCTATGTGCCTCCTTCTGTCCTCCCACTGTTGCAGCATAATTGTTTGTTAAACTTCAAAACTGTTATTTTTATCACGACCATATATATCTTCTTCTTAGCTAAGTAGATTAGCTCATTAGTATGATAGTATGATAGTGATTCCCCTTAATTTTTTTTCTTTCCCCACTCTGGTTGCCTAAAGAAAAGCGAGATTCCATTCTTATAGGACGTTTTTGTTTTTCTGTAGTTGACTACATTTTTAAAAATTTGATTATTTTCATAAACCTGTAAGTCTTCCTATCTTCTGAACCCTAACTTCCTCTAAATATAATTTTACTCTGTATTTTTAAAGTATTGGGGTTGGGCATAATCCCAGCACTTACGGAGGTAAAGGCAGGAGGACTGCCTGAGGCCAGGAGTTTGAGACCAGCCTGGGCAACATACCAAGACCCCATCTCTACAAAAATAAAAAAGAAAGTTAGGTAACAGTTCATGTTTACCATTTTATATATGCTTTTCTTGAATGAATTTTCACTAGATTTGGACTGGAGTTCCTTGTGTTCATTCATAAACAAATACTTACTGTACAAATACTTACTGTCTATTAGGCATTTGGCAGTGTTCTGGGCTCCAGAGATTGAGCAGTGAACCAAAATTCCTGTTCTTGGGACACTTTCATTCAAGTGAAGAAGACCCACGTTAAACAAAATAATTTCAGGTAGTATATTAGAAGGTGGTAAATGCCATGGATAGAAAGACAGACTCAATTTTAACATGAAGTTGAAATAAATTGTTGACTTGGTCTTTAGTGTTGTTTCTGAAGCTACAAATTGCTTTATGGTGTAGTTTTGCTGCTGTATATTTCACAGTACATGTTACGATTGTTGGTATTTGTATGAGTATCGTATTATGTTATTCAAAATTTTAGCATCATTAGTTATGCTTCCTCACTGGTAACTTGTGCACTTACTATTCTTGATTCAGTGTGTTCATTTCACTGTAGATGTCATTCATCTTACACCATAAGTGGGTTTTTGTTTTGTTTTCAAGCAGATGATGGTGGTGCTACCCCAGTACAGGATGAACGGGATTCAGGGTCAGACGGTGAGGATGATGTAAATGAGCAACACTCCGGATCAGACACTGGAAGTGTAGAACGTCATTCAGAGGTATTGGCTAACCAACATCTTTGGGAGGGCTTTTCCCTTGTGTTCCGTGAGACCTGTTATATATAGGAGTTACAGAGTCCCTGTGACAGTTTAGGCTTTAATCCCTGAGAGTAAAGGAATATAAGTGAATAGAAAACTGCTTGAAAAATAAATAGTGATGGTCTGGTTACTGTTGAAATCACAATGAAGTAACTTCTGGTTGGGTCACATTTCAAATGTTAGGCAGTTTTCAGCTGTGCATATTGATTGAGAAAATGGACCAGACCTTCGATATTTGACTAAGTTTCCCTATTCTGCAAATAATGTTGTAGTGGGGCAATGAGCATTTGCAATTTGAAGAAATATCAGTTGAAATAGAAAGTTATTGGGGTTATCACCTGTCAAAATTTATGTCAGCATTTGCCCTTCTTATTTTGAACTGTTATGGTGTATATATACATGTAATAATGCTTTTTTTTTCTTTTCTTTTTTTTGAGACAGGGTCTGGCTCTGTAGCACAGTCTGGAGTACAGTGGTGAGATCTTGGCTCACTGCAGCCTCCACCTCCTGGGCTCAAGCCATTTTCCAACCTTGTAGTCTCCCGAGTAGCTAGGACCACAGGCTCAGGCCACCACGTCCAGCTACTTTTTGTTTTTTTTGGTAGAGACAAAGTTTCACCATGTTGGCCAGGCTGGCCTCAAAACTCCTGACCTCAAGTGATTCTCGCACCTCAGCGTCTCAAAGTGCTAGGATTACAGGGGTGAGCCACCATGCCCAGCCCACAAATGTAATTTTAAGAGCTGTTTTTGTTTAGTAATACAGAGTAGGATTGAGTTTTGTGTACATTTTAACATATTTGGCCTAGTACATAAATATATCAATGCTTTATTTGCTTTTCTGGTTATATACCGTGTTAACAACACAAAATTGGGAAATTTTTAAATAAATTCACTGTAAGTCTTCGGTAGACACACACTGAAACAAATAGGAATGATAAAGATGAAAAGATTTAAGAACTTTCTATGTCATATAGTTTTCTTGATTGCACGTGTGCAGAAAATTGTCCAATTTTTAGTAGGTGTGGTTAGAGATTATATTATTGACCATCTTTTGACAGCAGCATTAGTATACATTCAGCAAGTGTTTATTGAGTGCCTAATATGTGTCAGACTCTTTTTGCAGGTGCTTTGGACTTATCAGTGACTAGAAGTTAAAATCTTTCTCTTCTTAGGTTGTTTTTCCAGTAGGGGGAGAAAGACATTAAGCAGTAATTTTTTTTTTTTTTTTTTTTTTGTATCGTTTGCTAGAAGTTAACATACTGTGAAAAAAAAAAACAGTTAATTAGAACAGAGCAAAGGATGGAGGGCAGACTTTGGTGTTAAATAGGGACCATATAGACCTTTTATTAAGAAAGCGGCATTTGTACCAGGGTGTGAAGGGAGGCTAAGGAATGGCCGTGTGAATATGGACGTTTAGGGGAAGAACATTGCTGCCCAGGACTCCAAGGTGAAAGTGTGGTTAGTGTCTTCAAGGAGCCAGTGTAACTGAAGTGGGGTCAGTAAGGGGTAGGGGAGGTCAGAGAACTAAATGCAGGTATGGAAAAGGCTCATCTTTTATATGTTTTGATGTCACTCAGGTTTTTTCTATGCTTTTAAACATTCAGAGTAAATTCCAATATTTTAATTAATGATAGTTGGGAATTACTTGATAATGTATACATTGTTGTAGCCAGTGCATTTAGTGTGTGATAGTTTTAAGTGTCCACTTTGGAAACAGCATTCAGAGATTAACGACTGCCAATATAGAACCTAGCAGGGTAGTCATCTCATGGCCTCATGCTGCAGTTGCAAATGCAGGTTACCTTAAGCATCTTTATTATTTTTTTTAAATAATATGGATTCTGAATAAATAAGTGCCTGTTTTTGAAAATTTAGAAATCACAGACTGTCCCTGATGTATAATAGTTTGATTTAAAAAATTTCAATTCTATAATGTTGCAAGTGCTGATGGCATACTTTGAGTACCCATACAACCATTCTGTTTTTCATAGTATTCAGTAAATTACATGAGGTACTCAACATTCTAGTATAAAATAGGTTTTGTGTTAGGTGGTTTTGGCCAACTGTAGACCTCTATAAGCGTTTGGAGCTCATTTAAGATAGGCTTAGGCTAAGCCGTGATGTTTGGTAGATTAGATGGATGAAGTGCATTTTTGACTTCATGATATTTTCAACTTGCTATGGGTTTCTCAGGCTATAACCCCATAATAAGTTGAGGCGTTTCTGTATCTGTAAAGTTTAAAGAAAATAAAACCGGCATACTCCAACTACAGAAATGACTATGAGCCATATTATTTCACATTATTTCTCCCGCATTTTCATTCTGTCCCACGTATATGACGTGTGTGTATTTTATATTTTACCTTTACTTGAGATTTTACTATATATATTTTGTGCCTATGTATTTATCTCTTCATTTAAGATTATACTTTGTTTCCCCATGTCATTAAAGATTCTCGATAAGCATAATTTTTAATGGTTTCACAATATGGATGCAGTATCACTTATTCAGCAGTTTTCTAGCTTGTCATTTATACTGTTTAGCTATTGTATTAAGTAACTGAAGCTACCCTGAAGATTTTTGTACATCAACATTTGTGACCATTTTTTATTGTTTCCTTAGAAAGATGCCAGGAGAATTAACCAGATGAAAGAGACTCATTTTAAGGCTCTTCATAGATATTCCTCTCCAGGAAGGTTATCTTAATTTGCTAAACCACGAGTACTTCAGGAGTGCCACCTGTATTCTATAAGTGTTGAGTTCTGTATTAATGTTCTTTTGCCTATTTAAAATGGCTGTTAAGAAGAAATTTTGATGTTTTCTCATTAAAATTTTTTTTTTTAGAAGTAATGGGATATTAAAAGAGTACAGTTGTATTAAATGGAGCAGTGTGAATTACAGGTACAGAGCCTAAAAGATGCTAGTTTCCTGTTGTGGCTGTAATGACCTGACACAGCTTGGTGGCTTAAAACAACACAAATTTGTTATAATTGTGGAGGTCAAGTCCAAAATGGATCTCACTGGACTAAAATCAAGGCATCACAGGGCTGGGTTCTTTTCTGGGGGAAAATACATTTCCTTGCTTTCTCCAGTTTGTGGTGGCTACCTGCATTTCTTGGCTGAGGCTCCTTCCTCCATCCTCAAAATCAGCAGCATAGCATCTTCACAACTCATTTTCTGACCTCTTGTTTCTGTCATCACATTTCTGTCTCTTACTCTGCCCTTCCTGCACTCCCCCCTATAAAAACCTTTGTAATTATAATTGGGGCTACCTGGATAATCCAGGATAATGTCCCTATTTCAAGGTCCTCACCTTGATTATATCTTCATAGTCCCTTTGCATGTAAAGTGACATATTCACAGGTTCCAAGGGTTAGAACATGGACATTTTTGGGGGGTCATCATTTTGCCTACCATGAGATGATCCTCACAGCATAATTTTCCCAATAATGGTACTTTAAAAAAAATCTCCATCTGTATTTTAGAATTTAGGCTAGTATTTTTTTAAAAATTCATTTCACCTATAGTATTAATACACACAAAACACACACACACACACACACACACACACACACACACACACACACACTCTTTAAGATAGTGGTCAGTGTAGGAAATACTGATAAGATTTTGAAGACCAGTAATTTTTGCAGGTTTCTTAACCACTTTATTATAAAGCTTCTTTAGTTATTAAAAAATATAACTTATTTTTTCTTAAAATAATTGTATATGTCTGTAAATAATCTCTGACAGGTGACAGAGCAAGTCTCTTGTCAGACTGCCTGAAGAAAACGAGAGTTTACTGTTAACACGTGTATGTAATGGGCTGTAAATCTGTCCAGGGAGTTTGTTCTGTCATTAATGGGCCTGCCTAATGGCCATTTCTAATAACATCTCTGTTTCTTCTTATATGGTTGGCTTTATTTTTTTCCTCCAAGCTTTGAAAAATACTCAGTAATCAAGATAAATGATATTTTAAAACTCTAATGCAAAAAAATACGATGAATAAAATATCAAGATCTTAAAGTTAGGATCAGTAACCATGCTGTGTTGCTCTATATTTGAGCCAGAGGGAAAAGGAAAAGCCAGTACCAGTTATCCTGTCTTCAAATTTTAAATATCTTGTTCATCATGGGATTTTTTGCATCAACTTTGATCTTTAAAAAGGTCACCTGTCTTGGGCCAGGCCTGGTAGCTCACTCCTATAATCCCAGCGCTTTGGGAGGCCGAGGTGGGCAGATCACCTGAGGTCAGGAGTTTGAGACCAGCCTGGCCAACATGGTGAAACCCCGTCTCTACTAAAAATACAAAAAGTCGGGCGTGGTGGCAGGTGCCTGTAATCCCAGCTACTCAGGAGGCTGAGGCAGGTGAATCACTTGTACCAGGGAGGCAGAGATTGCAGTGAGCTGAGACCGCATGATTGCACTCCAGCATGGACAAGAGTGAAACTCTGTCTCAAAAGAAAAAAAGGTTACCTGCCTTTTAAAAAGCAGTTTTTCTTTTTCTTTTTTTTGAGGCAGAATCTTACACTGTTGCCCAGGCTGGCGTGTAGTGGCACTATCACAGCTCACTGTAGCCTCAACCTCCCTTAAGTGAGGGAGGCTTAAGTGATCCTCCCACCTTAGCCTCCCAAGTAGCTGGGACCCAGGCATGCACAACTCTGCCCAACTAATTTTTTTATTTATAGCAGCGATGGGATTTTGCCATGTTGTCCAGGCTGACCTTAAACTCCTGGGCTCAAGGCACCCGCCCACCGTGGCTTCCCAAAGTGCTGGGATTACAGATATGAGTCACCATGCCTGGCCCAAAAAGGGGCTCTATTGAGATAGATTTACATGCTATACAATTTACCCACTTAAAATATGCAATTCAGTGATCTTTAAATTTTCTAGTAGTCCAGCTATCACCACAGTCGATTTTAGAATTTCATTACCTAAGAAACACTTTTGCTGTTTCCTTTCTAATCTCCTCTTCCCTTTGCCTACCCCCTCCCCACCCCACAGTCCTCAGCAACCACTAAGTTACTTTCTGTCTCATAGAGTCTCTGTCCTGGACTTCTCTTACAAATGGAATGATAAAATGTGGTCTTTTGTGAGTGACGTATTTCACTTACCATAGTATTTTCAAGGTGTATCCATGTTGTGGCGTGTATCAGTACTTCATTCCTTTTTTGTGGTAAATAATATTCCATTATATTGATAGACTACATTTTATTTATCCATTCATCAGTTGATGACATTTGGGCTGTTTCTTTTGGTATTATGAATAATGCTGCTGTAACCATTTGTATACAAGTTTTCTGTGGACATTCGATTTCAGTTCTCTTGGGCATATTCCTAAGGGAGGTAATTGCTAACTCAGAAGTAATTGCTAACTCATAACGTAATTCTGTGTAATCATTTGAGGAACTGCCAGACTATTTTCCACAGTTGTTCCACTGTTTTACATTCAGAATAGCTGAGTGTAAGGGTTCTGATTTCTCCATAGTCTTGTCAGCACTTATTACCTGACTTTTTGATTATAGACATCTTAGTGGCTGTGAAATGGTATATCACTTGTTTTGATTTGCATTTCTCTGATGAGTAATCATGTTGAGTGTCTAGTCATTTGTATGTCTTCCTTGAAGAAATATCCATTCAGATTCTTTGTCCTCTTTTTTGTAGAGATGGGATCTCACTATGTTGCCTCAATTGGTTTTGAATTCCTGGCCCCAAGCAGTCCTCCTGCCTTAGCCTGCCGAAGTGCTGAGATTACAGGCATGAGCCACCATACCTGGCCTGTCCATTTCTAAAATTGAGCTTTTTTTTTTCTTATTATTGAGTCGTCAAAATATCTTTAGTCTTTATATCACTCCTTATGAGATGACTAATTTGCAAATACTTTTCCCATTTCTGGGTTGTCTTTTTACTTTTTATGGTGTCCTTTGAAGTACAAAAGTTCTTAATTTTGATACAGTTCAGTTTATCTTGTTTTTTTTCTTGGATTGCTTGTGCTTTTAATATCATACCTAAGAATTTTTTGCCAAATCTGAGGTCATGAAGAGTTACCCCCATGTTTTATTCTAAGACTGTTGCAGCTTTAGCTCTTAAACTTTGGTGTTTGATTAGTTTTGAGATTTTTGTTTATAGTGTAAGATAAGGGTGTAGTTTTATTCTTTGCATTGTGAAAAAACTGTTCTTTAACCATTGAATGGTCTTGGCATCTTTGTTGAAAATCTGTAGAGCATAGGGTATGTGGCTTCATTTCTTACTCATATCTAAGATTAAAATCTTACTCATATCTGCATCTATCCTTGTGCATGTAGTAGTGTATTAACTACTATTGCTTTGTAGTATGTTTTGTTATTGGAGAGTATGAGTCCTAATTTGTTCTTTTTCAGGATCTTTTGGCCAATCTGGGTCCCTTGCAGTTACCTATGTATTTTAGAATAATTTTGTGGATTTTTGCAGAGAAGTTAGCTGGGATTCTGATAGGGGGATTGCACTGAATCAGTAGATCAGTTTGGGGAATGTTGCCATCTTGGCAGTATAAAGTCTCTTCATCCAAGAACGTGGGATGTCTATTTAAGTGTTTAATTGCTTTTAACAGTGATTTATAGTTTTCCATGTATACATGTTGGATTTCTTTGTTAAATTTATAAGTATGTTATTATCTTTGATGCTTAGTAAATGGAATTATTTTATTAATTTCATATTCATATTGCTCTTAAACATTTTTTCTATTTCTAGTTTTTTTGTTTGTTTTTTATTTTTTTATTTTTAATTTCTAGTTTTATTTCACTGTGGTAGGGGAACAAACTTTGTATATTGCTATTCTTTTAAATTTATCAAGGTTTGTTTTAGGACCTAGCACATAGCCTATGCTGGAGAATGTTCCATGCACTTAATAAGAATATATATTTTTATTGTTGAATAAAGGTTTTTTTGTTGTTGTTGTTTTGTTTTTTAAAAAAGGTCTCTTCTGTTGCCCACGCTGGAGTACAGTGGTGTAACTGTAGCTTACTTTAACACAGCGGGCATGTAAAACAATTATGGCTCACTGAACCTTGAACTCCTGAGCTCAGTCTTCTCGCCTCAGACTCCTGAGTAGCTAGGACTACAGGTGCATGCCATCACGCCTGGTTAATTTTTAAATTTTTTATAGTGATGGCTTTTGCTATGTTGCCCAAGCGGGTCTTGAACTCCTGGCTTCAATTGGTCTTCCCACCCTGGCCTCTCAGCAGCACTGGAATTATAGGTGTGAGCCATTGTGCCTGGCCTATTTCTTTAGATATCTGTTTGATCTAGCTTGTTTATAGTATTGTTGAAGTCCTCTTTTT
This sequence comes from Cebus imitator, assembly GCF_001604975.1. NCBI lineage: Eukaryota > Metazoa > Chordata > Mammalia > Primates > Cebidae > Cebus > Cebus imitator. Next base: position 287,282 of record NW_016107522.1, on the reverse strand, counting down.
TCTCATTGAGCTTATTAGTCTAGTAATTCTATTCAGCTGTTTTCTCCTTTTTTATTTATTTATTTGTGTGTGTGTGGAGGGGGAAGGGGGGTGGGTCAGGCAGGGTCTCACTCTGTCGCCCAGGCTGGAGTGCTGTGACGTGATCTCAGCTCACTGCAACCTCCGTCTCCCAGGTTCAAGAGATTCTCCTGTCTCAGTCCCCGGAGTGGCTGGGACCACAAGCATACACCACCATGCCCAGCTAATTTTTGTGTTTTTTGTAGAGATGGGATTTTGGCATGTTGCCTAGGCTGCCTTCTGGGTTTTTTTAAACACTGAGCTCTGAATAGGGGGTGGGGGGTGGGAATGAGTTAGTAACCTGAAATCCTTTTAGCATGCTGCTCTTGGCATGGTCTCACAAGCTGGCACAAGGGTGATTAGGGTCCCAGTGTTCTCAGTGTGGTGCACCTAAGCAAGGTAAAGCCTTCTTTAAGCAAGTAAGGGTTGAGCAAAAGATGGGAATCTCCACTTCACACCGGCAGTCTTTTGGAACTTAGCACAGCAAGAGGCATCTGGGAGCAGAATGAGAGATGCTGATACTGTGCTCTTTCTGGGAAGAAAACTCTCTAATTGAAACCAGGATGCAGAGGGAGCTCTGTGTTTCTGGCTACAGCAATCTGTAGTGGAGTCAGCCTCACTGAATTGTGAGGTTGAAAGGAGGGATTGGTCTTGGTTCAAATAACAGAGTCTTTAGCCTCTCTTGTAGAATTTGTGTAGGCATTTCTTCGTTTGCCCTTTGCTGTTAGGACCATTTCTAGAGGCTTTAAGTGGTTGTTTTTTTAATAATTTTCACTGGGGAGAAGGTAAGTAGAACTTCTGATGCTGTGATGCCAAAAGTCCTTGTGTGACTTCATTTTTATGTCTTACAGGTTGGTTAAACTTTTGCATATTCCCCAGTTTAAATCCCAAAGGGACCCATTATGCTTTGATTGTCTGTTACTGCAATCTGTATTGGGCCCGTTGAGCTCTTTCATCTCATGTAGTTTCCTATAGGCATGGATGGGTGAGACCCTCTGGGTCTTGCCTGTGGCCATACCTCCACAGAGAGCAGCCTTGTGTTGCTTTCCGGAACAAGAGATTTTTAGCAAGCCAGTTGTGGATATTTGGAGGCATGCCTGTGTATTACAGGACATTTATCGTGTTGCTTACTGGGCATTAAAAAATGCTGGTAACACATCCTCCCTATCATTGATGACCAAAAACAGTCCCTCAAATTTCCCACCGACCCCTTGGGTGAGGAGACAGAATCGCCCTTGGGTTGAAAACACTGAAATGGGTAAGTGAGCCTTAATAAACGTAAGAAAGGAAACAAAAACTCAACAGTGTAGAAAATGAGCGATTAAAGTATAAATGGAACATTATAAAAATGGCAATGCAGCTATTTGTTTTCAGATAATATTTAGTGACATGGAGAACTGAACATGTTACTTGTGATGCAGGATTTTTTTGGGATGCCACTTCCCATTGGCTGGAAACGTCTGTGGGCCGGCAGTGCCCCTACTCCGGCCTCTCTAGGCTCCGGGCTCGCTGCTTGGACTCACCCTGCCCACTCAGCCTGGTAGGCTGTACTTGGTTTTTGCTAATGGCCTCTGCAGGCAGGACAGCCACGGAATGGCAAGGGGTGTGTGAGCGAGCAAGTGCGAGGTCTGGTCACAGCGCATAGCCAGGCGGGTCAGCTGCTGCAGTGGTAGGGAAGCTCCAGGCACCGACACAGGCGCGGGCTCCGTGGGATGCTGCAGCTGCACCCAGTGTGCTGCAAGCAGCTGCATAGTAGGCGCCAGTGTCCAGATGAGGAGGCTGGGGGGGGGTGCCTGAAGACTCGGAGATGCCAGGAACTGGAGGGCCCCAAGGGTGTCCCAGCTCAGTTGTTCCCACTGCGCCAGGCTTGGTGAGCAGGGGCGTGTTACAGCTCTGCTTTGGAGAGTCCCAAGGTCTGGGCTCTCAAGAAGCGCTACGGCTCCCTTGGTCGTTCCTGGTACCCGAGCCTCGGCGAATGGCGGTGTGTCACGCCCAGCAACAACTTCTCCCCCATTGCTGGATAAGCGGGAGGGATGGGTACAGTATTACATCCCTTTTCCCATCCCCCGTTTGGCGGTTCCCAAGTTCTTTTCCTGCGTCCAAGAAGAATGGGGCTACACGGACACAGTGAGTGAACAGGGTGGAGAAGATTTTATTGAGCGACGGAACAGCTCTCAGCAGAGAGGGGACCTGAAATGGGCAGCCCCTACCCAAAGGTGGGTAGTCCCCAACATGTGGAAAGTCTGGGGTTTTTATAGGCTCAGAATTGGGGAAGAATGGGCTGTAGGTAGCTTTGGGAAAGGCAACATTTGACTGGTTAAAAAATAGTATTATTCAGAACCAATCAGGAAAGAGCAGATAAACAGGAATAAAAGATCTCACTCCAGCCAGGGGCTCTGGCAGCTCAGTTTTCAGGGTTTAAGCTGTCTTTGGCTAGAAGGTCATGTTTCACTGGGGACCCACTCCTATCTGCCTAGGAATTTGCTTCCTGCCGCTATTACTAGAAAGATAGAGGCTACTATCGTGATTCTAGGTCCTGGTTTAATTTTTTAAAGTAAATTTACACAGAGAAGAGATTGAAAGGACTGAAATGTAAATGATGGTGATCTTTGGGTGTGGTTAGCATTTGTCTTATTTCTGCAGTGCTCATTAATCTTTCAAATCAAAGGGAAAATAGTTTGCTGAAATACTATGCCATTTTACATGGTAACCCCTTTTTATAAGCAAGCAACAGCTAACTCAAAATGTAGTAAAAACTCAAAATTTAGAAGAATTTTGAATTTTTGAACTTTTCCACGGAAAGATAGTTTCTTAAATTTGAAGGAAAGGTTATGATGGATAACCAGTAGTTGTTTATAGCTTCAGTGTGAATGATGGCTAAGAAGGAGGTATAAGACATTATAAACGTCTAAAGCATCCGAGGACCCTCTGAGTGCTCAATTTCTTTTACTGTTACATATTTTAAATTATTTTAAAATTATTTTAAATTATTTTAAAATATGACATTAAATGTCAGTTTCAACTGTTGATTTGTTATACTTATCTGACTTTTTAAAAAACTGTCTTTTGGATTTTTTTAAGCTTGCAGTTTAATTGCTGAAGCCACTCTAGAAAGTTTGAATATTGTTTTGATAGCTTTTAAGCTTAGCTGTATAATTTCCAGCATACTCGTCCCAAATTCTGTGCTGGTGGTATCTAAGTGTATTCTTTAGCTTGAGTCTGTCAAACTAGTCCTTTTGTACTATAGTGATTTCTTCCCTTTTTTTGCCCTGTTGTGCCACACATAATGCTATGTTTTTGTGAAACTCATAAAAAATTCATGAGGATTCCTGAATTTCACAATCATTGTCTTATGCAGTGTTCTTGTAAGGGTTATTTGTTTTGGAATGCTACACCATGTGTCAGGAAATCCGGGGTAGAGTGTAGCTGGTGAGTTTTGGATGACTGCCTAGTGTCTCTCACTTCTTTGGGAGTGGCTCCCAGTGCTGTACCCCTGCTCCAGCTGTAACTGATTGAGTCACGGTTTCTGATATTGCCTTGACCATTTAGGTCATCTCTCTTGGGGATTTATAATTTAGGTTGTAGACGCTGAAATTTATTATGTTCATAGCTGAGTCGTGTTACTGATGGTACTCTAGTAAAATGATCCTTGAGTTCCTTTTTCTAAGCTTTTTGTGATGCATTGGCACTTAACCTTCCAGTCTTTCATCTTTCAAGTCACTGATCCTGAGAAGATTGTTCTTTTTTTTCTGGACTTAGCCAGAGATGATTGTTATTTCAACTAAAATAAATCAAGTCACACATAGACATGGCATTAGAGCTATGTGATGGGCATGCCGTGGAGAGCATTCCAAAAATCAGTTACAGTTTTCCCTTTTGCCTTCTGCTTTAGTTGCCTCTGCTGGTACTGTATGCTTCTTCACCCTCCCATCTTAACTCAGCCATCACAAACTACCTGCAAACATGCCTGTTGTCTGCACACCTTTTTAAAAT
>NW_016107522.1:281052-283170 GCF_001604975.1 Cebus imitator | reverse complement strand
AGGTGGAGTCTCTCTGTGTCACTCAGGCTGGAGTGCAGTGGTGCGAGGTGGAGTCTCTCTGTGTCACTCAGGCTGGAGTGCAGTGGTGCGATCTCAGCTCACTGTCTGCATACCTTTTTTTTGCAGCTCAGTTTCACATAGATGCACTTCTAGTGCACTTTTAAAATATCATATGCATACTTTGTGAATAGTGCATGTCACAGTATAATATTACAGTATGCCTGGCTGGCTCCTCATTAGACAGCAGCTCTTAAGGTCAGGCACTGAGACTTAGCCTGGATTCTTAGCATCTTGCACATAGTAGACATCAAATAAATTGTTGTTGGATTAATTATTCCTCACTTTATGTTATTCACACTTAACGCCTTTATTACTCATTTAACAATTACAGGTTGAGTATCCCTTATCCAAAATGCTTGAAACCAGAAGTGTTTTGGATTTAGAATTTTGTTGAGTTTTGAAAAATTTACATATACACAGTGAGCTATCTTGGCGATGGGACCCGAATCTAAACATAAAATTCCTTTATCTTTCTTATATACATAGCTCAAAGGTACTTTTTTACATTATTTTAAATAATTTTGCACATGAAACAAACTTTGTGTGAGGTGCTTATGTGTGGAATTTTCCACTTGTGGTATCATGTCAATGCTCAAAAAGTTTCAGATTTTGGAGTTTTCTGAATTTTCAGATTAGGGATGCTTAAACTCTACCTACCATGTGTATGTACTGGAGAGCATTCTGTACTCTGAGGATACCTCAGTGGGGAAAACAAACCAAAATATGCCTGCCTTCCTAGAGCTTATAGTCTAGATTGTTAAATTTTCCACATGCATTCTTTTAAATTATGAAGTATGGCTAAAGTAAGCTTTAGGCAACATACAGAGTATTGTACTGTAAGATTCTGTGTTATCTCTCTAGTCCTAATATCGTTTTAACAGGAAAGTGCCTGTTTCAGTGGGATAATGGAGTTTGTGACTGACCAGGAATCTCATACAGTCCTGGGCTCAGTGCCTAGTGAGAACTGAAGAAAAATATAGTTAGGAATTTTGGGAAGTTTATGATTTTGGAAACTTTGCTGAATGTGCTATATTTCATGGCAAAGAAGCAGTGACTGTTTCTTTGCCATGCTGTGCTGTCATAATGCTGATAAAATAGGAAAAAACTCTTCAAACCTTTGCTTTGTAGGCTTGTTTATTTTATAATTTTTCATATTCTTTTTGAATTTGTAGACGCAGCATACTTGGGTAACTAAAAGTATGGGTTTTATGAGAACATTTTCATGCCATTTATCCTGTCATTGATAACAATTCTCTTGTCACTTAACTATTTCATAGCATGACGTTGGGCTGTACATTACTAAAGGCTCTTGGGTCCTTGAAAATTGGTCTGTGGTAGGTTCATATAGTTTCGGTCATATCTAACGAGAAACATTTGGCTCAGTAAATGTTTAAGAGGGAATACTCAAGCATGAAAATACTTTTTAAGCTGGAATACTATTCACCAGTTATTTTTATTTTTCTATTTAAAGTTGAAATACCAGATGGGAGAAAAAATTCAGCAGATCCCAAAACACTTGTATTTTGGCATGTTTAATTTTGTATATTTTTCTCTGCGTTTTAAAAACCATAGCTATGGTATGCATATATCAAGTTTGTACTCCAGAGCATGTTTTCAGAGTAATTATTTCAAGTAACATTGTGTGTTGGTGTAGTTAGATGAATCGTGTTCTCCCTAAAACTTAACCTTTCTTATTTCCAGGGTTACTAGAGATAGCACTATGACTACTGTGAGCCTCAATTTTGTTACCATGAGAAGTACTATTACGAGGAGTAAATGAATGAACAGGAGAGAGCCTATTGTGGTATTGGCTCTTAGTGGGTACTTAGGAAATGTTAACTTCTCCTTTCTTTATTTGCTTAAATTATCTTGGGAGAGTGTGCCCATATGTTATTTGACCCTTTAAATAAATGAAATTTTATAGTTCTTATCCCCTAAATAATCTTAACTTTGTAAAACCCAAGAATGTTCCCATATAAAAGAACTCGGTTACATGTTTGCTTGTGTTTCTTTGAAAAATAGAGTTATTTTTATTTTAATGTATATGTGTGTGTGTGT
>NW_016107522.1:258991-280163 GCF_001604975.1 Cebus imitator | reverse complement strand
ATTTTACTATTAAAGTTTTTCTTTTTTGCACTTTTCCTAATTTTTTCTCACTTTACTTTTCAGAATGAACCTAGTGATCGAGAAGATGGCCTTACCAAAGGACATCATGTGACAGACTCTGAGAATGATGAGCCCTTAAATCTTAATGCTAGTGACTCTGAAAGTGAGGAGCTTCACAGGCAAAAGGACAGCGACTCTGAATCTGAGGAACGTGCACAACCTCCTGCAAGTGATTCTGAAAATGAGGATGTCAATCAGCATGGGAGCGACTCTGAGAGTGAGGAGACCAGGAAATTTCCTGGTAGTGACTCTGAAAATGAGGAGCTTCTTAATGGGCATGCAAGTGACTCAGAAAACGAAGATGCTGGAAAGCATCCTGCCAGTGATTCTGAGATTGAGGAGCTCCAGAAGAGTCCTGCTAGTGACTCTGAAACAGAAGATGCTCTAAAACCTCAAATCAGTGACTCTGAGAGTGAGGAACCCCCAAAGCACCAAGCCAGTGACTCTGAAAATGAGGAACCTCCCAAACCTCGAATGAGTGATTCTGAAAGTGAGGAGATTCCTAAACCTCAGGTCAGTGACTCGGAAAGTGAGGAACCCCCAAGGCACCAGGCCAGTGACTCTGAAAATGAGGAGCTTCCCAAACCTCGTATCAGTGACTCAGAAAGTGAGGACCCTCCAAGGCATCAGGCCAGTGACTCAGAAAATGAAGAGCTTCCCAAACCCCGAATCAGTGATTCGGAAAGTGAGGACCCCCCAAGGAACCAGGCCAGTGATTCTGAAAATGAAGAGTTACCCAAACCCCGAGTCAGTGACTCTGAAAGTGAGGGACCTCAGAAGGGACCTGCCAGTGACTCAGAAACTGAGGATGCGTCCAGACACAAACAGAAGCCAGAGTCAGATGATGACAGCGACAGGGAGAATAAGGGAGAGGATACAGAAATGCAGAATGACTCTGTCCATTCAGACAGCCATATGGACAGAAAAAAGTTTCACAGTTCTGATAGTGAGGAGGAAGAACTCAAAAGGCAAAAAATGGACAGTGATGAAGATGAAAAAGAGGGTGAGGAGGAGAAAGTAGCGAAGAGAAAAGCCGCTGTGCTTTCTGATAGTGAAGATGAAGAGAAAGCATGTAAGGAATTACTTTGGGCTGTTTATCACTGGCTTTACTCAATTGTCTAAGCTTGTAACTGTGGGACATTGTATCCTCTTGGTATGTCAGACCTGTATTCTGTTACTCAGCTTAATATTCTAAAATATCACTAGGATACTCATTTCCCCTGGTTATCATAGTCTAAGCTTAATAGTAAGTTTCCTTTGAGCTCTGTTAGCGCGCATTAATCTCTGAATGCCTTAGAGTGATAAGTTAAACCACATGTCAATGGGAATATAAAATTCTCAGTTTTGTTTTTTAAACTGGAAGAGGTAATGTTTCAAAGAAATATGTTTACATGAAAAGCCCTAACTGTATTCCAAGTTAGCCATGGGTCTCTTTGACACATAGTTCACTAGATCCCATCCAAACAGTAACTGAGCTCCCATAGGTACGTCTCTTCATTTGTTAAACATTGTTGAATATTCAGATACAGGGAGGCTTTGAGGGGTTTCTATATAGAAACACCATCTCCGCAGAGTGTTTCAGTCACTGCTACCTAAGACTCCATTTTCACCGATAATAAGTTTTACTTGTTGACTTTTTTATGAAACTTACCTTTTTTGGAAAATACGTATTTCATTATAACCTGACAGTTCTTTTAGGAGAAGGAAAAAAAGTCCCAGACATGCTGTCAATTTGTTAAGTAAGATGAGAAATTTCAAACTGACCAGCAATGATAGAAGAACATGGAGAATATTCCTAGAAGGAAATATGTAGTCCTTTTTAGTTCACTTACTACTAGGCAACATAGAAAGAATGCCAATTTTGCCCGTCAATCTAGTTGTGTTTTTTGAGACAGAATCTCACTCTGTCGCCCAGGCTGGAGTGCACTGGTGTGACCTCAGCTCACTGCAACCTCTGCCTCCCAGGTTTAAGCCATGCTCCTGCCTCAGTCTCCTGAGAAGCTGAGACTACAGGTGTGCGCCACCATGCCCAGCTAATTTTTTGTATTTTTAGTAGAGATGTGGTTTTACCATATTGGTCAGGCTGGTCTTGAACTACTGACCTCGTGATCTACCCACCTCAGCCTCCCAAAGTGCTGGGATTATAGGCATGAGCCACCATGCCCGGCCACAATCTAGTTTTAATTTTCTCAATTCCCCCAAAGGAAAGGTAGCTGTTGACACCCACTTTTATATTGATGATATCTTTCTTCATCTTTTGGCCACTTTTTCTCAAGCAAATTAACATGTAATTTGTAAGATGACTCTGAAAGAGCCATTTAGTTATTTTACAAATTCCAAACCATGTGTCAGGAAGCCCTTTGATTTAAGCCCTTTGATTTTTGATTTTTTTTTTTTTTTTGGCAGCATACTGCCATGTTAAAGCACCTGTTATGCTTAGTAATGCAATGACCGTGGTAAAATAAAATTAATGATTATTTTCTTTTTCATCAGCAGCAAAGAAGAGTCGTGTTGTCTCTGATGCAGATGACTCTGACAGTGATGCTGTATCAGACAAGTCAGGCAAAAGAGAGAAGACCGTAGCATCTGACAGTGAGGAAGAAGCGGGAAAAGAATTGTCTGATAAGAAAAATGAGGAGAAGGATCTGTTTGGGAGTGACAGTGAGTCAGGCAATGAAGAAGAGTAAGTGGCAGTATGATGTGAATTTTCAGGGGTTCTTAATTAGGCAGTAGAGAAGGGTTTGTGTAAGAATATATGTCCTGCCCAATTGCATGACTTTGGGGATTTAGTGTTTTAGTTCCTGAACTGAACACACTACAACCTGGATGAATATCAGAATTCACCTCAGAATTAGCATGTTAAATGAAAGAAAGCAAAGAGGACATTAGGATTCCATTTACATGAAGTTCTGTAGGCAAAATTTGTCTGTGGTGTTGGAGGTCAAGGTGGCAGTTGTCTCAAGGATGTCGATATTAGGGGACCAACTAGAAGGGGCCATGAGAGAACTTTCTGTGGAGATGGTTACATGAGTGTATAGGGTGCCGGTACTTGAATGTATACATTTGTTAAAAACTCATTGAACTGGAGACTGAAGATGTGCACATTTTACTGTATGTAAATTAAATCCTGTTTCTTAAAAATGGTTCCCATGCAAATGAGAAGAAAGCAAATGAATGTTTTTATATTTGTCTACTTTCCAGAAATCTTATTGCAGACATATTTGGTGAATCTGGTGATGAAGAGGAAGAAGAATTTACAGTAAGTATAAGATGGAAATAAATCCTCCTTCACCATGCTTTTTTTTTTTTATGGCGGTGATGCCATTATAGATGATTCTAATAAGTATAATGTAGTTCAGAGAAAAATCTAGAACAGGGATTCAGGAAGTAAAATAAAAGGGTATAAACAAAAGCATAAAAGGAAGCTAATGGGCAAAATTGAATTAAGGGGGAAGGGACATGTTGAGACAAAGAAAGGCACTTTGTAATGCTAAAGGGCAAGATTCACAAAGTTAGGGAACTTCCCATTTTCATGATGGTGTTCTGAGTGATTTGGACTAACCTTTCTGTCAAGCACAACTAGAAAAGCTAGACAAAATATATAGAAATCTGCTCATTGTCTAGGAACAAAGTAGCAAAGAATTATTAAGTCAAAAGAAACCTAAAGTGTAACTCAGTGTTTAGAAGTGCTTTTTCTGTGGGGATGTTTGCGTGTTGGGCTGAGGGGCTACTCATATTTTTGACAGCCTCAAGGCCTGGGGACAAAATTTGGAGTTTGGTGCCTACTGAGGTTAGGGGGCTCTGTAAACACCATACCCTGGACTGAGACTTGAGAGAGCAGCACCGTAGGATTCAAGAGGAACTAGAGGTAAAAAATTTTTCTCAGGTTTTAGGCCATCTTTGAATCTTCTAGCAGACTAGAGAACCTCAGTCTAAGAAATAAGATTAAGTTTTAACTTAAGTTTTTCATATATACAGTATGATACACAAAGATAACATTAAAGGGAAACAGTGGTAATGACAGACAATAGAAATCGACTTAGGGCTCTAGATATAGGAATTTTAGATATCACCTTAAATATGTTCAGGGAGATGAGAGACAAGATTAAAAATGTTATCAAAAGGAGAAGGCAAATTTGGAAAAGAACTAAGTAGAAATTTTAGAACTATAAAAATACAGTAACTGAAATTAAAAATTTGGTGGACAGGTAGGGTCAAGTAGCTGGTAGCCCCAGTTACTTGGGAGGCTGAGGCGTGAGGGTAGCCGGAGCCCAGAAGTTCAAAACCAGCCAGGGCAGAATACTGAAGCCCTATTTGAAAAGAAAAACAGGGGAAAAAAACCCCAGAAAGCATAGTGGATGAGCTTAACAACAGATTAGACACACTTGAAAAGAGAATTAGTGAACTGGAAGATACCTTAGAGGGAGAGATCTAGAATGAAACTTTGAGATACACTCTTATAGAAGAAAGTGAAAGACATAGACTGTACATGAAAAGTTTTCACAACAAATCGGAGTAATAAAAGGAGAGGGAAAAATACGTATATAGCAGAAGCAGTATTTTTAAAAGAAACAATACCTAAACCATAGATTCTAGAAGTCCTACACATTGCAAGGAAGATAAAAAGGAATATACACATAAATACATCATAAAACTGCAGGAAACCAAAGAAAATAGGCAAGTTTAAAAGCAGCCACTGGGGGGAAAAATAAGTTCAGAAAAGCAACAATTAGACTCTAACAGCTGACTTCTCAACAGAAACAACACAATGTACTAACTGCAAACCTAGAATTTTGTTACATTTAGCAAAAATACCTTCCAGGAATGAAGATGAAATAAGGAGGGAGTTAATTAACAGTGTACCAGCTGAAGGAAATACAGAAGGAAAGAAATTCAAGAAAGAATGATCTTGAAAAGAAAGATGGAAGGTTAGAGATGCAGGAGTGAGAAAAGAGCAACAAAAGTATGTGTATAAGTCTAAATGAGTATTGACTATGCAAAACAAAATAGTTAATGTGGACTACGTATACAGTTAAAGCATGACAGCAATAAATTGGGAGCATACATGGAATTGAAGTGCTCACAGGCCTTTGCAAGTGGATACGAATGTACATTAGTAAACTGATAAGTTAGGGTACATGTTGTAGTCTTTCAAGTGACCACTAAAAAGACTAAAATGGAATGACTAATTTCTAAACTAACAGGGAAAAGTGGAACAGCTAAAGCTAATCAGTTGAAAATGAGCAGGAAAAGAGAAAAAGAACTGTAGGACAAGGGACAGTTAGAAAGTAGTATGGTAAAATAGCAGATTTAAATTTTGATAACATCAGAAATTAAATTAAATGTAAATATACTAAATGTTCCAGTTAAAGGACAACGATGGCCAGCCAGGATGTTAAAAACCAGCTGTATACTGATTTCAAGAGATTTGTGTGAAACAGAAGGTAAAGCTGAAAATAAAGGTGTAGGAAAAGGGACGTCATGTAAACATGGACCAAACGGAGACTGGTGTGATGTCTGTATTTTAAAAGAGGGAGGTAGATGTTAACGCAAAAAGAAAAAAAAATTTACTTGAGATAAAGAGGTCACTTTATATTGATAAAAGATTTAAAAATTGTACTGAACAACATGACTTTAAATGTCTACCTAAATCTGCATACACAACATAAAAAACGAAAGTTGATAGAACCAAAAAAAGAAATGGGCAAGTCCATAATCTAAGGGAAATGTAACTGGCAGAAGAAGCAGACTGAAAAAAACGGGGAAGAGTCTCTGCATAATCCAGATATAATCCCCTTGCAGTTATGAAAGTTAAAAATACTTTTCATTTTCTTAATAGAGTCTTTAAAAACAATTTTTTTTTTTTTTTTTTTTAGAATATCTTAAATTCATTCCTTTAACATGGAGTCTTCTGATGAACAAAAGTGCTTAATTTTAACATAGGATCAGATTTACCAATCTTTTTCTTTATGGTGAAAACTGAATTCTGCCTAGGAATTTTTGCCTGTCTCCGAGATCATGATGATACTCTCTCAAGTTATCTTCCAGCAGCTTGATTATTTAATTGTATAATTCACCTAGAAATCGTTTCGTATGTGGCATAGGTAAAAGTCAAGACTTTTTTTCTTATTTGGAATAGGCAGTCAACCCAGCACCATTTATTGAAAAGATCATCCTTTCCTACTATTCTGTAGTGCCAGCTTTGTCATATATCAAGTGTCTGTATATATTTTTTCAATCTGTTTCCACTCGGAAACTTGAAGCCTTGTTAAATGGTTCTTGGGTCGAAAAAGAAATCAATACTTACTCTTAACTAATGGAATAGAAGGTGAGGGAGATGAATTTAGAATCTCATTCAGGACAATAGTGAAATAAGAAAGTAAACCTAAGGAAAATATAAAGGAAGAATTCATTCAACAAATGTTTTAAGACTGTTTAGACACTGCCTTCATGGAGCTCATACTTAGTTAAGCACCATATTGCAAGAACAAGGTATACTTACGTATTTTGGAGACTTAACATCAACTTGGTTATAGTTTCAGTTCAGTGAGAAAATGTACTAGGTGAACCATTGGGAAGGCCTCTAAGTGTAACACAAAAGTTAGACGCTATAAAGAAAAGACTGGCCATTTCATTTACATAAAAATGAAAAATTGTTCCTGGCAAATATTAGCATAAACAAAACCAAGCTGTACAAATGTGGGGTTTGTACAGTTCCTGTCTCTTGTAGAGGGAATTTTCAAAGAGATTTTACATACTGTTATCTCTAATTTTCAAAGAGATTTTACATACTGTTAAGAAAAAGATGAACAGTCTAGCAAGAAATGGGCATAGGATATTGAGAGTTCACAGGGCAAGAATGACAAATGGCTTTGTAAACATGAACAAATGCTGAACGTTACACCCTTGGTAGGAAAATGCAAATAAAGCTACCCTGAGGTTTGTTTTTCAGTCCAGAGATTAGTGGATATCAACATTTGATAACCTGCTGTGGTTGGTGAGAATGTAGGGAAACGGGAGTCCTCATACTTGCTGGAGAGATACTTGGTATGACCTTTATGGAAGATGGTTTGGCAAGTATTTCACAGAATTTCGAATGCATAAAACTAAATGTCACTAGGCAAATAAGTAAACAAATTCTGGTTACAGCCATGTGGTGAAGTAGTCTAAAGCCTTAAAAAGAATGACAGTACTTAATACTGACACGGATTGGCCTCTAGATTCTTTTGTTAAATTTGGAATGTGCAGAGCATTATCTTGTACCCACTCTGAATATTCTGCTTCCGGTTGTATAATAAGAGACGGTATGAAGTATATGTGTGTAGAAGTGCTTATATGTAGACTATCTCTGGAAGAAAACACAGGAAATCTGGTAACACTAATGGCTGGAGAAGGGACCCTTTGTTATGTACCTTTTGCTATCTGTTGAATTTTTGTTCTTTGTGAATGTATTATTTAAAATGGAAAATATTAAGAACACTTAAGCAGAAGAAAATCTGTAAGGAGCCTGTGATAATTTTGCCTTTAGGGTTTTAACCAAGAAGATCTGGAAGAAGAAAAAAGTGAAACACAGGTAAAAGAAGCAGAAGATTCAGATTCTGATGATAACATAAAGAGAGGAAAACAGTAAGTTTGTTTTTAAGGAATTTGTTTGAGAGAAGTTAAAAAAATCAAGGTAGAAACTATTAAACTTTCTTTTGTTTTTTATTTTGTTTCCTGATTAAGTTTAGGCATAGACCTATTCCTGTTTTTCTCCATTTTACTTCTCCATTTACGGTGTTGTCAGTGAATTACCTGCTGTTATTTGTCTTTCATTTACCCTGGGCTCAGATGCCTTACTTTGTGGAGTTGAATTTATATGGCACCAGACTTAATTTATGGCTCACCAAATAAACTCTTATGAAAAATAACCTAATTTTTAAAATACCTTTTTGAGAGAAAAGCTGATTTTATGGGGCAGGGGAAGTAAATCTAACCTCTTAACTACAGAATATTACTTGATCAGATTTCACTCGTTTTTGTTGAGCTAGCTGGAATCTATGTTCAGAAAAATATGTTATCTTAAAAGATGTCATAGAATAATAGAATGGTTAGTTACTGTTTCTGGTTGTAAAGATGCTTTTAAAAAATAGTTTCATTTTCAACTCCTGGTGGCATCCAGTAATTAAGCTGAATGAGTTTGGCAGTACTTTTGGAAATTGAATTGATATGATAGTGGCAGAGAATAACCTAACTCCCTCTTTTTTAAGTGTAATGATTCTGATGAAAGCCATAAAGGTTTGAGGCTGTTAGCAAGCCTTTAGATTTTCATGTGTACCTCTCATTATGTTTTGAGAGTTATACTTATCACTGAAAAGTGCCGGCTTATTTTTTATTTTTTCTACTTGTGCTATATAAGACAACAGCATTCAAATAATTGAACACCTTCCTAGTCCAAAAAAAAGGCAGTCCCACTAAAGCTGAGTGAGTCCCCTGAATTGGAACTTAAAATGTTCTGTCTCAAACTGATAGATGCAAATATGAATATAGTGCATGAAAGGTTCAGGGCTATTAGTGATTTATATGTATACATATAACATGGTAATACGGGAATTGAATATAAAGTGTAAGATCAACTGTTCTTTTAATAGCAAATTATAAGTACAGTCATGCGTCGCTTAACAGGGTTATATTCTGAAAAATGTGTCATCAGGTGATTTTGTTGTTGTGTGAACATTGTAGTATTATACAAACCTAGATGGTATTGCCTACTACTCACCTAGGCTATATGGTAGAGCCTGTTGCTCCTAGGGCACAAACCTGCACAGCATGTTTCAGTACCAAATGCTGTAGGCAGTGGCAACACAATGGTATTTGTGTATCTGAACATAGAAAAGGTACAGTTGAAATACAGTGTAGCTGAGTGTGATGGCTCATGCTTGTAATCTCAACATTTTGGGAGGCTGAGGCAGGAGGATCACTTGAGGCCAGGAGTTCAAGACAAGCCTGGGTGGCATATAGACAGGCCCAGTTTCTATAAAACATTTTAAAAATCAGCCAGGCGTGGTGGTATGGGCCTATAGTCTCAACTATTCAGGAGGCTAAGGTAGGAGGATGAGCCCAGAAATTTGAGGCTATTATAGGGAACTATGATTGTGCCGCTGTCCTCCAGCCTGGGTGACAAAGCAACACTCCAACTCTTTAAAAGTGTGTGTGTGTGTGTGTGTGTGTGTGTGTGTGTGTGTGTGTGTGTGTGTACACATACATGATAAAATACGATCTACCTGTTTAGGGTACTTGCCGTGAATGAAAGCAGGACTGGAATTTGGTTTGAGTGAGTGGTGAGTGAATGTGAAGGCCTGGGACATTACTGTGCACTACTATAGGCTTTATAAACACTGTACACTTAGGCTACACTAAATTTATAAAAAATATTTTTTTTCTTCAATAAAAAGTTAACCTTAGCTTACTGGATGGCCACCGTCGTATTCGCAGTTCGTCACTGACCGAAACATCGTTATGCGGCGCATGACTGTACTTGCACTTTTAAAAGAAGGTAGCACTTCATTGAGTTAGAATTAAGAAATTTGGTGTTCTTAATTGTGGTAAAAGTAAATGTGTATTTAAAAGACAACTTGGATTTTACTTGCTTTTGTTTACTGCTTTAGTATGGACTTTCTGTCAGATTTTGAGATGATGTTGCAGCGAAAAAAGAGCATGAGTGGCAAGCGCAGACGGAACCGTGATGGTGGCACCTTTATTAGTGACGCAGACGACGTTGTGAGTGCCATGATCGTCAAGATGAACGAAGCTGCTGAGGTGAGTTGGGTCGCTTCAGGGTTCACCGTTTTTTCCTTCCACTGAGTTTACTGGATGCCCTTTTTTTTGACACTTAACCCTTAAACTACAGTTAAGATGCTTTGCTTTTTGTAATAAAGCTTTTAGTGTTCTAAATTTTAATCATGGAAATATTTTACTTTTTTAGTCAAGTGTTTAGAAAAAATGAGAAGGTTAAGTATTCAGTAAAATGAGACATTTTAGGTGAATGGGTTTGTAGTTTCATTGGAAATGGTTTTGTTCTCGTTTGGCTAGTTCACCACAAAGTTTTGTTTCTTCATATATAAAAGGTGTTATAATTGGTGTGTCATTTTCTTGCTCCTGACCAAGACACAGCTTCCTTCATTGCATTTTATAAATCTGCTCAAATTATAAAAATTGGCCCAGTGGTATGTTTAAAAAATAAGTTCAGATCTTTTGGAAACACTTGGTGAGAATTCAGCAGTGGATTCAATGATCTGTGTCTAGCATTTCTTTCCAAACAATTCAAGAATGGAGGGAAAGTAGCTTAAAGAAGACTAGCTGTGTGTGTTTAATTGTTGAAATGTATGCAGCAGGTATATTATTAGAATTTGAAATTTTCCATAATTAAAAAAATAGAAAAAACTGCCCAAGTAAATACTGAAACTCTTCTTTGATATAATGTATTCCAATATCATATAACCTCATACCTGAAGAATTGTTGCTATAAAATAAAGCAAAATGTCCCATTTAAAATTTATGCTTTTAATGAACTCTGAATACTTGATAATTATGCTGATATTCTAAATTAAAATTGTTTCTCTCAATTTGTAGTTGTTAAAGGCAATTATTCTGATAGTTTTGTGGGTTTGACTGACGTAGATACAGAGCTTGATGCTCTGCAAAAGATCCATTCTAACGTTATTCTTTCTTGTAGGAAAAATTATTTCTTTGAAAAACTATAATTTTAAGGTTCAGAATTACAGCGAATTCAATATTAATAATGAGTACTGCTTTTAAAAAAATCTTAATTTTTTTCTGAATAGGAAGACAGACAGTTGAACAATCAAAAAAAGCCGGCACTGAAAAAATTAACTTTATTGCCTACTGTAGTTATGCACCTTAAGAAGTAAGTATTTTGTTTTCTTTAAAACGTCTTTTCCCTTTTAAGGGAATGATAATTCAAATGATGTACTGGTGGTCTAGGAGTATTAAATAATGTTAGCCTTCTGTCAGTTCACAGAAAGATAATGTTTAAAATTTCCTAAATTATACTTCTTCATAAGTTTTTTATTAAACCTTGAATTCTGGTACAAACAGAACAAATAAAAAATTGATACTAATGAAAGAAAAACTTGGAAACTACTAATTTTTTGTTTTTTTCTTTTCTTTTCTGGTAGAGACAGGATCTTGCTATGTTACCCAGGCTTGTCTTGAACTCCTGGGCTTAAGTAGTCTTCCTACCTCAGCCTCCCAAAGTGCTGGAATTACAGACCTGAGCCACTGCACCTGGTGACTCATTTTGTTCTTTATAGACAGTTTTTGGTCTGGTAAAATTGCATCTGTTTTGTCCATGTGATGGAAAATAGTAAATCTTGGAAGACCCTATCTGAAGGCTGCATTGTACAAGGCTTATACAACTCTAATATGTCACAATTATTGATCCTTCTGAAGTAATAATGCCCTTTTTTAGTAGATCCTTGTTTCCAATTTTTTCATTGATTTGCTTTTTTTTTTTTTTAATTAGAGATGAAATCTCACTATGTTGCCCAGGGTAGTCTCGAACTCCTGGGCTCGGGCTGTCTTCCCTTCTCAGCATCCCAAAGTGCTGGAATGGGATTACAGGTGTGAGCCACTATGCCAGGCCCTGATTTGCTCATATTTCTAAGCAGCCTTGCTTTCCCTTTGAACCAAGCCATGGCCTACTTTTGGTGACTGAGGAAATGTATTGGTGAGCCATCAGTGAGCCATCACCAGTGTGGCCTAGAACATCTGTAACTAGAAAATGGCTCCCTCTGTTCTAACAGGGAAAACTGTCTGTAGCAGGTTTTATGTATCATGTTTTCTGTTAGCATAACTGATTCTAGTACATAAAATGGAATTTAAGTATTCTTTATTTAGGTGGTTTTTTTGTGTGTCTTACCAGGAGAGTGCTAGTCTCATTGGTGTGCTGCAGAGAATAGCAATTCTGGGTTTACCTTTAAAAATCACTATTCTGAGAGATTGAGCATTTTTCTTTTTTTTTTTTTAGTTGAAATGATTAGAGTTAATTGTTCTTACTGTCTGTACTATTTACATCAGCATTAATTTGTCTTTTGTAACTTGAGTTTGTTTTGTTTTTAGCAAATCATCTTTGTCAAGTATATGTGTTTGTGAAAATAAGAACTAAATGTCATCCTGCTTTTGAAACCAGAATGGTGTTCAGTAAATATAAAATTTATATGAGTAACTCTTTAAAACAGTTCTTAGAAACATTACTAAATATGTAAGAAAGTCAGAAGATACAGTAGAACCAAGGTTAACAAAATAAAAAAAAAAAAAATTATTGTTATTACTGCAGGCAGGACCTTAAAGAAACATTCATTGACAGTGGTGTGATGTCTGCTATCAAAGAATGGCTCTCACCTCTACCAGATAGGAGTTTGCCCGCACTCAAGATCCGGGAGGAGCTGCTAAAGATCCTGCAAGAGGTTAGAGGCAGATAATCTGACTGTTCTTTATTAATTATCTAATGTGATCCATATTGTCATAACTTCTGTAGTTTACAGTGTTTTTATATGTTCTCTCTGCTACAGTCTGCCTGAAGAGGGGTGGGAAAAAAGGAACATACCTGATAAAATGAGTGAAAAAGGGAATACCTTATAAAACTTCATTTAACTATAGTATTGAAGGGAAAAAATCCTAGAGCAGCTGTGATGTGTCTGAGATGAGTAGTACAGTAGTGGGCATATTTTGGGGAGACGTTTGAAGTAGAATGAACACCAAATTCAGAGTGAGGTGAACTTGCATTTGAATGTTGAGCTGGGCCACCTAAGGTAGTTGTGACACGTTGGGCAAGCTATTTTAACTTCTGAAGGAATTCCCAAGGAACCTCCTAGGCCAAGCACTGTGCCAGGTGCTTTATATATGTATTGGTTCATTTATTCCTCACAGTAAACTGAGAAGGTAGGTGTATTAGTTCCATTTTATAGATGAGGGAATTAAGATTCAGAGAAGTTAAATGACTTGTCATGGTCACATAGCTAGAAGGTGGCTATGCTTGGGTTCAGTCTTAGGTGTTGGATTCAGAGGCCTGTGCTGGCTCCTGTATTAAACCGCTAACGTCTGAGTATGCGTAGTTTTTACTTTCTCACACTGTTAGTTTTTTTTCTTTTTCTGAGATGAAGTCTCACTCTCACCCAGGCTGGAGTGCAGTGGTGTGATCTCAGCTTACTGCAACCTCTGCTGCCTGGGTTCAAGCAATTCTGCTGCCTCAGTTTCCCAAGTATCTGGGGTTATAGGTGCCTGCCACAATGCCTGGCTAATTTTTGTAGTTTTTAGTAGAGACAGGGTTTCACCGTCTTTTTCAGGCTGGTCTTGAACTTCTGACCTTGTGATTCACCCGCCTCAGCCTCCCAAAGTGCTGAGATTACAGGCGTGAGCCACCGCGCCCGTCCACATTGTTAGGTTTAACTTCAACTCAGCTGTTGAAGTTGATGAGCTCTCAACGTTTTTGTTTTGTTTTTTTGTTTGTTTGGTTTTGAGGCATAGTTTCGATCCTGTTGCCCAGGCTTCAAGTGCAGTGGCATGTTCTCAACTCACTGCAACCTCTGCCTCTCGGGTTCAAGTGATTCTTCTGTCTCAGCCTCCCAGGTAGCGTTTATTACAGGCTTCCACCACCACACCTGGCTAATTTTTATATTTTTAGTAGAGACTGGGTTTCACTGTGCTGGCCGGTCTGGTCTTGAAGTCCTGACCCCAGGTGATCCACCCGCATTGGCCTCCTAAAGTGCTAGGATTACAGGCGTGAGCCACTGTACCCAGCCTGAACTCTGAACTTTTGATGTGGGCACAAAGTATCTTTGTGTTCTATGTCTGTAGATCCTGAAAATGGAATTTTTTATTTGTTCTATTGTGAATGAACCAGGTCTCTGGAATAAATTAGCAAGACTCCCGGCTTCTGAGTGATTAATATGTGTGTATGTGTTTGTGTTCCCCAGCTGCCTAGCGTGAGCCAGGAGACCCTGAAGCATAGTGGGATTGGACGAGCAGTGATGTATCTCTATAAACACCCCAAGGAATCAAGGTCCAACAAGGACATGGCAGGAAAATTAATCAGTATGTAAATTTTCCTTTTCGTTTGTTGTATTTATGTCTATAGATAAGAGAGAGACGTGTGTATATAAAAGCTATATTTTTACCGATATTTGTTTTAAATGAGTCAGTAAAGTGGAATAGAAATTTTTGAATAACTGCTTATAGTTACTAGCCTTTTTTCTTAGACTTAAAAGCTTCTTAGTATATTTAAGTATGCTATTCAGTATTAAAAATAGCAAGTAAAAAGTACGCATTTTCTAGTCATGCGTCAAGAGCATGGAGAGAGGAGTTAGATTGCAGGCCGTGGAGTTGATATTACCTGGGTTCAGATCATGAATCCACCACCTACCCTACTGCATTTCGTAGCTAGTGATTTGTGCTCTGTAAAATTGAGATAATTATGTGTTTTCTTTGGGTGACTTTAAAGATTAAATGAGAGGTTGTGTCTGCAGCATGGTGCCTAGCACATAGTAAGTACTCAAGAAACAGCCACTGTTGCTGTTGTTACTTGCATAGTGGTCTCTAAAACCTTTTTGCATGTTCTTATTTAATGATGCCAGAGAGCTCCAGAGAAGTCTAAACTGAAATTTATGTAATCAAGCACCATATTGTTTATAAAATTCTTCAATTTTAAGAGTGAAATCCATGTTTGTTTTTGTTACCTTCCTTAACTCCTCCTGTGCTCCACGTTGAAAGTAAGTTTTAGAACTTCAAGGCTAGATTGAAAAAGTAACTACTACTATTGAATACAATAATTATTTTTCCTTTGAATTGTTAAGTTTATCAGAAGCTTTTAAAGAAATGTAAATTTCTTGTATAAACCAGAGATAATACTGCCGTCTTTGATCTTGTTAGTAATCTGCAGTTTACTGCCTATTAAGTGATAAACATTTGGTACTTTTATGCAGTGGTTTGCAACTTTCTTTTTTTGCCCTAGACTGAAAAAAGCAGAATATCCCCGCTGGTATCCATAACATACTATGGCAGTGATTCTGAATCCAGAAGTGGGGTCAGTAGGGTGATTTTAAAAGATATGTAGACCCCCTGAGAATCCCTGCCTCCTCCTTTGTGGGACAACACCTATGGTCGGTCTATAAAGGTCCTTTCTTGTTTTTGTAGTGTATTAAATGTAGCAGTAAGCTACATTGTATCTCAGAACAAAGGCATCAGTTGGCTCCTGGACTTTGACTGACTGAACAGTGGCATGTACTTTCTTTCATGGTCATTGTAGCGGCTATATTAGACTTAATGAAGTACAAACTCTCCACCCACACTATTACACTGTAAATTTTAAAGATAGAGACGATTTTGTAAGGTAGTAAGGGAGCTTGTTTTTGGTTAGGGTAAGAAAGCAGAATTTCAAGACTTTTTATTTCCAGTACAGTAAATGTAGAAATTAGTCTACCTTTTAAAATAAATAAAAATTGTAAATAAATGTGTTTTATGAAATGTCAGTGCAGCCAATTTGTTGATTATCAAAGTGTGTCACGTGTTACTTTCTTTAAATCTCTGTGGTGATCTTTTACATTAAATTTTCTGAATCAACCAGAGTTAGTCATGATGCTGGTGGCATTATGCTCTGTTTATTCTATAAATTATTCTGAAATAATGGAGTCTTCAAGGAAAGAATATTCTAAATGTCTAGAATATCACATCACACTGGGGTACAATTATTTGAAAAAATGGTAGAGGAAATGCAATTTTATGGATGAAGTAATTGACGTTTTTTCTTAATACAGACGAGTGGTCTAGGCCTATATTTGGTCTTACCTCAAACTACAAAGGAATGACAAGAGAGGAAAGGGAGCAGAGAGATCTAGAACAGATGCCTCAGCGACGAAGAATGAACAGGTATGAGGGAACAGGTATGAGTAAGTGGAGTGTATGTTATTGTTGCAGTAACTCAGTTTTAAGTAAGGTCATCAGGAAAACTGCAAAATGATAGGATTTCCTTTCCTCTCAGCTTGATATGTCACCATAATTCATAATATCCTTCTAGTTTAGTTTAAATGTGATAGTGTGTAGTGAGTGTCCTCTCCTCCTAACCAGACCTTTTTGGGTCAGCTTGTTGGAACAGGGCCTCTCACGCTTCTGATTGCTTGTGTTGCTCGTGTTGTTCCAGCAACTTGCAGAAAACAACCTTCTGGGTCCCATTTCCAAGTTCCTAGGAGAGAAAAAATGTTACTGGTTTGGTTTGTATCAATATAGTGGATATACAGTTGCACCCATGAGGACAGGGTTATTAGTTACAAATGTGGCAGTACAGCTCACCCATAAGGAAACTTGGTATGCAAATGAACACTAAAATGAGTAGTACTTTTTAAAGATTAGCAGTTATTTTCCCTGATCCAACATAAGAGAGCTATTAATAGTTACGGTCTAAGTTTGCTATTTTAATTTGCCCTTTTTCTGAGTTACAAGGTTCTAATACTCCTGGTATCTCCTTTTTAACTTTTTTCCCAGCACTGGTGGTCAGACACCCAGAAGAGACCTGGAAAAGGTGCTGACAGGAGAGGAGAAGTAAGGTTTTAATGTTAATTTTTTTTCCTAGACCATATAGAGAATTTGTTTGCTGCTTTGTTTTGAAAGAAGTAGTAAATGAAATGAGGTTATGTTAACGTTTGCAGGGGTGACTTTCAGTTTAACAGTTACAGTCTACAAAGCATTGTAGACTGGTACTCTGGGGATGTAAAGAAAATTGCGAAAACAATTCATTATATAAAAATTTTGTTGCTGCCTGCTTAGTGCTAGACTCCTTGTTGTGCCCTGAGAATATAAAAGCAAATTAAAAATAGTGTATGCTCTCAAAAAGTGTAAGTCTTTACAAGGATGTTAGGCAAACGGAGCGCTTTGGTAAAGCCATAGGGTAAGTGTGCCAGGTGTGTTTTTGGAATGGCAGGTAGACGGACTGAAGGGGTTGGGCAGTAGTATGAGGCCTGAGGTGGTAGAAGATAAGGTTGGAAACAGTAGACTGGTGAAGGGCTTTGAATCAGGATAAGGACTTTTCACATGCCTTGTCATTCCACAGGAAGTTTTTGAGGCTGGATGTGAAGCCATTTGGCTTGATTTGATTTAGGATGCTGACGCCTAGCATCCCAAATCAAATCAAACATCGTGTAGGATGGGTTGGAGGGCAGTGGAACTGAGGCAGTGATACAGGTAAACAGAGGTGGTAGTAGGGGAGCAAAGGAGTGAGAAGACATTGCAGAGGCAAAGCTGTCATAGGTTGGTGACTTAGTGGGAGAGAAGATGGCTGGAGTTAAACCTCAGCCAGAATTTTAACCTAAGGGCTGAGACAGTGTTTATTACCTTTCACCAAAATGGAGGGAGAAGTAGATTTGAGGGCACAGGCAAGTTCTCTTTTGAGCATATTAAATATGAGATGCCTGTGAGATAGTCCTGTAAATATTATGAGTCTGGAACTTGGAATTTAAAGAGGTGTTTGAACTAGAGACCTAGATTTAATGGTTCTCTCCATAGAAAAGATTGTTCAGTCAAGAGAGTATAGAGCAAGAGATGAACTAAACACTTTTGACAGGAGGCATAGCCAGGCAGAGTAGCCAGTGAAGGTGAATGAGTGGCTATGGTCCTATGTGTTGGAGCAGAGCCTGGAGGGGAATGACGCTGAGCTGGAGGTGGCAGTGGCAAAAGCGTGGGCCAGTGGCAGGTGCTGCAGAGGGCTTTGTGCAGGTGAGTTGGTAGTCAGGCAGCATCTGGATTGCAAGAGGAGAGTAGGGGATGAGTTAGAAGAAGCAAGTTTGTTTAGGAAGGAAGAGTTAAAGGGAATTTTCTTGGCAAACCAGTTAATCTGTTCACATATATATGAAGGTTATAAACGTTTAATGTTAAAAATTGGGTAAGCTGTACAAGAGACTAGAAACAATTGAGAATTTTTTACCCTTCTCTCTGCATCCCCAACAGACACACATAGATCCACTCTTTACTAGTTACCTGAAGGCTGGATTGTTTGAATGCCCAGGCATCTATGGATAGGCTTTACTTTGGAAGGATAGTAATCTCTCACTGTAGTCTAGTATGGTTGCCCACAAATTTGCATAGAACTAAATACACACACATAAATGAGTGCAAATAAAACTGGGGAAATGTAGATAAGATCAGTGTGCTGTGTCAACATCAGTATCCTGGTTGTGATATTATACTGTAGATTTGCAAGTTGTTACTATTGGGAGAGACGTTGGATCTCTCTCTGTACCATTTCTTACAACTTCATTTGAATCTGTAATTATCTTCAAAAAATTTTTACAAAAACATGAAAAAATACTGTATGAGTTTTATATGGAAAAACTATTTTATGGGCATACTGAGAGTTTTGGGGGATCATTTACTCAGTTCTTCACAATTCCTTATCTCACAAATGAACTCGAGTGACTCTACTAGATAAGAGAAAAGGGGATTCCAAGTCGTGTTGCTGGGACTAGCCTTGGAAAGCAGAGGGGCATGAGCATCTCTGAAGCTGAGGAGAGGAGAAAGGATTCATGCAAATGCAGAGCAAGTTGGCTTTGGAAAAGAAGGGAGGGATGCATACCGGAGTATGTGTTTGATGACAGGCTAGCTGAGCGGCGGCGGGAGGGTTGATGGGGTGACCTTCAGTGGGGAGCAGAAGAGTTTTGAATACTGCCGCCGAATGAGTGGACCTCGAACAGGAGTGTGAAATGGCCTGTGTGCCCCACTATAGCTGGCTACATAAGCAGCATGCTTTTCCTCTTCCCTTTTTCAGGGCTCTTAGACCTGGAGATCCTGGATTCTGTGCCCGTGCAAGGGTTCCAATGCCCTCAAACAAGGACTATGTTGTCAGGCCCAAGTGGAATGTGGAAATGGAGTCATCCAGGGTAAGCAAGTGGAGGGTCAGCGAGGTGGATCTCACCTGCAGATTACTAGTTTACTCTTTACTTCATGTGTTAATAACCCTCGTAGCTCTTGAGGTTTGTCTGGCTCAGAGAGGACCGTTTTCTGGTCGCTTATCTTAGCCAAACCACAAATTGAACAATAGATAAAGGAAAAGTATTACCCAGGATTAAAGTTTTTTGCTGATGAACTTTTCTTCAGACTTGATGCAACAGTATCCTGTAGGTAACTTTCTTCTTACTAATCCTTTTGCTTCAAGTGAGCCTTGAAACCTAGAGTATTCTGCTACAGTGAATTTTTTAATGACCGTGAGAAACAGAGCTTACGTGCTTCAGCCGACCTACCTCTCCCTTTCTCTTCAACAGTTTAAGCAATTCTGTAGAAAATAATTAGGGTAGACACTTCCTCTGTCATCATTGTAAATACTGCTCAGTGGATCTTCAGTGTTTCTCAGTAATCTCTTTTTATTCTCCAATCAAACTACTCCGTCTAGCCTGGTATTCTTAAAAAGGGCCTAAGCCGATTGGAAAAGCATAAGAGGCGATTTGCAGAACAGAAACGACTCAGCAAAGTGCACCGTGCTGTCAAGTTCAGCATTGAAGGCAACAGGATGCCCCTATAGGCCTGGCCCTACCACAGTGTACACATGAGAGGTATCCCCAAGGAAGCATGAGCTGTGCATGGGCTTGAACTGTCAGCAGTCAGAGTGAAAAGTGTCTGTGTGTGCATTCTTTTTAGTTTCTGAAATAATGACCCTAACAGGCACCTTGAGATATTCAAGGCCTCTTGACTATTTAGAAATTGACATGGAAGTCCCTTCCTTTATCAGTATCCTGGAGACTAATAGATAATTACTTCCCTGATGTGCATTTGGGTCTTCCTGACCAGTACCCATTTTTATGAGAAAGGTTTTTGTTAGGACTCAGAATCATAGTGATATGTGTTACAGGCATATAACTGGTTAGTGGCTTCTTAGTAGGAGGTAGCTGGTTTTCCTGTTGTCAGTGGCTCAGCTACATGCATTTGAGGACCCATTGCCGAAAGCCTTGTACTAAATATTTGGAAGATGAATTTGATTAACACGTACTCACAGTGTGGTTAGAAATGAAAAAGACTTTGGAACATTCATAAGCCCAACTCACTGGTCGGCTGTGCTTTGAGATTAATGTGGCACCTTTGCTGTGGAGTACACGCAGTCTGTGTTGCCTGCCTTTTGTGCTTCTCAATGACCCCTGCTTTGGTCGCAGTTTCCACAGGCTCCATTCTTCTACCTGCCATTTCACGTTGACACACTTTCTTGTGTATTGAGAATAAATCAAGGGTAGAGAAGGACCAGCTGTGTGCCAAGAACTTCCTTCTCCTCCTCCTTTTTTCTTGCTCATGCCCATATCCATGTCCTTGACCACTTCGCCATGTCACTTGTACCCATTTCTCTTTTGCCCTTCTCTCCTTTTTCATTGTTTCTTCTCTCTTTTTAGCCCTCTTTCATATTTTTCTTAACATTTTTATTTTTGAGAATTGGGAACTACAGTCTGGCAAAGAAAATGTAATAAAAACCCAGTGGCCAATCTGCTTTGGAAGCATAGGTTGTGTTTTCAGGGCTGTGTGCCTGTGTGCTGATGTTGCTGGTTCTGGTTCCACCTCCCTGTACACCTAGAGCAGGGTGGGAAGAGTGACTAGCCTCTTGCTAGAGCATGAGGAGCAGGAGGCTCAGGGAGGGCTCCTGCATTCCCAACACTCCACACGCTGTTTTTTATTAAGGCCTCAGTCTTTCCTGTAGAGCGCTGTCAAAACAGTAAGTCATGCTTTTGGGGGCTGAGGATCCTTTGTTATATTCCTGCTTATTAATTCATAAACTTTCTGACACCGTTCCCATGTTCAGCAGTCTTGCATATTCACTCATGACTTGCTTCCACACTATAGACGCTAACGAGTTGTATTAGAAAAGGCATGTCCAGGAAGAAAAATGGAGTGAGTAAATGGCTTTCCAATGGAATACTTAATGTCTTAAATATCATTTTTGTTTTCAAAGTTATGTAAATAAATATAAAACACTATAGGCCGGGCGCGGTGGCTCAAGCCTGTAATCCCAGCACTTTGGGAGGCCGAGGCGGGTGGATCACGAGGTCAAGAGATCGAGACCATCCTGGTCAACATGGTGAAACCCCGTCTC
>NW_016107522.1:215896-258501 GCF_001604975.1 Cebus imitator | reverse complement strand
AAAAAAATTAGCTGGGCATGGTGGTGCGTGCCTGTAATCCCAGCTACTCAGGAGGCTGAGGCAGGAGAATTGCCTGAACCCAGGAGGCGGAGGTTGCGGTGAGCCGGGATCGCGCCTTTGCACTCCAGCCTGGGTAACATGAGTGAAACTCCGTCTCAAAAAAAAAAAGAAGTTTGATATATTTGTTGTCTTTTTTCTACTGATACTTTAATTAAAATTATACCGTATATCAGCCTGGACAACATAGCAAGACTCCATCTCTACCAAAAAATTAAAATATTAGCCAGGCATGGTGGCATGCACCTGTAAGTCCTAGCTACTTGAGAGGGTGAAGTGGGGGAATCACTTGAGCCTAGGAGTTTGAGGCTGCAGTGAGCTAGAATCATGCCATTGCATTCCAGCCTGGGCAACAGAGGGAGACCCTGTCTCTAGAAAATAATAATAACAATAATAATAATAATAATAATAATGATGTGTATTTGTGTGTGTGCGTGCACGTGCATGTGCACATGCTGGAAATGACCAAATTATAATTTTGGTCATTTTCCTTCTTTAAACCACCTAGTAGATTTATCATTTTTAATGGCTGCATAATGGTCTATCCTGAATATAATTTTTTTTTTTTAATTATTTATGTATTTTCTTTCTTCTTTATTTTTTGACTGAGTCTTCCTCTGTTGACTGGGCTGGAATGCAGTGGTGCCATCTCTACTTACTGCAACCTCTGCCTCCCGGGTTCAAGCAGTTCTCTGCCTTAGCCTCCCAAATAAATGAGATTATAGGTGCCCACCACCACACCTGGCTAATTTTTTTGTATTTTTAGTAGAGATGGGGTTTCACTATCTTGGCCAGGCTGGTCTCGAACTCCTGACCTCATGATCCACCCGCCACAGCCTCCCAAAGTGCTGACATTACAGGCGTAAGCCACCATGCCTAGCCTGCATTTTCTTTCTTTGTAAAAACCAGGTCTCACCATCTTGCTCAGACTGGTCTGAAGTGATCCTCTGACCTTGACCTCCCAGTGTACTGAGATTACAGGCAGGAGCCACCACGCCTGCCGGTGAATATAATTTGTTTATTCATTGCTTTATGGTTTCTGATTTTTTTACTCCTAAATAATGTAGTAACCTGTGCTACATCGTATTTTTTTATGTTCATTTACTCTGTGGAATACTTTTAAAACAGCAGTCAAATGACAAAAGCAGTGCCTATTTTTTCATGAACTTTTAAAAATGCAGAAAGCTAAATAAAATTAATGCCATCTGTAATCCCATCACAACTTAATGTTAACATTTTAGATTATTATTTCTTCTTGGGGTTTTTTATGCGTATGCATAGATAATATTGTGGGTTTTTTTCCTCCCCCAAGCAACATTGTGATCGTATTCTTTCATACTGTGTTGGGTTTGTTTTTTACTTAACGTGGTAAAAATCCATTTGAGTAAGCAATCTTTAGTGATTTCGCGTTGTGTCTTCACACAGTTGTACCATAATTGAAGCTGCTTTTGATTTTGCTCTGGTGAAGCAGTGCACCACACACTCTTAATTCCAAGGAAGTGTAGTGTTCTGTTGATGAATCAGGAGGGAGATCATTGAACTCGGTGTGTGAGGTACTATGGTTTGTCTTTTCAAGCTTGGAGTAACTAAGCATCTGCAACTACATAGTCATATATTTTGTAACCCACTGGCCTGGGTGTGTTCTGATTGCTAAGGCTAGGCAGATCCATCAGGGTTTAGACAGTTAGTGAGGGTCCTGGGAGTAGGTGAAGGGAAGTCCAGTTGGTGTGTGGAGCTGCTGGAAATTGCATAGTTTGCAGAGAGCTGAGCAGGTAAGGCTTCCGATGTGGACTGAGTACGAGCACTCAGATCAGGGGACTTCCTTTCAAAGGAAGTCCGATATTTGGGACTGTCCAGAAAATTTGGGAGATAGTGTGTTGGTGGCATAGCTCTCTCTCATCTGACACTTATGCCTACTCAGAGTACTAGTGCCAAGTATTGAGACTGATACAGAGTAATACTTGAATTGAGATATTTCTGGAAAGATAGGTCAGCGTGGCTCTTGGGCAGGAATGACTTCGAGTTCCTTGCCCAGTGCTCAGCTGGCTTCATGTTGGGGTTGAGGCTGGGTGGGTCCAGAGGTGAGATAAGATTCGGAAGGCTCCCGGACACAAAAGAACCTCACCACGCTGGTACTGACCCCAGAGTGTCTCCCAGGCCCTGCCTTATTTCAGCATTCTTTTGAATTGAGTTTCAGAGGTGATTAAGTAGTAAACGTATGGGGAGAAGAATTAGAAAAACCCATCTCTTTCTGACTCACCCTTCTTAAACATCTACATCTGAATTGTTTTACAGCAGAGTCAACAAACCTTTCTAGTGTTTCGTTTTCTTTTTTTTTTTGAGATGGAGTCTTGCTCTGTCGCCAGGCTGGAGTGCAGTGGCACAATCTTGGCTCACTGCAACCTCCGCCTCCTGGGTTCAAGTGATTCTTCCACCTCACCCTACCAGGTAGCTGGGACCACAGGTGCATGCCACCATGCCCGGCTAATTTTTATATTTTTAGTAGAGATGGGGTTTCACCATGTTGGCCAGGATGGTCTCAATCTCTTGACCTCGTGATCCACCCGCCTCAGCCTCCCAGAGTGCTGTGATTACAGGCGTGAGCCACAGTGCCTGGCCCCTTTCTAGCGTTTCTAAAAGGTGGCACTTTCTTGGAGACCACATCTTTGCAAGACAATCTTTTCAAAATATAAAATAGCCCCCAAACCAAACCTTTAAACATAAGGGGAAGTAGGTAGACTTAATATTCTTTTTGTGTCAAGTATACTTAATATAAATCTAGTTGCTTGTGAAGTAGTAAAATAGTAATAGCTTCCATTATTTTGAGTACTGATTATATGTGCTTAGCCTCTGTGCTTGGATCTGACATCATTATCTGATTTCCTTCTCTGGCAGTTCTGGAAGGAGTACCGAGCATGGGCATGCTTTGCCCCGGGTCACGGAAGTTACTCAGTCAGAGCAGGGATTCACCCCGAGCCTAAAAAACTCAGCTCCCGCACTTACGGGTTCACTTCACTAATCATCTGACCTCATTTATTGTGCTTAAGGTTTTTTCTCAGCTGACTTACTTTGCTTTAGGTCATTCTTTTTCATGCCAGCACTGTTCGAAAGTGTATGTTAGGCTGGTGCAGTGCCTCACGCCTGTAATCCCAGCACTTTGGGAGGCTGAGGTGGGCGGATCACCTGAGATCGGGAGTTCAAGGCCAACATGGAGAAATCCCATCTCTGCTAAAAATACAAAATTAGCTGGGTGTGGTGATACGTGCCTGTAGTCGCAGCTACTCGGGAGGCTGAGGCAGGAGAATTGCTTGAACCCGGGAGGCGGATGATGCAGTGACCCGAGATTGCACCATTGCACTCCAGCCTGGGCAACAAGAGTGAAACTCCATCTCATAAAAGAAAAGAAAAGAAAGAAAGTGTATGTCAAGTGGTTACCCCCACATTTGGTCTTCAAAAGGGAAAAGCAGGCAGTTAAAATGTAATGTACATAACGGAATTGTGAGGATCATAGTCTCAATTTCTCCCCCTTTCTCACATCTAGAACTCCCAGGCTCAAGCGATCCTTCTGCCTCAGCTTCCTCCCTACTGTCTGGTACTGTAAGCACACACTGTCATGCCTGGCCTTTTTTTTCCCCAGGAACTGCAGCAAAATTAATAAGGCACAGACAACAGACTTACTCTTCATTGAGAAAGTTTAATATGTGTTTCTAACACCGTGTTTACTTGCTCTGTTGTTCTTGAGGTCATCAGCACATATTCTGGTTATTCTAAAGCTAGGAGCTCTTCTGATTGCTAATTTTCAGTTATAAGAAGATGAAAGACAAAACTAGACTTATGTATTTCAATAATTTGCTCTTTAATTTTTCCCCCACTCTTAGTTTCAGGCGACCTCCAAGAAGGGTATCAGTCGACTGGATAAACAGATGAGAAAGTTCACAGATATCAGGAAAAAAAGCAGATCTGCACACGCAGTGAAAATCAGCATTGAGGGCAACAAAATGCCATTGTGACTTTGCCTGGAATGTGTCCCCATCTGTGCTCTAAGAAATGCTCAGTGGACTCTTTGGAGAAAGAAGACATTTTAAAAATTTTTTTAGTGTGTCTGTAAATGGTTCAGCTTGTATCAGATGTTGTCATAGGACTCACATTTCTCTCAGTTATATTTAAAACTGTTTGTTGTGTACTTTGTACAGAGGAATACTAGTCATACTTCTATAAACTTTACACAATAAAATTTCATTCTGGTTTGGGGGCTGTCTCTTCATTTCTTAGAGGATGCATTCTTAATAGGGGCAAAGATTGGTTCTTGTTGATTGGAAAAAAATCTTATGATATTACAGGGGTTTGTGACCCTTAGAAGTTCAGTCCTGCCTGACTGTGGTATAATGAGGACTTTGGTCTTTGCCCCTGGTTGCTGACAAGGAATGGCTGAAACCCTTTTGGTTTCCTGAGTGATAGTGTCTCTGTTATGCTAACAGGGTGACTTTAAGATGGACTTTAGGATGGAGGCTGGTCACCAGAAACACCTACTTCAGAGGGTTGGGCCTGCAGGACCCGGGAGAGGAAGATCAAGTCAGTGACCTGTTGGATTTAATCAACTGTGCCTGCCGAATGAGACTCGGTGAGCTCTGGACCCCGCAGCTCAATGAAGCTTCTTGGTTGGTGAAGGCATTAGTGTGCTGGGAGGGAGAGGACTCCCCTCCATGAGGACAGGGGCACAGAAGCTCTGCCTTCCCTCCCAGACCTTCCCTTATGTATCCCTTCATTTGGCTGGTCCTCCTAATTCGTATCTTCTATAGTAAAACTAATCTGTTTTCTAGGGAAGCATAGTGCTTTCCTGAGTTCTGTGAGTCATTTTAACAAGTTCTTAAACCTGAGAGGTTTATGGGAACCCCAAATCTGTAGCTGTTCAGAAATGACAGTTGTCTGGGTACCTTACTTGTATCTTGCATTTGAAGTGGGGGCAGTCTAGTGGAGCACAGACCCCTTAAACCTGTGGAGTCCGATGACAGCTCTGGGTATTTCGCATGAGAATTGAATTGCAGTACCTCAGTTGGGGCAGAAGTGGAATACCAACAAAATCTTAATGTGTTTCTCTTGTTTGGGATAATTATTTTACCTTAATTTTCATTTTTCTGTGGGATGGGGGGTTACAACAAAGATCAAGAAATACTGCCTTCAAGGAAATACGGATGTAACTAAAAATCATGTACTAAAGCTTAGAGCAATAGGGCAATTATGTGAGAAAGAAGAATGATAGCTTATGGCTGTGTTTCTTGTTGCTCTATTTTTGTGATACTCATTACTTTAATAGTCTCTATAGACTTAATTATGAGAGATCTCTTCTAGTTCAAGGTGACGAGGCCCAAGAACATTTTATCAACTAGATTATTTTAATTTTAGAAATCCTACTCTGATACAGATTGGCACCTTGATCTTCAGAAACACAAAACTATTCAATGCTACAGAGACCTTTGAACAGCTAAAATAATGAAGTTTACATGCTAAAACTGCTCACAAGAACCTCTTGAACTACTTTCAACAAACTCAGAAGCCAGTGTGATACAGTGAGTGCTTTGTGAAAAGTGGATACATAAAGACATTAGAAGGTAATAGCTAACCACTAGATGGAGACAAAACCTAAGCTTTCTGCAGTGTTACACAAATGCCCTCAAAAACTTGAGAAGGAAAAAGCACAGGCATCTAGTGAAGCCTTAGAGATGCTGATTATTAAAAACAAATTCGAAACAAAAACGAAAAAGATATTTAAGAAAGATTTTTAAGTTAATACATGATTGTCATGTAATGGGGTAAGCTCCAATTACCTGAAAATTTCACTATTACAGGGTAAGACTTAGGATGTTGGCAAGTTATAAAGTTTTAAACCGTACCTGGGGAATTCAAAGTGGTAAGAGATTCTCTTGTACTGTGAAGAAAAAAATTAGTTTCTATATAAATGATCCTTGGTATTCATTTTACAGCAGCTCAAACCTAGCTGGCCAGAAAAACTTAAAATTTTGAAAATATTTCCAACTTAACGGTAGTTGCAAAAATAGTAAATAAACTCTGGTGTACTCCTCACTAATATTTACCAAGTGTTCACATTTTGTCAGATTGACTCTGTCATCTTGTGTATACTTAAAATTATTTTTGCAAGCTCATGAGAGTAACTTGCCGACAACTTTCCCCTTGAGCCCCAAATACTTAAGCATATTTCTTCCATGAACATGGACTTCAGTTTTGTCCCAGAATTGATGATGTTAACTTTGATGACTTGGATATGATACAGAGTTGTGGGGTTTTTTGTTTGTTTTTTAAGAGATGGGTTCTTGCTGTGTCACCCGGCTCAAGTGCAATGGCGTGATCATAGCTCCCTGCAGCCTTGAACTCCCAGGCTCAAGCGATCCTTCTGCCTCTGCTTCCTCCCTAGTGGCTAGGATTATAGGCACACACTATCATGCCTGGCTGGTTTTCTTCTTCTTCTAGTTCTAAGATGTACTATCTTAAACAGTTTTACTGCTTGATGGCATTGAATATTCACATGGTACAACCATTGTTCATCTTCAGAAATGGTTTCATCTTACAAAATTTCAACTTTCCATCAAAGAATTCTCCTTTCTTCTTCCCCCAAGGTCTTGGCAACCATCCTTCTACTTTCTGTCTCTTATGAGTTGTCTGTTCTAGGTACCTCATATAAGTGGAATCATACATTATCTGTCCTTTTGTGACTGTCTTATTTCAGTTAGTGTAATGTCCTCAAGGTTCATCCATTCTCCAAATTTCCTTGCATTTTAAAGTTGGATAATATTCCAGTGTGTAAATGCCACATTTTGTTTGTCCATTCATCCGTCAGTGGACACTTGGGTTGCCTCCACCTTTGGCTATTGTGAATAATGCTTCTGTGCTCATGGGTGTACAAGTATTTATTCAAGATGCTTTTTTCCTTCTAGAGACTTTAAAAAAACACCTTTTTTTTTTTTCAATTCTTTTGGTTATATACATAGAATTGCTAGATCATAGGGTAATTCCATTTTTAATTTTTTAGAAAGTGCCATACATACACTTTCCACAGGGGCTGCACAATTGTATATTCCCAATAGTACACAAGAGTTCCAATTTCTCCATATGCTTGCTAACATTTGTTATTTTTTGATGGTAGCCATCCTAAGTGATGTGAGGTGGTATCTTGTGATTTTAGTTTACATATCCCTAATGATAGTGACGTAGAGCATCTTTTAATGTGCTTTTTGACCATTTATATATCTTCCTTGGAGAAAGGTCTATTCAAGTCATTTGCCCATCTTTAGATTGGGCTGTTTGGTTTGAGTTGTAGGAGTTCTTTGTGTATTTGCGTTAATGCTTTATCAGATGTATGATTTGCAAATATTTTCTTTCTTTAGTTTGCATTTTCACTCTTGATTATATTCTTTGATGCACAGATTATTTAAATTATGCTGTATCCCACTTTGTTTCTTTTATTGCCTGTGCTTTTGGTGTCATATCAAAAAAATTATTTTCAAATTAATATCATGAAGCTTTTGCCCTATAATTTTGAAATTTTAGCCCTTCTGTTTAGGTCTTTGATCCATTTTGAGGTGTGTTTTTTTTTTTTTTTTTTTTTGGATATTGTGTAAAATAAGGGTCCAACTTTATCCATTTGCTTATAGATATCAAATTTCCCCAGCAACATTTACTGGAAAAACTTATTTTCCTCATTGAATGGTCTTGGCACTCATCAAAAATCACTTGACCATGTATGCAATAGTTGATTTCTCACTTTGTTCTTTTCTATTGGTCTGTATGTCCGTCCCCACTATGACACTGTTTTGATTACTGTAGCCTTGTGGAAAGTTCTGAAATCAGGAAGTGCGAGTCTTCCAACTTTGTTGTTTTTCAAGATTGTTTTGGCTGTTTGAGATTTTATATGAATTTTAAAATGGATTTTTCTATATCTGCAGTAAACATTATTGGTATTTTGATAGGAATTGTATTGAATTTGTAGATGTATTTTGGGTAGTATTGACTTCTTAATAATGTGAAGTCTTTGAATCTATGAACATGGAATGTCTTCATTTATTGGTGTCTTTAATTTTCTTAATGTTTTGTAGTTTTCTTTTCCTTTTCTTTCTTTCGTTCTTCTTTTTGATTCAGATTTTCACTTCGTTGTCCAGACTTGCCTCAAACTCCTGGCTTCAAGCAATCTTCCCACCTCAGCTTTCCAAGTAGCTAGGACTACAGGTGTGTGCTACCATGCCTGGATAATTATTTTTTTTTGTAGAGTTGAGGTCTTGCTATGTTGCCCAGGCTGCTCTTGAACTCCTGGCCTCAAGCAGTCCCCCTGCCTTGGCCTCCAAAGTGCTGGGATTACAGATGTGAGCTACCATGTTTGGCTTGTAGTTTTCAATGTGGAAGTCTTTGGCCTCCTTGGTTAGGTTTATTCCTAAGTATTTTATTCTTTTTGATGCTATTGTACATTGCATTGTTTTTGTAAGTTCCTTTAGGATCGTTGATTGTTAACATGCACAAATGCAACTGATTTTTGTATCCTGCAGCTTTGCTGAATTTGTTTATTCTAACAGTTTTGTTTGGTTTTGGGGGTGTTTTGTGGACTCTCTGGGTATTTCTACATGTAATATGTTGCCTACTAACTAGTTTGGATGCCTTTTAAATTTCTTTTTCATGCCTAACTGTTTTGGATAATTCCAGTACTATGTTGAATAGAAGTGGTAAAAATTGGCATTCTTGTCTTGTTTCTGATAAAAAGCTTTCAGTCTTTCACCAGTGAGTATGATATTAGCTTTTCATATATGACATTTATGTTGAGTTTCCTTCTATTCCTTGTTCGTAGAGTTTTTTTTTTTAAATCATAAAATGGTGTTGAATTTTGTCACATGGCTTTTCTGCATCAATTGAAATGATCATGAGTTGTTTTCTTCATTCTGTTAATGTGCTGTGTTATATTGATTGATTTTTTGTTGTTGACCCATTCTTGCATTTTGGGAATTAATCCTTCATGGTCATGGTATATAATTCTTTTGGTATGCTGTTGAATTTTGTTTGCTAGTATTTTGTTTAGGATTTTTGCAACATATTTATCAGGGATCTTAGTCTGTAGTTTTCTTTTAGTGCCTTTGGTTTTGGTATCAGGGTAATGCTGATTTCATAGTTTGGAGTTTGGAACTGTTTCAATTTTTTGAAGTATGAGGAAGATTGTTAATTGTTTTTTAAAAAATGTTTGGTAGAGCTCACCAGTAAGGCCATCTGGTCCTGAACTTTTGTTCATTGGAAGTTTTGTTTTGTTTTGTTTTTTTAAGACGGGGTTTCACCATGTTGGTCAGGCTGGTCTTGAACTCCCGACCTCGGGTCATCCGCCCGCCTTGGCCTCCAAAGTGCTCGGATTACAGGCGTGAGCCACCGCGCCTGGCCAGAAGTTTTATTATTGATTTAATCTCCTTACTAGTTATAGATCTGTTCAGATTTTTATTTTTTCATGATTCAGAATGATAGGTTGTATTTCCCGGAATTTGTCTATTTTGTCTAGGTTATCCAGTTTGATGACATACAGTTGTTCATAGTACTGTTTTATAATCCTTTATTATTATTTATATATATATATTTTATAATACTTTTTGTTGCTGTAAAATGGATCATTTTGTTGCTGTAAAATGTCCCCCCATTTGAGTCTTCTCTTTCTTGTGACCTAGCTAACAGTTTGTCAATTTTATTGATCTTTTTGAAGAATCAACTCTTGGTTTCTCGATTTTTTTCTTTTTTGTATTCTCTGTTACGTTTATCTCTGCTCTAATCTTTATTATTTCTTTCCTTTTGCTTGTTTTGTGTTTAGTTTGTTGTTCTTTTTCCTTAAGGTATAAATTTAGGTTGTTGGTTTGAGATCTTAAAATGTTGAGCATTTGTAGATACAGATTTCTTTCAGCATTGCTTTTGCTGCATCCTATAAGCTTTGGTGTTCTGTGTTTTTATTTTCATTTGTCTCAAGTTATTTTCTTATTTCCCTTGTGACTTCTTCCTTGACCCATTGATTGTTTGAGAGTGTAC
Source organism: Cebus imitator (assembly GCF_001604975.1). NCBI lineage: Eukaryota > Metazoa > Chordata > Mammalia > Primates > Cebidae > Cebus > Cebus imitator. Next base: position 248,388 of record NW_016107522.1, on the reverse strand, counting down.
CATGTGGATTTTATTGTTTCCTTTCTGCTATGGATTTCTAATTTTATTCCATTGTGATTAGAAAGATACTTTATATAATTTCAGTCTTTTCAAATGTTTTAAGACTTACTTGTGGTCTAATGGCCTGTCCCAGAGATTGTTCCATATACTCTTGAAGAATATGTGTATTCTGCTTATTGTTGGGTGGTATGCTTTCTGTATGTCAGTTAGGTCCAAATGGCCTATCATGTTGTTCAAGTCCTCTTTTTTGAGACGGGGTTTCACTTCTGTCACCCAGGCTGGAGGGAAGTGGTGCAATCTTGGCTTACTGCAACCTCCGCCTCCCAGGTTCAAGCAATTCTCCTGCCTTAGCCTTCCCAGTAGCTGGGACTATAGGCATGCACCACCGCACTGGGCTAATTTTTTTATTTATTATTATTTATTTTAATTTTATTTTATATTTAATAGAGATGGGAGGTTTTTCCATGTCTCCCAGGCTGGTCTTGAACTCCTAGGCTGAAGCAATCCACCAGCCTTGGCCTCCCATGGTGCTGGCATTATTGCAGTTGTGAGCCATTGTGACAGCCTGTGTCTCTTTTGATCTTCTGTCTTGCTTTTCTATCAGTTATTAAAAGTGGAGTATTGATGCCTACTATTACAGAGCCATCTATTTCTCCCTTCAGTTCTGTAGTGTGTGTTCATATATTTAGGAGCTCTTATCTTTGGGGGGGGGGTGTGTGTATGTGTATTTTTATAATTGTTATATCTAATTGGTGAATTGACCCTTTTCAAAATATATAATGCTTTTTGTCTTTCATACTAGTTTTTGACTTAAAGTCTATTTTGTCTGATATTAGTATAGCCACCCCTGCTGTCTTCATTACTATTTGCATGGAATATCTTTTACTGTCTTTGTCAAACCTGGGTGTGCTTAGATCTAAAGTGAGTCTCTTGTAGACAGAATATAAATGGATTCTTTCTTTCTTTATCCTGTCAATCTGTCTTGATTTGCAAGTTAAAATTCATTTACATTTAAAGTAATTACTGATGGGGAAGGACTTACTGTGGCCATTTTGTTGTTTTCTGTATCTTTTTACTCCCTTACTGCCTTTCTTTGAGTTCGGTTGATTTTTTTTTTTTTTTTTGTGGTGACATGTTCAGCCCCCTTCTCACTTCCTTTTTGTGTGTATTCTGTGGATACTTCCTTTGTGTTACCGTGAGACTTACATAAAACACCCTAGCCTTATAACAACCTGTTTTAAGCCGATAACCTTAATTGCATACAAAAGATGTCCTTTACAGCTCCGTCTCTATTCCATTGCTGTCACGAATTACATCTTTATATATTGTGTCCCCACTAGCAAAGACTTACAGTTCTTTATACTTTTCTATTTTCAGTCTTGTGAAATAATAAAAAGGGGAAGTTAAGAACCAAAATTACAATAATACTGTGGGGGTTTTTGTTTGTTTGTTTTTTTGGTTTTTTTTGAGACAGAGTCTCGCTCTGTCGCCAAGGCTGGAGTGCAGTGCCGCTATCTCTGCTCACTGCAACCCCCACCTCCTGGGTTCACGCAGTTCTCTGCCTCAGCCTCCCAAGTAATAATACTGGTTCTTATGTTTGTCTGTATGTTTACCTTGAAAGGAAAAATGTATATTTCTGTACAATCTTTGAGTTACTGTCTAGTGTTGTTGCCTTACAATCTGAAGAAAGACTCCCATGAAAATTGCAGGGTAGGTCTAGCAGTAATGAATTCCTTCAGCTTTTGTTTATTTAGGGATATCTTAGTTTCTCCCTTGATTTAGAAGGATAGTTTTACCAGATATCAAATTCTTGACTGGACGTGGTGGCTCACACCTCTAAAACCAGCACTCTGGGAGAGGCTGATCACTTGAGCTCAGGAATTTGAGAACAGCCTGGGCAACATGGCAAAACTCCATCTCTACAAAAAATAGAAAAATTAGCCAATCGTGGTGGCTCATGCCTGTAGTTCCAGCTGCTTAGGAGGCTGAGTGGGAGGATCCCTTGACTACGGGAGGATGAGGCTATAGGGGGCTGAGATCACACCACTGCACTGTAGTCTGGGTGACAGAGTGAGACCCTGTCTCAAAAAAAAAAAAAAAAGAAAAAAGAAATTCTTGGTTGACAGGTTTTTCTTTCATCACTTTAAATGTATCATCCTATTGCCTTCTAACTGCAGAGTTTCTGCTGAGATTGTGTCCTGGGGTGGGTAGAGAGAGACTACTAGTGAAGTACTTTACAGTTTTTTGGAAGGCATTGGTAACCACTGTTTGTAAACCAACTCTTCCCCACCTGCCTGCGCACTGTTCCTCTTAGACGGGCAGAAATTATGGAATCAGACTCCATACTGTCTTTTTCTGTGCTCTTCCCCTATTGCAGCAGCAGAAGTCCTCTGACCTAAGACTCCCTCTGGAGCAGATAGAGTGTAGTGTGGAGGGTGTAGATGTCTATTACTCGCATATTTAAAAGATTACGAGATCTTAGAGAAGTCCTAAGAGGTAGGTTTACCCAGTGTAGTCATGGGCTAGAAATGTTAGACGAATACCTGAGTCAAAGTCTCAGGTTGACTGACTTTGTCCTATTAAGCTGCAGACGTGTACTTCTTATGTTCATCAGTTTTTGTATAAAATGGAGTATGTCACAGAACTGCCTGTGCCTTGTTTTAAGCAAGCTCAACACTTGCTTAAAACAAGTAATGATTTCACCAAAATTTGAAGGTTATTGTTGGGTGAAAGATTCATCAGGAGACTTTAAAAACATTTGTGTTGCTTTAAAGAAGGACTCAAATTACAAAGTTTGAAGAAAAACTAGTAAAAACACCACTCCGTTTAGAAGAAGAGGGTTTGGGTCTGTGCTCCCAAAGATTACTTCTTATAAAACCCAGAGTCCTGGGACCAAAGGTTCTTGCTGTGGTGTCACTGCTTAACAGTGTGAGAGGAGAGATTCAGGATGTGTCAGGCTCAAGGACAGACAGCTAGATATCCTTCGATCTGCTTGACTGGGTAGCAGTAGGCAAGGCTTTGAGACAAACACTGTGTCTTAAATAAAATAAATTTTATTATGATGGCATGTAAAGGCACTGGATTGGCAATAAAGAGGCCTGGAGCCTGGTGTCCAGTAGGAGATGATCTCTTTTGGGGAAAGGAAATCAGTGCTCATGGTTTGAGAGGCAGGAGAGGGGAATGAGAGGGATGCTTCCCTGGCTTTTGTGTTTGCAAAGGGACATGATTTATTTGTATTTCTTTTCTTTATGATTTTCATGCAAGAAGTTAAGTATTTTGGCTAGAGATAGCATGGAAATAGAGTTCCCCAGACCGGTTCAGCAGAGAAGGTTAGGTCAGTGAGCACTGATGTTTCGAAGGGCTCTCCTGGAAGTCGATGATGTAGTCATGAGTAGCGATTCCAAGCTGGCCTCTGCTAAAAACTAGATCAGGAAAAAAGTAGCGCCCAGGTCAAAGAGGCTGTGAGCTCCCAGGGGCAGGGACCAGGTCTGGCTGATTGTCTCTATGTAGCTTGTTGAACTGATCTAACATACAGCACTTGTCATTTGATGTTGATTATAATTCTGTGAGATGATATTCACATTTTAGATGAGGAAAATGGCCCAGAGAGACCAAGGTGCCTTCCATCTACTGAGTGGCTGAGCCAGAATTCAAGCTCAGGCCTCCTGAGTCCGGATCCTTTGTGCCTTCCCAGCCACCGTATCAGCTAGATCTTTTCTACGTGGAGTATGCAACAGCTTTTATTCAGACTTTTCATTCCTCGGCTTTTATTCTCTGATCTTAGTCCTAATCATTGCTATTTTGTTTTTATCGAGGAAATCAGAGAGAAAGCTATGAGACAGTTAAAGCCCATTAAAGGTTTCTTGAGAATATAATGATGTTTAATCTGAAATAAGAATTAAATACAGAATTTCAGCATAATCATACATTCGAGTTATTGGAAGACCAGTTTGGACTTCAATTGATCTTATAGTAACCAAGTTTCTTTTTTAAAGTGTTTTAGAGTGAAACCTAATCAATCCATAGCATAAGTGACAAAACCTATGTCAGTCCTCCAGCGTAAGTGACATGTAAGGAATGAAGTGGTTGTCACTACCTTTTTATAAGTGGAAAAATAGATTGAAAGTAAATGGCTACCCAGAGTCACACAGTAAACAGCAAGCAATCCATGGATCCAAAGTAAACTATTTCTGCCTCCAAAGCTCTCAGTTATGCTATGGTGTTTTCTGGGTGAAATAGTAGGATCTAAATATATGCATAGAGGTTCTGTATTGAACCTTAAGTTGCTCTTGGACCTTGTTAAACTTGCACCATCTGAAATGAACACCTGTGCCCATTCTCTTTCAGGTTTTGCTGTCATTGCTCAATGTAATCACACCTGGAATAATAAATGGAAAACCTTAGGATGCTGATAAAGCTAATATCCTGAAGAAGAACCTCAGTGGGTCCCAGCTGAGTAGGAGATGGCATTCAGCAGTAGTGGTACGTAGTTAGGCAATAATCCTCTTCAGGCATCACATTCATTCATTTTTGTTGGGCCTGGGGATCCTGGGAGAAAGTCGTGAACTTTGTACACTCTTGGCTTGAACAAGGTCTAATGTGCTGGAGTGGCCCAGGCAGAGACCCACTTGCAGAGACTACGGAAGCTTCAAAAGAAAATTTGCCATAAGAGAAGGACCAGTCTGACAGCAGGCCCAGCGTCCCAAGAAGATAGAAGGCTGGAGACAAGCTGCTGCCTAGGTATGTCCTGAACCAGCCAACTGGAAGGTAAGTTCGTTCCCTGGGGAGAGAAGGGCTGTAGGTGTGAACTAGCAGCTGCGTCCGTAGACAGTGTAACACGAGTTCAAAAAGTGTTGCTGTGGAACAGCCCCTCTCATCTGAACCCAGAAGGAATGTGCTCACCTCCCAAGAGTGGTGTCTCGTATTGAGGCATAGTGGTACCCTCTGGATCCACAGGCAAGGTCCTGGAGTCTCAGAATAATGACAGATCCTCTGGATGACCTAAAGGCTGGTGAGCTGAGTGGAGCTCCCTGCTGTGGTGTGTCTGTTAGGACTGCTGGAGCCTGAAGCTGCCAAAGCATGACCTGCCCAGCCACAGCAACTGGTTTAGGATCATACAATCATGCACACTCCCCCCCCACCCATCCAGGATTCCTAGAAATACTTGGGGGAAAAGGATTTTCCTGGAGCTGGGACTTTCTACATTTGCACAGGTGAGAACTCAAAGCCATTCTCACTCATAAGTGGGAGTTGAACGATGAGAACACATACAGAGACACAGGAAGGGGAACATCATACACCAGGGCCTGTTGAGGGGTGGTGGGCTAGGGGTGGGATTGCATTAGGAGAAACACCTAATGTAGATGATGGGGTGATGGATGCAGCAAACCACCATGACACGCGTATAACTATGTAACAAACCTGCACGTTCTGCACATGTACCCCAGAACTTAAAGTATAATAAAAAAAAAAGCCATTGAGATTTAGGTATTGATGTAAAACAACTTCATTTGTATTCATTAAGACTGAGTAAGGCTAGGACTTTTCCTTTCTGCTTCATTTTAACATAGGTAAGTGGACAGGATGATCAAGATACCCAAGAAAGTAATCAAGCAAGAATCATGTGCGTCTTCATGAAGGTGTGGTGGGCCCCACATGACCCACGACCTGTACCCCACGGGACCCCTGCCCCACTGCGTCTCTGACCTCATAACTCTCCAGCCAGGCCCCCATTGGCTGCCTTCCTGTGTAGCACGTGCTCCCCTCAGGGCCTTTGTACTTGGCTTTTCCCTTGATCTGGGTGTGTTCTTCCCTATGCCGCCACCCCCTAATGTCCATGCTCCGTCTCCCTCACTTTCTTCAGCTCTCTATTCAAACGTCACCTTTTCTGTGAGGCCTTCCCTGACCTTACATAAAACAGCAACAAGGCCAGGCGCGGTGGCTCAAGCCTGTAATCCCAGCACTTTGGCAGGCCAAGGTGGGTGGATCACATGGGGTCAGAATATTGCTTTTGTTACTGTATCGAGTGTCTGAATAGCTTTGATCTGAAGAAACAATTCTATAATTGAAGCAAGGGATTAACCATGTGGTTGTACTAGCCCAGATCGGAGGCGGGTCCTTGAGTAGGACAGTAACTGGAGTGACTGGGAAAATGAAGGGGAGATGACAGATAGGGAAGACCTTTAGTGATAGGACTGCTAGGACTTGATTGCCATTGGCTGTTAGAGAGGCAGGAGGCTAGGCCTGGGTGAGTGGCGGGGCATCAATGCCCATGACGGAACAGCATGTATGAGAACATTCCGTGAGAGTGGGAGATAAAAAGGCAGGTTTGGAGCCCCTGTCGCTCGTCAAGCCAGGGAGATGCCCCATCCTGATTGGGATGTGTAAGGCTGGAGCTCCAGGTATAGTCATGGAGCTGATGAACTTCAGCTCCTTCATTCAAGTTATTTTCCAGGAAAAGAGTCCAGAGAAAGGCCAGCAGTGAGCTTGGGAGCAGTGGCTGTGGACGCTGGGAGTCTCCTTGGCACTGACAGCTCTGGACCAGAACTACATTGCTTTCAGATGCCTTGTGAAGTCATCATCGGACAAACATATTATCTTAACCATTCAGGGGATTTTTTTTGAAATGTCTTAATTAAAGAAAGTTATCTGGGCAAATGAGTTCTTCTTGAAGCATTTTCATCTATCAGTGTGTGGGTAAAATGGCAGTGTGTGAAGCCCCTTCGGTCAAGCAGGGTTCTCTGTAAACCTTTTTTTTTCTTTTTAAAAATTTTGTTCCCCCAGTCAATACCTTGATTGCATTTTTAAAAATATAGTTTTATTAATTATTATTATTATTTTTTGGTAGAGGTGGAATCTCGCTGTGTTGCCCAGGCTGGTCTCAAACTCCTGGCGTCAAGTGATCCTCCACTTCAGCCTCCCAATGTGCTGGGATTATGAGTGTTTTCATTTCCTAGTTGTTTTCACAACCCTGTCTGGAGTCCCAGCCTCAGCGATCTTCCTTATTGATGAAATACCTTTAGAAACTTGAATATAGTTTATAATAATAATAACATAGTACTATTATTATTATTCCATAGCACAGTCATAGCTCACTGCAGCCTTGAACACTGGGCGTAAGGTCCCAGCTCACTATCCTTAGTAGCTGGGACTGCAGATGTGTGCCACCACACCTGGGCCATTTTGGCCCAGCCTTCTTCTGAGTGCACAGTGCCCAGCAGGAACAAAGTGTCCAGGCCACACCCAACCAGGAGTCTTCACTTCAGAAGGGAAGCCAGCACAAAGCTTGCTGTCAGTGAGGTTCCTGGTTGCTGGCCCTTGCCACATGTCCATGTCCACAAAGGGCAAATCCACACACAGGAAAACCAGGAAACAGGGCTGAGGGAAGAGAAAGAGCCCTGGCCACTCACTGTCCTTGTCCTCCCTTCTAGATCAGTACAGCTCCAGCTTCTGGTTTGGGAAGGCAGGGGAAGAGCCTCTTGGGCCGAGCAGGGCCATGCCGGTGCTGCTGTGAGGAAGGAATGAACATTCTTCGGGGTAGTCTTTTCATCTGCTCACGCAGGGGCCTATCCAGATCACTTATTGTGGAGAACAGGACCAAGATTAGGAGTGGCAAGAGAGGGTGCTTTGGGGCCATGCAACCCTGAGTCTTATCCCCTTTCTGTACCCATGGGCTGTCTGGCCTAGGGCAAAAGTCACTTCACCCCCCGAGCTTCAGTTTCCTCCTCCCTGAGAAAGACGTCAGTGTCCAGTGCACATAGAGGTCATAGGGATGGATGTGTCCAGCAGATGCCCAGCATACAGTAGGTGCCTAATAGGTGGGGCTACTTCACTGTGGTTATCCTCCAGACGACTGTTATGTTTTTGAGGCTTAACTAGACCCTGGATTTGGTGACGTGTGAATCTGCCTTTCCTTTCCCACAGTTGACGGTAGGATGAGGAGTGTGTGTTCAGGCTCTGGAGTTTGACCAGAGCTAGCCTCAGATCCTGGCTCCAATAGTTTGCTAACTTTTTGACTTTGAACAAAGTCACTTCCCTGATTGGTCTCTGTGGGAGTAATAATAGCACTTGCCTTATAGAGGTGTTGTTAGAGGAAGATAAGGTATTATGTGTGGGAACTGTTTGGCATATGGTAAACATTCAAATATTGTGGTATCCATCTTGGTGAATATTGCCACCTTTCAAGGGCATATGCTTATTCCAAACTGAGCACTTTCCACGTTTAACAATTGTATGAGTCCATTTTCACACTGCTGATAAAGACATACCCGAGACTGGGCAATTTACGCAGGAAAAAGGTTTAAGGACTTCCAGTTCCGCATGGCTGGGGAGACCTCACAATCATGGCAGAAGGCAAGGAGGAGCAAGTCACAGCTTACGTGGATGGCGGCAGGCAAAGAGAGAGCTTGTGCAGGGAAACTCACGTTTTTAAAACCGTCAGATCTTGTGAGACTCGTTCACTATCATGAGAACAGTGCAGGAAAGACCCACCCCCACAATTCAGTCACCTCCCGCTAGGTACCTCCCATGACATGTGGGAATTGTGGGAGCTACAATTCAAGGTGAGATTTGGTTGGGGACACAGCCACACCATATCAACCAGTCTTTTATTTTTTATTTTTATTTTTATTTTAGACGTGGCCTCACTGTGTTGCCCAGGCTGGGGTGCAGTGGCACAGTCATGGCACAGTCATAGCTCACTGCAGCCTTGAACACTGGGCTTACGTTCCCAGCTCACCATCCTGAGTAGGTGGGACTACAGATGTGTGCCACCATGCCTGGCTAGTTTTTTTTTTTTTCAGTAGAGACGAAGTGAGTCTCACTATGATAGCCCAGGCTGGTCACCAACTCCTGGGCTCAAGCAATGCTCCTCCAGCGTTAGCCTCCCAAAGTGCTGAGTTTACAGGCATGAACCACCACACCCAGCCAGTTAACAAGTCTTAACATGGTCTTAAGAGTCCTTTGAATGCCTATAAATGGTAGAACAACCAACTAACCAGAAACCTTTGCTCTTTGAATAAAGAGCAGGTTTGGAGTAACAGCTTTGTGACTCCAAGCCAAATATGCTGATTCACGTAGTTAGTGAGTCAAGATAATTACCTTTGGGGTCAAAGTAATGTGCTTCTTGTAACCCATGAAGATGCACCCAGAAGAGGCCTCCAGCAGAGTGGGCGGCTGCTGTGCTGCAGGAAGCCTGAGCTTGCAGCCTCGGGAGGCAGCGCTTCTCAGCTCTATACCATTCAGCCCCGTGTGGTTGTTACATTACCACTTTTTAGTTGGAAAGTAACCTCCCCATGGTTAAAACAAAAAACAGTTAAAAAGGGTAAGAAAAATCTCCCTACCACAGGGAGGAGATCAGTTTCCATTCTCTTCCAGGAGTGTCCATAGCTATAGAAAGTCCCTTTTTAAAAGCATATGGGGCCTGGCATGCGCCCTACTGTGTGCCTTTCTGTTCACTCACCACAGTGCTGACGAAGGTCTCCTGAGCGCAGGGCTTTGAAGCACTGCCCCACAGAGAGGCACACGATACCCAAGAAATGCCCAGGGGAGGCTTTGGCCCCCCAGATTCTTAAATGCCGCCAGAGCACATAATTACCGGAGGTCCTTACTCTAAAATTCTTATTTTCTGGCTCTCTGACTTGTTTTGTTCTGTTTTGTTCCACCCAGGCTGGAGTGCAATGGCATGACCTCTACTCACTGCAACTTCCACTTCCTGGATTCATGTGATTCTCCTGCCTCAACCTCCTGAGTAGCTGGGATTACAGGCATGTGCCACCACGCCTGGCTAATTTTTGTATTTTTAGTAGAAACAGAGTTTCAGTGTTGACCAGGCTTGTCTTGAACTCCTGACCTCAGATGGCCTACCCGCCTCAGCCTCTCAAAGTTCTGGGATTACAGGTGTGAGCCACTACACCCAACCCTAGCTGTCTGACTTTTAAACCACTTTCTTAAAATTCTGCTGCCAACTCTAATAGTTAGACTTCTTTTGGAGGGTGAAAGTAAGGCAGGAGACTGGGAGAAGGAGAGAAAAGAAAATAGGAAAAAAAAAAAAAAAAGGGAAAAAGGAAACAAGCCTTTCATATTTCAAGGGTAACTGCAAAAATGACAACTGTGTCAAAACAACGAAACCAAGTTGAGACGCCTGGATGCCTGTGGTCAACTGAGTTTGCCCGTAACTCTGGGACTGAAGGAGAGGGAGGACCTAGGAAAGAAAGCCACTCCTACCTCATAGATTTGTGGATTACAGAACTAGGTAAGAGGCCTAGTTCTGGGGATTCCCAGGGCCAGTGCTAGAACAAGAACTGTATATTTGGCTGCCCAGGGTCTCACAGCAATAAGTGGTGAAGTCACGGAGTTACCTCTGACTCCAAAGGCTTTTCCATTGCCTACTCTTCTCCCATTTCCCTCAGTGGATAGGAGGGCCCACGAGGGCCTGGAAGCCTCGACAGTGAGTACTGTCAGCCACAGCCGGAGAGAGGCCACACACAGGCTCATCCACCCAGCATGTCGCGGCAAGGCGCCCTGCCCACCAGGTCATGTGCAGAGGCACCCACCCGGCATCTGCTGATTAAGCTGCCACTATAGAAGTCCCTGTTTTGGTCTTCCCCAATCAGGGCCTGGGGAAAAGACATAGAGAGGTTTCAGTCCTCCATTTTTCCCAGATCAAAAGGCTTTTCCTGTTCACATCACATCACTGACCCAGAACTCATCCGCTGCAACCTCAGCACCTTCAGCACGGATGCCACACTCCCAGCCGGCCTTGCGCGAGGAGTCTTGGCCAGGATTTACCACCTGCCCCACGCTTTGGAGGATTTCATCATGTGGTCTAATATGATTGCAGTGCAATTCTTGAAAGATATTTTTTTTACTTTAGCATTTTCTTTTACTGTAACAGCTTTACTGAGATTTAATACACGTGCTACAAAGGCATTTTAAAGTGGAAATTCAGTGGTTTTTTTTAATATATTCACAGTTGCATAACCATCCCCACAATCTATGTTTAAATATTCTTATCACCCCAAAAAGAAGTCCCATAACACTCCCCGTTTCCTTGCCTACCAGCCCTCAGCAACCACTAATCTACTTTATGGATTTTATTATTCTTGACAGTTAATATAAATGGAATCTACAATGTGTAGCCTTTTGTGTCTGGCTTCTTTCCCGTTGTATAATGTTTTCTAAGGTCATCCATATTGTAGCATTTCTTGTAACGAATGAATAATATTCATTTTACAGATATGCTGCATGGTGCTTATTCATTCATTAGTTGATGAACATTTGTGTTTACACGTTTTTGGCTGTGATCAATAATGCTGCTACGAACATTCATGCACAAGTGTTTATGTGGACGTGTTTTCAGTTCTCTCGGGTTTATAACTAAGAATGAAATTGCCAGATCATATGGTAACGGCATTTTTAACCTTTTGATGAACTGCCAAACTATTTTCCAAAGCAGCTGCACTATTTTACATTTCCACCAGCAAATGTTTGAGGATTTCCATTTCTCCCCATCCTCACGGTTTTTTCTGTCGGTTTTCTGTTATTGTTTTAGCCCTTGCAATAGACGTGAAGTAGCATCTCACTGTGGTTTTCAGCTTTCCCTGATGGCTAATGACATTGAGCATCTTTTCCTGTGATTTTTGGCCATTTGTATCTCTTCTTTGGACAAATGCCTATTCAGATTCTTTGCCCCTTTAAAACACTGGGTTATTTGTCTTTTTTATTGTGGAGCATAGGAGTTCTTTATAAATTCTGGACACCAGTTCCTTAGATAAATGATTCGCAGAAATGCTCTCCCATTCTATGGATTGTCTGTTTACTTTCTTCATAGTATCCTTGGAAGCACAGAAGTTTTTAATTTTTATGGCATTCAGTGTATCTATTTCTTTCTTATGTTGCCTGTGTTTTTGGTGTAATAACTAGGAATCCATTGCCTAATGCAAGATTTACTCCTGTGTTTCTTCTAAGATATTTACGGCACTGTTGCATTCATTAATTTTTGTGTATCACATGAGTTGGGGTCCAAAATCATTCTTTTGTATATGACTATACGGTTGTTCAGCTTCATTTACTGAAAAAACCACTCTTTGTTGAATGGTCTCGGTACCCTTGTCAAAACTTAGTTGAACCCTAATAAAAATAACAATGTGTCAATACTGGTTTATTGATTGTAACAAATGTACCACACTAGTACAAGATGTTAACACTGTAGGAAACTGTGCATGGGGAGGAAGACCTATGGAAAAGCCCTATACTTCCTGCTCAATTTTTATTTCATTTTGTTTTTGAGACAGGGTCTCATTCCATTACCCATGCTGGTGTGCAGTGGCACAGTCACAGCTCACTGCAGCCTCGACTTCCTGGGATCAAGCAATCCTCCCACCTCAGCCTCCCAAGTAGCTGGGACTACAGGCACACACCACCACTCCTAGCTAATTATAGGAACCCACTTTTGTAGAGATGGAGGTGGGGTCTCACTACCTTGGACAGGCTGGTCTCAAACTCCCGGCCTCAGGCAATCCTCCTACCTGAGCCTCCCAAAGTGCTGGGATTACAGGTACGAGCCACCTTGTCTGGCCATCAGTTTTTCTGTAAGCCTAAAATTGCTTTAAAAATAGTCTGTTTAACTTTTAACAATAAACTGAGCATATGCTGTTCTTTGTTTTATCTCTGCTCTAATCTTGATTACTTCCCTTCTGCTTACTTTGGATTTTGCTTGTTTTTTTTCTGTTTCTTAAATGGAAGTTTCAATTCTTGATTTGAGATCCTTCTTCTTTTTAAATATATGTGGAGTTTGGGGCGGGGGGATTGTTTTTGTTTTTGTTTTGGACTGAGGTCTCACTTTGTTGCCCAGGCTGGTCTCAAACTTCTAGGCTCAAATGATCCTCCTGCCTCAGCTTCCCAAGTAGCTGCACCTACAGGCATGAGGCATCGTGTCTGGCTAATAGAGTTCTTATAGCTGTACATTTCCCTCTACTATTTTCACTGCATCCCATAAATTTCTGTGTATTTTGTTTTCATTTATTTCAAGTACTGTTAAATTGTAATTTCTTCTTTGACCCAGTGGTTTTTTAGGACTTAATTTCCACATATTTATGAATTTCTCAGATTTCCTTGTTATTGATTTCTAATTTCATTCCATTTTGATCACAGAACATACTTTGTGTGATATCAGTCCTTTAATTTTATTGAGGCGTGTTTTATGGTTTAGCATTCGATGCATCCTGGCAAATGTTTCCTATCCTCTTCAGAAGAATGTGTGTTCTGTGACTGGGTGTTTTGCTCCGTCTGTAGGTCTAGATGGTTTAGTGTTGTTCAGCCTTCTGTTTCCTTGTTGATCTTCTGCCTAGCTGTTCCACCCATTATTGAAAGTTGAGTATTGACGTCTTCAACTACTTTTGCTAAGTTGTCTGTTTCTCCCTTCAGCGTTAACAGTTTTTGCTTCATTTGTTTTGGTGCTCAGTTTTTTGGTATATTATGTTTGTAATGGTGTGTATTACTGATGTATTGATATGTTTTGTCATTATAAAGTGTCCTTTTTTGTCTTAAAGTCAACAACCCTTTATCTTAAAGCAGGGAGGTCCAATCTTTTGGCTTCCCTGGGCCACATTAGAAGAAGAATTGTCTTGGGCTACACATAAAATACAGCAACACTAACAATAGCTGATGAGCTTAAAAAAAAAACAAAAAAACCCACATAATATTTTACAAAAGTTTATGAATTTGTGTTGGGCCGCATTCAAAACCGTCGTCAGCCACGGGTTGGACAAGCTTGACATAAAGGAGGGTAACATGGTATGTGCCATTTTTGAGAAGCTTCCTGGAGAGACATGATCACGGGAACTGATCTGAGAAGTTTACACATGCAGTGGAACAGAGAAGCAGGGGTTCTGCTCCCGCACACTCCTCAGCCCTCCGTGTGCCCCGCAGCCCACCGCGCTTCCTCACTGTCTGTTCTCTGGCAGCTCGTGCTCTCTCACCTGTGTGCCTTGAGTTGGTGTTCCTGTGTCTACCGTTCTTCCCCTTCCTTACCTCACTAACTCCCACTTCTCATCTCACTAAAATAAGATGCATACATCGGTGCTTACCAAAATCCAGTCATTGCCAAGCCACCTTTAAGATGTTCTCTGCATCTATGTACTATTTGTGATTCAAATCAGTTTTTAAAACTCGTTTAGCCTCACTCTGAGCAATCATATCCTCATTATATTCTTTGTAAGGCACATTTAGATGCATAAGTAAAAAATTAGAGATTGGTCTACGTTCTACTTCAAATCATTTGCATGTGATACATATGCCATACATATGCCTGACTGATGCACAGGGAACGCTGTGAAAGATCTTCTCTTGCTGTAAGTTTCTGCCATGTGGGGCAGTCGCAACTGACCTGCCGAGAAACCCTTCTGGATGACCCCAGGAAGTCTCACTGTGCTCCCTCCCCTGCACCACTTTGAATATGTCTCCAATTTCGTGTTTTTATAGCAAAGAAGTTGTAGTTGTTCACATGTCTCTCTCTCCATTAGACTGTGAGCTCCCTGAGAGCAAGATGATGTCCTTTACTCTTTTTCCAGCATCAATAACAATATCTGGACAAATAGTAAGTATTCCGTAAAGTTTTGTTGAATGAGTTTCCGTGATTGCAGTGTAGTATAATTTCTCTTTCTGTGTGCGTCTTTTCTCTGATTAGACGGTTCTAGGAGTTTTTGTGCCACTCAGTGCCCGCTCAGAGCAGGTGTCCAGTAAACTCATGCAAGAATGAGTATATGAACAGATGAACAATGAACATATGTCAGATATGTTGCTGTCAGCCCTGCGGCTGGTAGCAGTTCCTTGGAACCTCCGTCTTCCCATGGCAGTGCCCATCTGTGTCATTGTTATAGAGGCTGTCACCACGGGTCATGTTCCAGGGTGAACCCAGCTTGTCCTATTGCTCTGTAATCCATCTTCCTGTGGAATCTGGAAACTAGCACCTTAATGAGCTCACAAGGAAACAGTGTTGCAAGAAGAGAGGTGGTTTAGCTGGATGCAGTTGCTCGTGCCTGTAATCGCAGCACTTTTGGAGGCCAAGGCAGGAGGCTTGAGGTTAGGAGTTCGAGACCAGACTGGGGAAGCTTGATCTCTACAAAGAAAAAAAAAATTGTAAAAATTAGCTGGGCATGGTGGCACGTGCCTGTGGTTCCAGCTACTTGGGAAGCTGAGGTGGGAGTATCACCTAAGCCCAGGAATTCAAGGCTGCCAGAACCTGTCTCAAAAAAAAACGAAATTCATTTAGGGAGTTAGGAGATCCTAGGATGAAATGCAGACTGTGACAAAAGAATCTAACCATATTACAAAGGTATGAAACCAGCTCTCTGAGGAAGGGGTGTGGGTGAGCCTGTGGACTTCGCCCTCCTGCTTGAACTAAGTCAGTTGTGTCAGGCCGTAATCCGCCCATGCCCCACCTCAGCTGGTAAGGTAACATGTTTACCACCTGCACCCTGAGGGGAAGGTTCATCCCCGGCACCCACCAATAGGAAGACCTGGGCTTGTTCCGTGAGTTACACAGCGACTGAGGAGACCCATTCCAAGAATGAGATGCATGCTGTAGCAAAACCAGGCCAGTACTCACAGTTAAGTGAGTCATTATCCCTTTAATTCATCCCCCCAAACCATTCCCCTTGGAAGGATTACAGCCTATCACACTGACTTAGTTCAAGCCGGGGTGCGAAGTCCACAGGGCCCTTTAAAGCATGAGCGTTTCCTGGAATTTGAGATTTGCTCACCTGGTGTTGTTTATGTTTTTGGAGTCCAGATTACTATTAACGTGGAGAAAAGTAAAAGGGCAATTGTCTACCAGAAGGGTCTGTTTTTCATGAACCCTGGATCCGAATGGGGGAAAGGGCCAGATAAGAAGGAAGGGCTGTTTCCAGAGGAGACACTTGCTGAGAATAGTCAGCTAACCCTAGTAAGTATTGGAAGTGTTAATCCAATTTGCTAGAGATCATCCAATCTTGAGTGCCCCCTCCTTAGGATCCAGTGTAACCTCTCTCGTTCACTGCAGGATTTACACTTATGTAGATGCCTGACTGTAGGAAGCTTGTCTGGCTTAGGAGAGGGGAAGTCTTACCTTTCATAGTAATTTGGATTTAGGCCAGGTGAGGTGTTTGTAGAATCCACGGGCAGCACTCTGAGTTTGTCTTCGCGTTTCCAGTAAGTTCAGGCAGCTGTGGCCCCTTGAATTGCTTTAATATTAGCATCGTTGCCCCTGAAGAGGACTTTGTCGAACGCTCTCCTGAGAAACAACGAGATGGAGTCACGACTCCCTTGAGTTGCTCAAGGCTTGCCGCATCGTCATGCTGCATTCAGTCTGTCGCCTGATAAGCCCACTCCAACATCCACAGCTGACCAAGATCTTTGGCCTCCACTAACATTTTCCATTGACAGTCTGCCCAAGCCCTTAAGGGGCCTAATGTA
Source organism: Cebus imitator (assembly GCF_001604975.1). Taxonomy (NCBI): domain Eukaryota; kingdom Metazoa; phylum Chordata; class Mammalia; order Primates; family Cebidae; genus Cebus; species Cebus imitator. The sequence continues at coordinate 231,936 of NW_016107522.1, read as the reverse complement.
AGGTAAACAGCCTTCCAAGCCTTAAAAATCCTCATCAAGGTATCTGTGGACCAGGATACAAATCCTTCTCTGGAGGTCATTCCCACCTTCCTCACTAATTGTGAAGGATGCTTTTGCAGGGACACCATCCTCCCCTTCCCCCCACTCCCCTCCCCTCTCCTTCCCTCCACTCCCCTCCCCTCCCCTTCCCTTCCTCTCTCTCTCTCTTTCTTTCTATAAGTTCTGGGGTGTATGTGCAGAACGTGCAGCTTTGTTACATAGGTACACATGTGCCATGGTGGCTTGCTGCACCCATCTCCCCATCATCTGCATTAGGTATTTCTCCTAATGCTGTCCCTCTCATAGCCCTCCTCACCCCCTGACAGGCCCTGGGGTGTGATGTTTCCCTCCCCGTGTCCATGTGTTCTCATTGTTCAACTCCTACTTATGAGTGAGAACATATAGGAGACACCATTTTTCCATCCCACACCGCGGCAGCTAGCCACGGAATTTCAGCTTTTTAGGTGGAGATCCCTCCCTACCAGAACACTAGACAGCCAGACAGCCCCTTCTTCTTTGGTTCCTGGGTTAGGAGAGACAGGGCCACAGGGTGAGGGAGAAGGCATTTTCTCCTCCAGGCAAGAGCTGTCCCCTCCTTCTTGGTCCTCCCTTTTTCTCAGTTTTTTTTAAATTGCATTTTAGGTTTTGGGGTACATGTGAAGAACATGCAAGATTGTTGCATAGGTACACACATGGCAGTGTGATTTGCTGCCTTCCTCCCCATCACCTATATCTGGCATTTCTCCCCATGCTATCTCTCCCCAACTCCCCACCCACGCTGTCCCTCCCTCCCCTATTTTCCCCCAACAGACCCCAGTGTGTAGTGCTCCCCTCTCTGTGTCCATGTGTTCTCACTGTTCAACACCCGCCTATGAGTGAGAACATGCGGTGTTTGATTTTCTGTTCTTGTGTCAGTTTGCTGAGAATGAACCAACCCAAATGTCTTCTCAGTTTTTATTACTTTGCTGTGTTCACCGGCAAAGCAGAGGTCGATTGATTGCCACTCATCACTGTCAGGGTAGTGTTACGCTGCCTTTTCCTCTAGAGGACACTAGTCCTCTTCCGCAGGGTCCCACCCTCAAGCTCTTCTTCCCTGAGGGTTCAAGCCCCTGCCTCCTGTCTAGCGGCATCCTGGTGAGAAGCAATAGAGCTTTGTCTGTGTTTTGTGATTTGGAGCACCTGTTCAGTAGGACCTTCAGAGTCCTTGAAGAGGCAGGGATATGACCTTCCTTGCCTTTAGTCACTCTAAGTAATGCTTTAGCTGGCTCAGCACAAGGGTTGGGCACAGCAGGTCCCAGCAGCAGAGGTATCGCTCCAGCTGTGCTTAGGAGACCAGCCTTGACCAGATGTCCCTGCTTTACCAGTTCACTCACCTGCCACTGCAGTCTCCAGGGACAAGAGCGTCCTCTTGTCTTAGAGTTCCCTAAATCACCAGGACACTGTTAGGGACACAGGGGTAGCCTGCTCTCAATCCGGGGACGTGCCGTCCTCCCCTTTCATTATTCAGGCCCAAATGTCTTATAATGTCCAGCAACTGCCTAGTGGAAGACTGACCTCCCTCCTGGGCAACCACAAATCTCCGGCCCCAAAGGTCAGTTCCAGTAGTGTGGGTTTATTCAAATACTGGTGCTACCACCTGCCCAAGCTAATGAGCACCTGGGGGAAACCAAAAAAATATAGAGAGTGCCATACAACACACAGCAATGCTACACAGACTGACTGGAAGGCTTCCAAATTTTGAGTCCCACCCACTTGAGACTGTCCAGGATCCTTTTGCCAACTGATTGTCCTACTGGCTGGGCGGGCCCCCTATCAATTTCTTAACCATTTCCAAAATCCTCCCCTTTCTTCACCACCACTTGTAGTGAGTCCAGGGGATTTTGGGGCTGACCAGGTGCAGTGGCTCATGCCTGTAATCCCAGCACTTTGGGTGGCCAAGGCAGGAGGATCACTTGAGGTCAGGAGTTCAAGACCAGCCTGGCCAACATGGTGAAACCATGTCTCTACCAAAAGTACAAAAATTAGCTAAGTGTGATGGCACGTGCCTGTAATCCCAGCTACTCGAGAGGCTGAGGCAGGAGAATTGCATGAATCTGGGAACAGAGGTTGCAGTGAGCCAAGATCATGCCTTACACACTCTATCCTAGGCTACAGAGTGAGATTCTGTCTCAAAAAAACAAAAAACGGGGATTTCGGGACTGACCAAGAAAAAAGAAACTACAAGCAAGAAATGACCATTAGCACTAGCACACAATGAGCTTTATTTGGCAACACTTTGACAGGGTGGCACTGTGTCACCCAGACTGGAGTGCAGTGGTGCGATCTTGGCTCACTGCAACCTCCGCCTCCTGGGTTCAAGCGATTCTCCTGCATCAGCCTCCCAAGTAGCTGGGATTACAGGCATCCACCACCACATCCAGCTAATTTTTGCTCACTTCTAAGCAAAACTATATGTGACTCACCCATAATTCCCTGGAGATCAAAATCCTCCAGATGTCTCCTGATCACACATAGCCCTAACTTTTCAACAGCTGTAGCAAGAGCTGCATAATACAAACCCAAAAAAGAGCAAGCTCATGTATTTGGAATCCAAGTCACATGTATTCTGTCCAGTCAATGTTGGTCACTAAATACAAACCTTAATTAAGGAAGTAATTTTTTTTTTTCCAGGAAAGGTTGGGAGAGGGAATTTAAATGGTGTCAACTTTTGACCAAAATGTACTTGTACTGACGCAGCTCTCTTTCTCCCACACCTCTTGCAGGATAAGAGGGACCATTAATATAGAATAAATGCCAGAAAAGAGTATAAATGTGATTCTATATCTCTCTAGAGAACATGTGAGCAACCAATTAAAAGTGCAGCCTTCCGAGGCCGGGCGCGGTGGCTCACGCCTGTAATCCCAGCACTTTGGGAGGCCGAGGCGGGTGGATCACGAGGTCAAGAGATCGAGACCATCCTGGTCAACATGGTGAAACCCCGTCTCTACTAAAAATTCAAAAAAAAATTAGCTGGGCATGGCGGCGCGTGCCTGTAATCCCAGCTACTCAGGAGGCTGAGGCAGGAGAATTGCCTGAACCCAGGAGGCGGAGGTTGCGGTGAGCCGAGATCGCGCCATTGCACTCCAACCAGGAAAAAAAAAAAAAAACCCCTCCGTCACAAAAAAAAAAAAAAAAAAAAAGTGCAGCCTTCTTCGCTGGTCGTAGTCTGTTCTGCCTGGTGCCACATGCCTGTGGGCTCCTTTTAAAGCACAGACTTAAGATTGAAAGTATTGCTGAAGCATGATCGCTAATGAGGAGTGGCACTTAAGCTCTCTGGGGGACCACTGTTGGACACAGTCTTACAAAGGCAGCTGTCCAGCTTTGGTGCTTGATTCCTGGCTAGAAATTATGAAATGGAAAGGTGCTCTAAGGACTTGCTCAAAACCTGGTCTTTTCTTTTTTTCTTTTTTGGCCCCTTATAATAAAGGAGCATTGTTACTACTGGAAAGTGTTTTCAGATTATTTCCAGTATTGGAATGTGTTTTTTTAAGTAATGGTAATATTTTTCCAGTGGTTCATTTGGATGATAACTAGTTCCTATTTTTAATATTAAAACAACATCCAACTCATGGTTTAGCCTTTGGTTGCATCTTTGTGTGGTGGGTTATGGACTGCTACACACCTTCCCCGCTCTGGGCCTATGTGTTTTCTCTCCCCATATGTTCATTGGGTTAGAAACTTTTTTACCTTTCCCTTAGGAATGGAATAAAGTTATTCTGAAATGATCTTTCACTGAAGTAAGGGAGAGGGAAATCTAAATATACCTATAATTTTTTTCAAGTTGGTCCCAGTATCATAAGATGGGTTGGCCTGAAAGGGTATGAGGGTGGGGTTGGTTATCAGTATTTGTTTTCAGAATGAGGTGGGAACATCTTTCCTTTGCCACGTGCTTTGTGTTCGATATTTTCATGCTTGGTTAGAACAAGACAACTCAGCATAAAGCCTTGAGCATAAATTGTTGGAATCAAAACATCTCATTCTGATGACTTAGTTTAATTTTTTTTTTTTCTGTTAAATAGGGGTGGGAGGAACTGCACTTTGCCCCCAAAGGGAGGGTGTCCGCACTTAAAATTTAGAAACTCTTCGAAAGCTCATGATCTTATCAGATACTGCCTTTACCACACTCCTGACCTAGATTAGTAACAAAAAGATGAAATAAGTTCTTGTGAATTAAGTTATCTTAATTTGAGAATGTTTTCAATGTTCTAGGTATCTTTAAATGTGCTATTATGGAATTATTTTCTTGCCAAATACCTTTGTCGGCAAAAATTATTGGTCTCATGAGAGCTGATGTAACTCAGCTCTTTGGCAAACTTTAGTGGACTTTGGTGAGCTTGTAGTTCTACTTCACATCTTTAAAAAGAGTTGTTTTTTTTGTTTTTTAACTCTCAAACCTACTATCCTTTCTGATCTAAAAACTCATCTTTGGGATAAAGAGTTGAGTGTCCTATGGTTGTCACAGTTCATGAGGTCAGGGACACCTAGCCTGGCACCTGGGCTCTGCCCCTCGGTAGCCGGGAGATGGGAGCAGCAGCAGTGGCGTCCCAAAGACGCTCCCAGTTCCCCTATCGGGAAGGGGGGGTGCACTCAGCTCCCTCCACATTCTGATGTTTTCCCCGATGTGCCCAGGTTCTTGGCCTCTCTTACCCCAAGAATGGAGGAAGGGGCCCAGGAGGCGGTGAGCTTACCATTGGAATAAATATCGTGGACCCAAAGAGTTTAGCAGACAGCGATTTATTAGATAAAGAGTTTGCAGAGAGCGATTTGTTAGGCAGAGACAGAAAGAGAGGGAAGGAGAGACCGCTCCCACGCTGTGGTGGAGGGGATCCGAAGAAGGAGTCCGCACGGGTAAGGAGCCAGTGGAGTTTGAACTTTGGAATTATTCCCACCCCATTCACGCTTTTATCCAATGAGAGGAGTTCTTTCAAACTTCCTCTGGAGTAATTGATCTTTGACTCTGATCTGGGATTGGTTGCTTGGGCCCACAATAGAGCCCCCTCCTCCAGAGCTCTCGGCTTTTTGAACAAAGAAGCTCACATGGTATAATCCCAGCACTCTGGGAGGCCGAGGTGGGTGGATCACGAGGTCAAGAGATCGAGACCATCCTGGTCAACATGGTGAAACCCCGTCTCTACTAAAAATACAAAAAATTAGCTGGGCATGGTGGCGCGTGTCTGTAATCCCAGCTACTCAGAAGGCTGAGGCAGGAGAATTGCCTGAACCCAGGAGGCGGAGGTTGCGGTGAGCCGAGATCGCGCCATTGCACTCCAGCCTGGGTAACAAGAGCGAAACTTCGTCTCAAAAAAAAAAAAAAAGAAGCTCACCTGGAATTTCTACCTAGCTCATGCGTGGGAAACCTAGACAAAGAACTTTACATTCCCGGATGGGGGCATGGATGGAGGCATGGCGCGGGGATACGCCTGCCTTTGAAACCACGCCCCTTGTGGACGAAGTTTTTTCTTTCCTTAACACAGTCCCTCACCTCCACAGCTGACAGATTCCAACAGAAGTGTATTTAAATTCTTCAGTAGACAATGCTGGGGAGGGCAAGGGAAGGGGTAGGTCTTGGTTATTAAGATACAAGCTACTATATTTTAACCACTGGCTGTGGGGGTTAGTGCCTGGGTGGGGTCACTGTTCCCTTTTTACAAGCTACTGTATTTTAAACCCTGGTTGTGGGGGTTGGGGTGCCTGAGTGGGGTCACTGTTCCCTTTTTTTTAAACAAAACAAAGGAAAAAAATTTTTACGTTTTGTAAAAATGGTAGGGAATTCCAATGTCCCTAGCCAGAAGGGACCAGTTCCACTGAGAAGCAAACAGTGGGAACTCAAAATTTTGGAGACACTGGAGAAAGGGAACTTGGCTTTCTGTTAACTGGCAAACGTTCCAGCGGGCTCTGTTTTTGTTGTGGTGTGTTATGTTGTGTGTACACATACATGGACCTGAGTCAGCTGAGTTTATAAGGTTTAGAAAAGATGGTACAATCTTTATTTTTGTTAATCTCAATAGAGAGGAGCAGGGGAGGGTAGGAGAAGAGAGAGAAGAGATCTAGAGGAGAGAGGGAATGAGAGAGGAAGAGAGAGAGGGAGAGAAAGAGAAATTATATCTAAGAGAACCTTATGAGGTCAATACCCACCCCTCTTTATCAGTCTGAGACAGACTTTTGTTAGTCAATTCAGTAGCCTCTCTCATTCGTTTTTCTTCTGTCTCATGTCAATCTTACCTAATAAGAGACCACACTTATTCCAGCTTACTTCTTCTCTTTAGTGAAGAATGAACTTGGCTTCTGAGCTTCCCATTTCTACATCCTGTCTAGCAGGGGTTACTGGTTTTAAATTTACAATAAAAATGTAAAAATTATATTAGAGTTTTAAACTTTGCTTTTGGTTGCCAGATTTGAAAGACTCTTTTTCTTAGACTATGAGTATCAATCACAAATTATATCTATAATTTTCCCAATTTTCCATTTCCCTCAAAACTTCATACCACATGATAGAAAGCAAGAAGAACTAGAAAGCAAAGATATACTTCCAACATGATCTTTCTATGTCTTGAGAGGTTTTTTGTCCCGTTTTTTCTTGAAATGATCAAATGATAAACAGCTCTATTGTCTATACTTAATTTTGATATGTATTAAATGTTTTAATCTTCCAAATTTGCCCAAGTAATTATCAACAGACTGGGAAGTTAAAAAGAAAAAAAACTAAACAATTTTGAACATTCATCTTCTGTGACAAACATCATGTTTGATTCCGCCATAAAAGAGATCTAATTTAATCCAGATAGGTAATTTTATATTACAGGAGTTAAGCATTTTAATCCTTATTTTTATAGGAAAACAATAAGGCGCAGAGTACTTAAATAACGAAATTGAAACCTGAGTGTCAAAGCCTTGGCCTTTGTACTTTGTATCACTGCCTGACATCTGAAATCTGTTAGTATTAGTAAAAGGCACAAAGGAACATGGGGACAAAAGCTACAGTTGCAGTAAATGTATATCCATCCAAGTATTATTTAAAGAAGTGCTTTACAGTTGCTTTACTAAAGAACTTAAGGTTATCTCAGAGGTTTTTATAGAAGTTCTCTTTTTCTTATCCAAGACTGGAAAATTTACCACACCTGTTTTTAGTGTGTGGGTAGCTAACAAAGCTGATCACCAACTTCTAATCTTTGCCACCTATAAGAAGACAGATATTTTTAAACATGTTTCCCTTGAGAATTCAGGGTTGTTTCTTTCTTTTTTTTTTTTTATCTTTCATAATGGAAGTCTGGACTATATGATAAAAATATTTCATTTTTCTGTTCTAGCACCTGGAAACTTGGCGCCCTTGAAATGTTCATATAGAGGGGAAATAGTTTAGTAAGTTGTGGGGTTTTGCTGTCCTAAGCTCATTGGTTCTCAAATTTTAGCACACATGTGAATCGCCTGGAGATCTTGTTAAAACACAAGGACCTACGCCTCAAACTCAGCAATTCTGATTCAGCAGGTCTGGAATGGCACTTATGAATCTGAATGCCTCACAAGCTCCCACGTGCTGCTGCTGCTCGTCCGAGAGCCAAACTTGGAGAATCACTTCCCTTGCTAAATCACATAGTTCCAAAAAAGAAACAGGAACATTTAACCACTAAGAAAATAAATAAATCTCTAATGCCAGACCTCCTGGAAAACTACAAGTCAGTATTTAACATTTTTTTAATGATAGATATTTGAGCCTATGTGTCAAAATCAGATTTAGAACAGCTATTTTGGTCATAAATTATGATCTCTAACAATCAGAAATATCTACTGAAATATTCAAAAACAAACCTAGCAGCAATACCTGTAAATCTCATACGATAGCTAAATCCATTAAAATGTGTATTAAAATTTTTGCAACAACTTTGTAAGTACTTAGAAATATATGTAAGCCAATAATGTTGTTTTATATTTCAGAGTTCTCTCACTATCTTGTATACACATTTTAGTATTTTTAGTAATAATATAATTACAAACTTCTTTGTGTTACAAAAATTCCTCTGAAGCTATATGGATATACATTATTTTTTAAGGTTACGTAGCATTCTGCTCAAATAACAATTCACAATTTGCAGAAAAATTTTATTTAATAAATATTGATTGATTGCCTATTGTATACCAGTCACTTTTCCAGTTTTTCATTATTATAAATAGCATTAGTCAATGTTTTCTGTGGTGTGATCATTATCACATTCACCAAAACAGGTTAAATAGCTCTGTTAATATTTTTTATTAATTATGAATAACATAACAAATAGTGTTAGCATAATTATCTTCATAAACATTGCATTTTCTGCAGTCGATTTTTTCCTTAAAAGAATATAAGATTATCCAGTTTATTTCTAAAACTGTATGCATTCAAATATTGATAAATTCCTTTATAAAAGTATTGTAATATATTATATTGCTTTCAGTATTGTTCTCCCTCAGTCTAGCCAACATGAGGAATTTATCATTTGTTAATTTTTAGACTTAAGAATAGAAGGCATACTGTATCATATATATGTACTACTACAGTCAGATTGCTTGGGTTGAATTCTAGTGCTACCAGTTACTCTTTGTGAGGTGACTTTCGTTGCTTAATCTTTCTGCACCTGTAAAATGAGCATATTGATTAAATAATTCTGTAAAGTGCTCAGAAGAGTGACTCAAAAATAGACACTTAATGATGCTACATATTATGTCCATTAGTGTTTTATTTAAAATTTTATTACAAAGAAATCATGGACAACACAAATAAATGGAAACACATCCTATGCTCATGGATGGGTAGAATCAATATTTTGAAAATGACTACACTGCCAAAAGCGATCTACAAATTTAATGCAGTTTTCATTAAAATACCACCTTCATTCTTCACAGAATTAGAAAAACAATTCTCAAATTGATATGGAACCAAAAAAGAGCCCACATAGCCAAAGCAAGACCAAGCAAAAAGAACATATCTGGAAGCATCACATTAACCAACTTCAAACCATACAATAAGGCCATAGTCACCAAAACAGCACAGTACTGGTATAAAAACAGGCACATAGACCAATGGAACAGAATAAAGAACCCAAAAATAAAACCAAATACTTAACAACCAACTGATCTTCGACAAAGTGAACAAAAGCATGAAGTGGGGAAAGGACACCCTATTCAACAAATGGTGCTGGGATAATTGGCTAGTCACATGTAGAAGAATGAAACTGGATCCTCATCTCCCACCTTACACAAAAATCAATTCAAAATGAACCAAACACTTAAATTTAAGACCTGAAACCACAAAAACTCTAGAAGATGACATTGGAAAAACCCTTCGAGACATTGGCTTAGGCAAAGATTTCATGACCAAGAACCCAAAAGCAGATGCAACAAAAACAAAGATAAATAGATGGGGCTAAAAATCTTCTGCACAGCAAAAGAAATAATCAGCAGAGTTAACAGACAACCTACAGAGTGGGAGAAAATCTTCACAATCTATACATCTGACGAAGGACTAATATCCAGAATCTACAAAGAACCCAAACAAATCAGCAAAAAAAAGACAAACAATCTCGTCAAAATGTGGGCTGAGGACATGAATAGACAGGTCTCAAAAGAAGATATACAAATGGCTGACAAGCATATGGAAACATGCTCAACATCACTAAATAATCAGGGAAATGTAAATCAAAACCCCAAGGTGATACCATGTTACTCCATCAAGAGCTGTTGGCCCAGGAGCCTTTAGTAAATTAAGTTGTGTTTGAGCTTCACTTTTACATATGGTGCTATTAGTGAAAACTTTACAATGTAAAATAATTTGTTTCCTGCACTATGTCACTTAACTGCTTTCTTTACGTCTGTAATGTGTGTCACCATCTAACCTGGTTCATACTTACATGGTTATTTGTTAGTGGTTTCTCTACCACTATAGATTGTCCTTCAGGAATATGGAAACTTTGTCTAATTCGTCACTTGTGGATTTTCAGTTGGAGTTCCAGTAAATTCACCTGAATAAATGATGAATGAAAGAATTAAAACTGTATGATGGTATTAATAGATATAGGAAACAAACAAGTCCACATATATTTATGATGAAAAGTTTAGCAGACCTAAAATAAGAAGGGACTTCTTCAATTTAATAAAGCCTCCTGGGGTAGATTAGTACCTTAATGGGCTCAATGAACCATGCCCCCAATACTCATATTTGTTTCACAATGACTTACTCCACAGTTGGCCATTTGATAAGTTTGACCAATGTGACAGATTTAAGCAGAGCCTTGATAAGTGCTTGCACATGTGGCTGATGTTCTTGAAACACCTGTTCTTCAGATTATCCTTAGAACCTAGCCACCATTCTGTGAGAAGCCCAACCTAGCCATGTAGAAAGGTCATATGGAGAAGAACCCTATGGAGGACCAGCCAACAGCTCTACCTGGATTCTTAGGCAAAACCTAATACTAATTTTATTGGAACAGAGGAAAGCTGCCTCTAACAAAGCTCTGCTAAAATAAATAAGTTAAACAGTTTTGTTTGGAGTCACTGTTTTGGGGTGTCTCCTTATACAAAAATAGACAAGTGAAACAGTTGTCCACCTGAAACCTAGGTCAAAACATGTACTCGGTGAGAACAAGACAGGACTGCCACCTGTTATCACTCTCATCCCACACTGTTGATTGTTTTAGCTGGTGCATTAAGATAAAGAAAATTTATAGAAACTGGAATGGAAATTTTAAAACTTTCCTTAATTATAGGAGCTATATTTGCCTACTTAAAAAATCCCTAAGAATCTGCAGATAAAACATTAGAAAAATGAGATAATTTAGCAAATCCCTTGGCCCAGGTATCAAATTTATTTCTATATACCAGCAACAAAGAGTAAAATGTAGTTTGGAAAATATAATTTTGATAACTACCAAAATAACAATGTCCAGATATAAATCTAATAGAACATAGAAAATCTTTATACAGAATATTATAAAACTTTACTGAAATACATTAGAGAAGGTCTAAATAAATATGGACATTTACTTTGATAATGGTTGAGGAACTATCTTTAGTAACTTTATTTTTTTGCTGACATATAGAGCCAATGACATTTTAATTAAAATATACTTTTAAATTATAAAAAAAATTATTGCACTGATTCTCTTATTTATGCAAAGGGAGAAAGTGCAAGATAACCAAAAAAAGTGAAAAAACAGGAACAAAATTCAGAGATTTGTTCTAATAGCAAGATTTATAATGTATAGGAAATAAGATAGTATAGTGTTAACACAGGAACAGACAGATGAGTGGACAGAAAGAACACCCAAGAGATCTGCATATATACGTATATGTATATATGCATATATATGTGTATGCATGTACATATAGATATATGCGTGTATATATGCATATGTATGTGTGTGTATACACACACACACATATTACAAGTCAGTAAATGGCACTGGGGCAATTGGTTTTCCACATTAAGAAAGGAAAAATAAATAGATTAAATTATTTCTCACTATGAGTATATCTAAAAGTGAGTTTCAAGTGAATTAAAGATTGAAATATTTAAGTCAAATCTTTAAAACTTTTTAAAGTACCTATAAAGTGATTATATTTATGTCCTTGAAAATGGAAAACATTCCTTAACAAAAGAACTAAAAAAGACTTTAGCATAAAGAGAAAGACTTATTTTAATAATTCCACAATTAAAATTAGAGCATGAAAGGAAACCACAGAATGAGTGAAAAATCAGGCTACGAAGGGAAGGAGGCATCTGCCGCTTCCAGTAAGTGACACAGTTTAATATTCTAAAGAGACGCATAATTCCCTTAAAAATCAGAAAAATTCACCCAAATGAAAATAAGCAAAAGTCTGCAAACAAATCCAAATGCCTAGTAAATACGTAAACAAAAATGTCTAATAAAGTAGATAAAGCAAATTAAAAGTAGAGTGTGCTATGTACGTTAGTATCATTAGAGTGGTACCTCATTGGGTAAGTATGTAAAGCTCTGAGAGCTTGTGTACAAGGTTGGTAAGGGTATAAATTGCTAAAACTACTTCGAAGAATAATTTCACATTATATTGAGAAGCTTTAGATGTGAAGGGGAAAAATATGATCTTTTGATGAATTTAGAGTGGATACCTTTTAGAAATAGGAAAGTGGGAAAAGGAGGCTAGAGCTGTGCATAAAGAAATAAAATACACTCAGAAAGAAGTATGCCTTTAAAAGTTATTGGACTCAAATGTTATGAACTATTAATGGTTGTTGTTTCAACCATTATTATGAAGTATGGGTTTCAGTTGCATGGTTTTTTGTAATCTTCCTGAGGATAAAAATAAAACAGAAAGAGTTACAAAAGTGGGGATTCTGTTTATAATGCTATGACTTCTGGTCTCAAATTGTATCATGCTTCTTTACGGAAAGGCTGGAATTCTTTCCCTTTCCTTATTCTTTCATTTTCTTTTCTTTCATTTATTTCTTTCCTTTTCTTTCTTTTCTTTCCATCCATTCCTTTCCTTTTCTTTTCCTCTCTCTCTGTAAATACATGCATATTCACGGCACTACTCTGGTTGTGTTTTACTAATATATTCCTTTCCATTTACAAATCCAAATAGAAAGCGGCTGTAATTTAACACTAAGGACAGCATTGAAAGGCATGGGTAATAGGACAATTTTAACACATGTGTTGATGTGATAACATAGCTCATAGAATGTCAACACAAGGGGGATATAAGACATGGCATAATGTGTGTGTTTGTGCATATCTGTGTCCATTGTTAGTACTGAAAAGTTATATTAAAAATGAACAAAGGGAAAAAGTGAAGGGAGTCTAGGAGAAACCAGGAATAGGCTTCCAGGTGTTCTCGTCCAGTGAGTTACATTGATGTGCTTAATTGTGCCATTCATTATACGATAACACATGCAGAATAATGTCAACCAGGAAGTTCACTCAAGTTTGCTGTAGAGGGTTTTTATGGGGGATCAGTCATGTATGCCTATGGCACCTGTGTGACTGACCTCAGCTACTCAGACTCCAGCCTACCAGAGCAAAAACAGACCATAAATCACCTGGTTAGTATAATCTATCTGATCAAATTTATATTGTGTGACCCAAGAAAACAAATTATATTTTAAAAAATTTTATTAGGCAGGATATTCCAAGAGCTTAGAGCTCCTCCCTGAGGAGCCTGCCAAGGGCCAGTCCTGAATATAGGCCTTTCTTGGGAGTATGCAGGGTTATGCAACACAGACCTGAAAACTTAACCCTTTCTGCATAATGATTGACTAATATATTTTGATATGTTAGATGCCTTAGGTCTTTTGCAGCTGAAGAAAAAGCAAAACTATATTTATAAAATAATATCCAATTTTTCTTTAAAATACCATAGTGGTAAAAAATGGAAACTTTGGGGTCAAACTGCCTTGAGTTTGACTCCCAGGCTAGCTAGTAATTTGCTAGTGACTGCAGATAAGTTGATTAGTGACCGGTGTCTTAATTTCCTTATCTTTAAAATAGGAATATCAGTATTATCTGGCTCACAGGATTTATTGTGAGTGTTGAACAAAATAATGCCCTTGAAGCCTAGAATAATCCTTGGCATAAGTAGCATTTATTAAATATCATTGTTATTATTATAGTTTTATTATACATTAGCATATGCATAAGAAAGTAGATCTAGGGATATGCACAAAAAGTGTTCCAAAAAGCTAAAAGCATATGAAAAGAAACCACCTCAAGCTATGTAGGCTATTTTATAAAGAGAGAAGTGTTATGGTTGTGTAAGACTGTAACATTAGGGGAAACAAGGGATAAAAAAGAAGTCTTTGTATATTTTTATAAATTTTTTATAGGTTTAAAATTTGTCCAAAATTTAAAAGTGAGGTAATTTTATATTATATTTGAGTAGTAAGTATTACAAAGTAAGGTAATGCCAAGAATTGGGACAGCTGAGGAAATGACAGGAACACATCTGCCCCACTGGTAGGAGTGTAGCCTTGTGGAAGCATTCTGGAGTACATTGTGGGTATAAAAATTCAAATTAAGACTCTCCTATGTGGATATTCAGTCAGGCTGGTAGGAGAAATTTTAGTGATAGAGAATATACACAAACCCTTTTGGAAGTCCTAAGGATTTTTTTCTATAGTTCTTGGCTGAAGGCAGCCTTGTCCCCTTAGTTAAATAAGTTAGAGTAGAAACAAAGGAATGTGGGGAGTTTACCTAACTAACTTGTTTACTCATGTGGTTCTAAAATTAACCTTTGATCATTCCAGATGGCTTTTGGGGAGAAGACGACCAGGGATATTGCCCACTAATGGTGTTTGCTTTGGGCATCAGAACCTGTCCTTTAGTCTTCAACCTCTAGAGGTGTTGACCCAACACTTTTGTCATTTAATATGTGCTGAATAAAGGCCAGAGAGGCCAGTGTGTGGGGGCCAACAGCTGCTATCTCTTTACAGCACTCTTCAGGGAGCCTGTAAGTGGTCATGGAAACCTAGCCCACTCATTCGCTATATTCTGTGTATGAGTGAATTAATTCATCTATCACTGAGTCAGGGTCTGCAGGACAGATCCCCATAGGTGGTGACCCCAACACTCATGCATTGGACCTGAGCAATTTTGCTTCCAGATATATATCCTAAATAAATCCTTATACAGGTCCATAAAAACACTTGTTTGGCATAATTTATGCTAATGGGAAATTAGAAGCAACCCAGATGTCCATCAACGGGAGAGTGGATACACAAAGACTGAAGATGTACCCCATCAAAAAAAGTGCAATTGTTAAAAAAAAAGTGAGCTAGATGTAGACATTGTAACATGATAATTCTTAAAAGTAGTGTGGTGAGTTAAAAAAAAAGAAACTGAATAAGATTATAATGTAATGCTATTTTATAGAATAAAATATCCTAAAACAACAATACTAATAGAAATTAAGAGCCCATAAAAAGTTACCCATAAAACTTATAATAATTGTTTTCTTTAGGGAGAATGGTAGTAGAAACAGATAGGAAAGAAATGTTATAAATACATTAATATGAGAGAGATCTTACACAGATTAATGAGGATAAGGTGCCATGAACTCATAAATATAATGAACTCAACCTTCTGCACTTGAGATCCAACCATATAATAAAAGGAAAAAAGAAGAAGTAATATATAAAACTTTGTCTATATGTATATCAAAATTAAAATAGTGATAACCTCTAGGAATCACTATTAAAGAGGAAATTTTTGTTTTAATGTTATTTCTATAACATTTGAAATAATTTAAGGAGTCTGATGTGTAATTTTTGTACTCAAAACATAAAATGTGAATAATTAGAAATTAATAAAGTAACAAGACTGCCTCACTGAAAGCTATGTAACATTACTGAAAGAAATTAAGGACCTTAAAAATGGGGAGCTATGTCATGTTTATAAGTTAAATGACTCGATATTAAGATTTCTGTTCTCTATAGATTTGATGCAATCCTAATAAAAATGCCAGCATGCTTCCTTTTAGTAGGAATTAACATGCTAATTCTAAAGCATAATGTAAATGCAAGTGACTTGGAATATTAAAGCCTAGAAAATCAAAAGATGAGAGGCCTTAAACTACCTGACTTCAAAAATTGTTATAAAGTTACTATAATTTATATAGTATGATATTGGTGAAAAATAAACACATAGATCAATGAAAAAGTATAATAAGCCTATATATTGAAAAGGTGCTAAGACAAATCAATGGGGGAAATAATGCCTTTTCAGTAAATCATACTAGAAGCTGTATATCTGTATAGAAAAGGAATGAGCATTAGCACTCACTTTATATTACACTCAAAAATTAATGGGGATTACAGACTTAAGTAGAGAAGCTAAAACTATTCATTTTCTAAACAGTCTGAAAAATATCTTTGTAATTTTAGGCTGGGCACAGTGACTCATGCCTGTAATCTCAGCACATTAGGAGGCCAAGGTGGGTGGATCATTTAAGGTCAGGAATTC